>NC_080420.1:84359783-84959783 GCF_029873635.1 Malania oleifera
AAAGGAGACACCTTTCTTTCAACTCTGGTGTTTTTTTCTTCAATGTGATGTTTGAACCAAGTGTTTCAACTCCTGTTCGCTAGCTCCAACCCAACCATTTTCAACCCGCTGATCCATCTCGTCCGCCCGAGGCAATTGGCTTATCGCACGCTCATTCTACGCTTCAGCACAAGTAAGATTCACCTCAAATAAGCTATGTTGTGGGGGCGATGTATCCAATTCCAGAGCCCTTTGACCCACCCCCACCGCTCGGTTCCCTAAGCAACTTTAGTGTTATCTGGTATTCGTTAATTTGTTGCTCATCCCCTTTTTAGGGCATCTCTCCGGCTCGACCATTCGCGCCTCTTTTCAGTCATGAAATGATAAAAACGAAGAAATGAGAATAACAATTCGATGTTTTGAATGCAATTATCACACATATTTACTTTGACTTAATGTTTGCTCTGGTTCATCGTCGCGCTCACTCAACCTGATCGGCAGTGGTGCGTTCTCTATAAAGATCTGCGGTTGCCGCCTCCTCGCAATCAAGTCGCAGGATCACGCTAAATTATTATATAAATATCATTAATATTATTGTTTACATATTCGCGATAGTAGATTATGTATAGCAATTAACCGGTCGATGATTAGCGAAAAACCCCACAACCCACCCCGCACCGGCCATGCGTCGTCGGGAGTTTTTGTGGTTCACAACATTTTTTACACATACAACTCGACGAAAAATGTCAAGACTTCTGAGTAGCCACAAGAAGCTTAAAGTAGATTTATAATACAACACATCACTTGTTAGTGTGGGTAGCGAAAATTGGCGCAACCACTTCCACCCAATCGCTTTTGGGATATCTTATCATTATGTGGGGTTTCGGCTTCATTCCTCCTCCCATCTCCCAAAATGTTTGCCGCATTTTTTGCACGATAGGACAATTTATTGGGCAAAGTTGGACGTACATCGCCCTCTGTCATATGTCGCGCATGGAGAATGTCCGTATAGAACGTCCTCTTGTCATAGGTAATACTTTAGAAGTTATAGACAGTTGTTTGACTAGTATACTAAAGTTATAAAAAACAGGAGATGTTTGGGATTACTTACCAGATGGCCCTGTAAAAAAAACATCTTTGCCACCTAGAGTCACCTAGTGGCTAGCGGAAGGTGGTGACTGGACACTGTCGACATACAATGTCCGAGGCTCATCGTGTCACACTAGACACCAATCTGCACACCGGGGTGGCGAATCCTACAGAGGAATCATCTTATCGTCTACCAGAGCCGTCCTCGTAGGGCTTCTTCAGCAGCCATGCTCTTCAACGTCACCACGTCCTGACCTGGCTGAGGATGTAACTGTTGACAGAAGATTTAATTAAAAACAATATTTTAATCATTCCGTGAATAAAATCAATAGGTTTAGCACGGAATAAATAAGGAGAACCGTCCAAACGCGATGATCATGGTGGACAACTTAGCCTTGTGTTCTCTTAGCTGATGTATCCTACATGTGGGTGAGGTTCCAATGGCTCATTACAATGTGCCGCGGCATAGGCCGACAGGCTTCGCTGATCCGAAGGATTTTGATCATCCTTATGTGCGATGTTTTTAAGTGCCTAGAAGAAGTCGTCGCACGTCGCGCCTCCTTGTTGCATTTCTAACAAGTATTAAACAAGTAAATATAAGAGTACGAATATTAGATGGATGGATAATACATATATTTTTAGTTATTTACACATGTCAGATACATAGTGACAAACATAACATGCTTGCCCCCCTATACATCCTCAATATCGGTATCATCCTTACTTTCTAAAGTGTCTACCTCTTCACTACAGTACTAAACCCCTGTTTCATCTTCCCTATTAGTTTCCTCATCGTCGATGAAGTGAACGTCTACAGAAGGTTCAATTGTAATGTCAATTGTCCCCGTCCCGTGCTGTCCCCCCCCCAGTTTCGTGGCTTTACGTTTTCGGGAGTTGTCCACTTTTTTCCCTTATTTCCATTCCCGTTCCTACGTGTTCTGCCGTGACGCCATCCCTATTCAATGGTATAGGATCAGCTCCTTCTTCGACAACATTGAAAGCAGATTGTGTTGCTGCACTGACAAATAGCTCATCTTCTTGGAATGCAGCCTCACTGGCACTATTCTCCCCATTTGCAACTTCTGTAATAGCATACAAACTTCGGGAAGGAATCTTTTGGGCCACTTGCCATTCACCCTTCAATTTGGTGTCTTTAAGGTAAAACATTTGTTTTTCCTGCGTCGCTAGCACAAAAGGGTTATTTTGATACCAGGTCTTACTAAAATTGACATCAGTAAAGTAGGTATTTGTGTTTATCCTAGTCTTTTTATTGCCAATGTCCCACTAGGTACACTTGAATAGGTAGATGAGTCTGTTGGCTCCATAGTTAAGCTCTATAATGTCATCCAAGACACTAAAGTAGTCAATTTCTCTATCTCCTCTTGTGCCTAGTACCACAATCCCATAATTTTGGGTTCTTCTATTCAGTTTAAGGGACTTTGTATGAAATTTACCGCTGTAGTCGTTAACTCGTTGATCGGGGCCACATGCCAATGTGTACAAATTTTTACTTGCCGTTGGTTCTGTATTGTAAACATACTTTCATCTATTAAATAAACCGAGTTTATATGAGTAAAATCTTCAACATTGACAATTGTATCATTGGGCTTCATACTCAGGCAGTATTTGTTTATCTTACACGACTCCCAAACCAATTGACATTTCGCTTCTTATGTCTGTCTTTGACATTTTATTCCGTTCATTTGGCTAATTCAGCTTTAATGTTCGCTATATGCCACAAAAGACATGTTAAGGTCAGTATATATCAATATGCATATGTAAATATACAATGCAAAGTAGGAGTTTCGAACCCCTACTCGATAATGGAACAAGGTTCACATCACATTATTGAGGACGTAAAAATGGGCCTTTTGTAGTCATATATATCCATTAATTCGTGACCGTAGCACACGACGACGAACATTTTTTTGAAATATAAGCTCCTTAGTTCTTCATCTTCTTATTAATATCACGAACGTCTGCATTCGCTCCTTAAGCATTGAACGCTTGTGTCAATGTCATTTAATACATGAGCACATGCACGACTTTACTATCCAGTATGCATAAATGGATTGAACCTTCTAGTCGTGCCTTATTGGGGCGGCCATACCCCTTCAAGTGGAACAAGACTTGTTACATTTTACGTAGCATTATTGACCTATAGACACAAAAGTGGAAAAAAAGGAAGAGAAAGAAATCACATGCCATTATAGAACTTTAAAATTTACCTCTCACTTAGGATACATCGCACCGATATGGGACCGGTCTCCTCCATTATCGCCTCCCTTGGTAATGATGGCTATGTAACCACACATCGAGCATGCTGGCAGAAATACTTTTTCTCAGCTTGCTTGTATGATCACATGTCATCCTCTAACCATTCAAGTCTTTTAACGCTCATTTTTGGAGTACAACTGTTCGAAAAAAGATCTCCATGCTCAATAAGCATCGAGCGAACATCTTTGATCAGTTTTCATAAGGAAAACTGGTAGAACCCATTGTAGAAGGACTTGACATCAGGACGTTTCATTCCGAACATCTCCCTTCCTTCGTGTTATGCATCGACTATGTTTGATGCAATCCATTACAGGGGAACTACGTCATCCACTATTTCAACGCATTTGAAAATTTATTCTTCTTCATCCTTCGAAAATGTGTAAGAAGTGATTGGCATGAGAAAGTTTGTGCGCATCAAAAGGAAATAGGTGCAACTCAGGTCGTATTCCCATATCTTCCATATCCCGACGAGCATTTGTGGTGTCCTGTGTCTTCCCATTTATATCCAGCAATGTACAAATGACATTCTCACAAATGTTCTTTTCGATGTGCATGACATCCAAGTTGTGGCGTAGTGGAAGATATTTCCAGTATGAAAATCCGAAGAAGATGCTTCTCTTTATCCAATTCAACTCCCACTCAACACGTTTTCTTTTTCTACTGGTTGGTGGCTAACCAAATTTCACATCTCCAATCAACCTGAGCTGGTTTAATATCTTTTCCCCACTTAGTCGTTTTGGATGCAACCTTCGTTTAGGTTTTCCATTAAAGCTTTTGACACCACGAGTCCTCTAAGGATATCCAGGTTGTAGAAAACGACGATGACACATAAAGCATAACTTGCTTCTATGCTTCAAGGATAATGACCCAGCATCCTTATTACAAACTAGGCATACTAAGTAACCTTTTGTGCGCCAACCCGACAGGTTGCTGTAAGCGGGGAAATCATTAATTGTCCACAACACTACAGCATGCATCCGAAAGGTTGTCCCAATTTCTATATTGAATGTCTCCACTCCTCTTTCCCATAGTTCTATCAACTTGTCAATTAATGGACATAGGTACACATCAATATCATTACCAGGTTCCCTCGGTTCGAGAATAAGTAGCGACATATAAATGAAGGGTTCTTTCATACATCGCCATGGCGGCATATTGTATGACATCATCATAACTGGCCACATACTCTACGGGTTGTTTATGTTATTGAAAGGATTGAACCCATCTGAAGCAAGGCCAAGTTTGATATTGCGAGGATCACTAGCAAACCACGAATGCATTTTATCAACATCGGCCCAAGCTTCGGAGTCCGCTGGATGGCTAAGGGAGTTTTCATCTTGAAGACGTTTCTCTTTATGCCATCTCATATCGGAAGTAGTCTTTCTGCACATGTACAATCGTTGCAGTCACGGGATTAATAGACAATATTGCAAAACTTTTTGGGGGATCTTTCTACCCTTCTACTAATTAGTTGTATACCTCGATTCACCACATTCTGGGCACTCATTCGCATTTTCATGTTCACCATAAAAAAGTGCATAATCATACCTACACGCATGTTCTAGAGTGTAACCGAGACCCAATTCACGCATGTATGTCTTCCCCTCATAAAAAGACTTCGAAAGTGTTTCACCATTAGATAGTGTTTCCTTAATGAGGCTTAAATGTATGTTAAATGCACTCTGAGATAACCCATGCATTGTCCTTGCATGAAGAAAGATTATTAGAAATTATAATTTTGAGAAATTTTTATGGTTTGGATATAGAGGCACCCGTGCATCCCTCATGAGATTAGCAAATGGTTTACTGAGTCTATTTAACGTATTAGGATTTCAAGGTATGGTACCTGCTGAAGTAGATTCATCACCAATACGTGATACACTGACATCGCCTGTGTCCACTACAATCCCCCTCTGCAAGTCACCTAACATTTCGATTAACCCTTTCGAACGTGTATCACCACCTACTATATTTGCCCCCTCATCTTCATTGTCATCATCATCGCTCTAAACTACGTAATCATCACCATGGAACACCCATCTTGTGTATCTTTTCTCCATTCCAAAGTCTAATAAATATGAATGGACCAGATCAATGTGTTTGAATGTTATGTTTTGGCATTTCATGCAAGGACACCTTATTCTATTGGCTTTGTCTACATGACGATGTGCGAACTCTATGAAATCATGTACCCCTTTCATGTATTCTGGAAAAAACCTACCCTGAGCGTTCATCCAACTCTTATCCATGTTTGTTAATTACTCTATAACATGTTCGAGTAAATGGTGTTGATTACATTCTCATAATGTTTATGATGCATGCATCGTGAATCCTATAATCGACGACCTTCTGTCTAAAGGGTATGAATCCTATCCCATTCAGGAATGTTGCATTTACGTTGCGATCAATCGCTCAAATTCTTTCGCTGTAGTTATTACAAATTTCGATAGCGTCTCCCCATGGCTCTCCAAGTACAAAGATGGGGGAAGTGAACATGTTGCTAGTTTTCCATCACTACCAATTGTCATGACACTCCACTATGCACCCAGAGAACACAAGTAGAGACGTGCTCGAAATATATAATGACAATTGATAAAGCGTGAACGATGACAATAACGTAAATACAACTTCTTGAACTGTCCACGATGGATAATCCAAGAATGGTTGAAATACAAACATTACTAATCATAAGTGAAACAAATAATTAACATGTTCAATTGATTATTAGTTAACGTAGTATGACTAATAATCAATTGAATTTCAATAATTGTTTTGTTTCACATGTACGATGAGGCATGAATGTATAGTAACCATTCTTGATTGGGTCTAAACTTCAATGAACCCAAGAAATGACAGTAATTAATTTGGTAGTTTACTTCACATGACATTTAGTTCTTGGCCTTTCACTGTATTTTATACATTGTTGTTCCAAATATTTTCTAACCGTGCACAATCTCAAATGAATACACAATAAGGATAAAAAAAAAATGAACACTTATCTGCTTACCTTATTTGTGTAAGTAACATCCACATAAATTTCAAAAATAGCCAGAAAAACATAATAATATTGTGAAACACAAAATACAGGTAGAAACCGAAACCTCTATGTATTTTCATTAATTTCAAAGGCAATACAATGTAGATAGACACATTTAAGCACGCGTACAGCAATTCAAAAGCATGGTAAAATAGAATACAATAAAAAACAAATAAAAGAAAAAAAATAAAATAAAAGCAAAGGGTGCATGAGCACAGTACATAAGCAAATTAGAAAGTGCATAAAAAGATCCCAAGCATCTAGTCTATCCTAATCAGAGTCAGAATCAAAATCAAAATTGCACAAGCAACAAGATGAGGCCACTGCTCTAGCGGCGTCTCGATCCTATGTCATTTCCTCCATAAGACTATGCAATTTAGGGGTAAGAGGGGAGGGTGGTGGTTCCCTGTATGGGCGTGGCCTGAGGACCCGAGGCAGCAAATGGTCAAGAATATTCACCGGAGGTGAATTATCGTAATCATACGGCATGGTCGGCCTAATTGTATGAAACAACACCAGATGAGCGGGCATATCCTCTGTTAGCCCTGAGGTAACATTGGAGGACTGCTCTCTAATGGGTGGCGCATTGAAACGTGCCGTGGGCAACTGCACATCCTCAAGAGTCACCCTTGGTGCTCTCGTCTCATCCAAAATCCTTTCATGCTCACTCAATACAGCTCACTCCCTAGAAGAAGACTCTCCCTTTGGTGGGTCCTAAACCCTCTGCTGCTTTGAGGCTGCCCGAGGATTCCTTCGAGGAGACATTGGCCAGTAAAGAGGAAATCCTACAATTTAAGTTCAAAACAAAATTTTTTTAGAGGGGGCATACCTAAGATTGGATTCTCTTGATACTTCTTTATGTATTTTTATAATCAAAGATAGTAGTATAAATACGTGCTCATAGATTAGTAATCACCTATTAGCTTTAAGTATGATAGAAATAATAACTAGCAATAATAAAATTTATAAATTTAAAATATTTTAATTGTTATAGTATATCAAGAGTAAAAAATATTTAAGTTTTGATAGCTTGAAGTTTTAATGGATATTGAAAGCATGTGTGAACGTATATCCTTCAATAAAAAATATACACTAAAACACACAATTAATAACATTTTAATTTTACTCATCCTTGGCATTTAGTTTTTCTTAATTTCGAATCATATTAGAATAATTTTTTTATTTCAAATGGTATTTGATATTGAGAGAAAATTTAGTGACAAATAAAAATAAAAGATGTTTTAGGATGGAAACACAATCAATGTTAACTAAGAGACTGTTGCCTCTTTATTCTCATTATTAGTTGGATGAATGATACAATGTAAAGGGACAAAATTTCAATATGAATTAAATTTTATAATGGAAATTTTAATACTACATTAAAAAATAAAATTAAAATAAAGAAAACAATAAACCAAATACCTGCACTGGGTTCAACTGAGTAGACAATTGCACTTTCCACAAACCCCACAATTATTTGCTTTTCCTAAACATTTGCAACAACCAAATAGGCAACAACACATCAAATGATGACAGATTTGCAAACAAATAGCAGATATTAAACAAACAACTTTAACCTAAAATCCTGATTAGAAAAGCAAATGGCAGAGCAAAATAGCTGGTAAGATACGAAAAAGGCATGATCAATGGCATCCAACAATGGAGTCATGGAATAAATATCTCCAAAAGTCCACTTTGTTTGACTGAGGGGCGACGGCGAGGCGAGGGGCTTTATTCGACCGAGGGGCAATGACGAGGTGAGGGGCTTTGTTCAGCTGACGGGCGACAGCAAGGGGCGACGACTATGGGTGATGGCGAGGGGCTGCGACGGAGAGAGGAGGATGCGGAGGGGCTGCAAGGTGAGGGGCTATGTTCGTCCAAGGGGTGACGACGAGGGGCAATGGCGAAGCGAGGGGCGACGGCTACGGGCGACGGCAAGGGCCTGCGATGGAGTGAGGAGGATGTGGAGGGGAGGCGGGAAACAAAGGAGAGGAGGGAAACAAAAAAGGGAATGGAGCGAAAATGAGGGAGACTGGGGAGAACCCAGGGGGTTAAGAAAAGGACTAGTAGTGACGAATCCTCCAAACCGTCGCTACTACTCTACTAATAGTGACAAATTCCAAAAACCGTCACTACTAGCTTTAAATTTTTTTTTTATTTTATTAAAAGAAAAGAACTAGTAGTGACGAATCTTTAAATTTGTCACTAATACTCTGAAATATTTTTTTTAATTTTTAAAAAATAAAACAGGTATTAGTGACGGTTCTCAAATCCGTCACTAATAAGGGTCTAATAGTGATGAATCCTCAAATTCGTCACTAATACACTGAAATAAATTTATTTTATTTTTTTTAAATTGAAGAGGTATTAGTGACGGTTCCAAAATCCGTCACTAATAATGGTCTAATAGTGACGAATCTTTAAATTTGTCACTAATACTCCGAAATAAAATTTTTTACTTTTTTTTTTTAAATAAAAGAAGTATTAATGACGGTTCCCAAATCCATCACTAGTAAGTGGTTAATAGTGACGAATCTTCAAATTCATCACTAATACTCTGAAATAATTTTTTTAATTTTTTTTTTAAATAAAAGAGGTATTTGTGACAGTTCTCAAATCTGTCACTAATAAGGATCTAATAGTGACAAATCCTTAAATTCGTCACTAATACTATGAAATAAATTTATTTTATTTTTTTAAAATTGAAGATATTAGCTTTGGTGCAACCCCAAGAGGGAGAGGTGAATTGAGAATTTAAAATTTGTCGCCTAGGTCTACTGGTTTTATCAACAGCGTAGCACCACCTAGGGTCAGTCTACGCAATCAACAAATAAACATACATGTGCAGTAAAAGTTAACTGCAAAAAGTAAACAGTACACGCAATATGTTATTGAGGTTTAGCCAAATTGTCTACGTCCCCGCCTTGGTTATACCAGCACAAGGATTCAACTAAAGCTCACTTAACGGGTGGAGCGGCACCGGTTACAACCAGGTCAATTCAAGGGGCTGACCTCAACCAACACACCTTACTAGGATGGCGCACCTAACTTTCCTAACTGGGTCTAAGCCAGTCGAGGACTATTCAACAGAGCTAGTCTCCCTCTTCAGGCCCGTGCCTGGAATACAACCAATGTGTATAAAATTTATACATAGAAATATGCTTCTACACAAGCAGATATGTGCACTAGTACAATTCAATCAATATTTATAGCACGAATGATATGTAAATATGCTCAATGCTCCAACGTGTGCTAAACACTCAATCAAGTATAGATTACCAGTCCCGATTTAGAGTGTATATCAAAGCAAGATTTGAAACACAACACGTGAATAATACAAAATCATATTAGGGTTTCAAATATGCTAAGCAAGTTGATTCAAACAAACTCAACAAAATATTTCAATATACAAAGTACAATGGAGTTGTTTGAAAAACTAGCTTTTGAAAAGGATTTTTGCACACAAAAATATAGGTTTAGGTGTCTTGCAATGACAATGCAAGAACCACAACCTTCTAAGTCTTCCGACACAAGATTTATCAAGTAAAATCGGTGGAAGAACTCAAGGCTATACTCTCAAATAAAATCAATCAAACAATATACCAAATGAGAGTATTAGTTAGTAAGACTAAGCACAATCAGTTTAGAAATACTCACAACACTTGAAAGATCAAGAAATATGGAGTGTATGAGTGTTTTGGAGTAGTATAGGCTAAAATAGGGTTTTGGAAGTTGAGAGAATTTTGGCCTTAATCAAAATGTTAATCCCTTACTAACTATGACAAATAAACAGGTATTTATAAGCAATGAAGATTTTTTGACCGTTAGGGACACAATGAGAATAATTAAATTTGTTTTAAAAGTCATTAATAAAGTTAACCCAGTTTACCCCATTAAAAAATGGGTAAAAAATATTTTAACCCACGAGGTTCATGTGCCTGGCCTGAGGTTCAGGTGCCTGAACAAACTCAGTCAAAAATCTAATTTTTAATGATTCGGGTGCCTGAAGAAACGGTTGGTCGGTAGAACAAAAGTCAGCAGCATTTGTTCGTAAATTCGGGTGCCTAGTTCCAAGTTCGGTTAGCCAAACCAACCACTTCAGTTGCCCGAGCCCAATCTGAACGTGATCATTTGGTTACCCAGGTAGTTGAAAAGTGCTCTGACATAGGTTCGGTTGCCCGAGGAAGATAAGCTCAAATCAGGTTCGGGTACTCGAACAAAAAGTCAATATTTTGACTTGTTTGGTCGCCCGAGCCATTTTACACGACTTAGGTTCGGTCATTTGGACCCTCTCAACATTTTCAGTTAAGTTCAATTTTAGCCACTTTAATTCCCCTGATGTGAAGAGTGATGTTAGGAACTTTGTGTACTAATGGTAGGTACCTAAGGTCCAACTAGGGTCTGTTATAAGCATACCTACCTACCATGCATGATGCAAATGATTACAAGCCGTAGGGTGTACAGTCCATAATAAATATTACATATCAGAATGAAGAAATGAAATAATAAATGCAAATATAGCACAAAATTCTTTATTCTTTAGCACGAACATGACACGCCATCATGGAATGTCTTTTAGTCCAAATACACGCGCACAATGAACCTGCATGCAAGCCTTGGTACAACCCTCAGTACTAAGAGTTTTTGTCATGATCAAAATTGGGTGTGACCTATCGGGTCAACAATCTTCCTTTTTTTGATGATGACAAATACTTTATGCAAAAGTGGGTACAGCTAAGAAAGGCTCCCCCTGACTTTATGCATAAAGATAATTAAAGCAATGGGTAATTATAGATTAAGCATTGTTTTACCCACTTTTGCCTCTTCTCCCCCTTTTGGCAACAACAAAAAGGGCTAAGCAATTTAGCACGAAGGCAAAAGATGTCATTTAGATACAAAAGGTATATTGGGAGGATTTTTAAAAAAATTCAGCAGCATGCCATTTGAAAATGACATAATCCCAAGATAACTTTGTACCTAAGTGACCTGTTTGGAGTTTCAATGAACAGTATATAGCATATTTCAATCAATTAACTCAAACAGAATGTGCATCAAGGAAGTAAAAGTAGCATGCAACACATTAACAATCTTAATGTTTTATACTCCCCCAAGGGATGATTATGTAAGGATGAATATTGATTTTCCATTTGACTTTCATTCATCCTTTCAAAAAAATATTTTAGTGTTAGTTTTATCATAATCATCTTTGGTTGCCAAAACAAACATGTATTCCCATAAGGTATAATATAGTGAAAACATGTGGGCCTGATACCAATTGTTATAACTACGTGGTAGAGAAGATACTAATTGTTAAAATACCACTAGTTATAGAAAAAATGTTGTTTTGAAACGAACATGATATCAAGCAAAGATTTACCAAAATGTGCACATTGATACCATTGTTAATGTATTTCGAAAGGATATAAAAATGAAAGCAAAATACATATTTATTTTCTCAAAGCCTAATGATTTTAAGGTTAAGTGACTCACCCTAATAATATACACTTTCTTTATATATCAACTTGAGCATAATTTAAAAATTATTTTAAAAGCACAATTCAAGTTTTAAGAATTTTAGCACTTAGAAAGGATATATGGTTGTGTGCACTAATTTTGAAAAAATTTTGGCACCAATTTGTTTGAAAATGTGATCTATCCATGAGAACCTGCTAATTTCAAAACACTTTAAATATGTATGCACAACTAGCTTTAGAAAATTCAAGCTTTTAAAGTAAATAAGCTAAGCGTAAGTATTTAAAATCCAAGATTAAATTTCTTATCGACACACATTTTTCAATTTCAAATTATATTTTTTTGGGCAAATGTGTACAGAAAATTCGGCAGCATGCCGACTGTAAACAGGACATTTTCCAAAATTAACTTGCACAAAATGATCCTCAAACAAGCAGTATCTCAAGAATTTAAGGCATGCGAGAACCTATATCTATGAGTAGGCAATTCTCAATCACTGCATCCATCATGTAGGAGGCTTTGAACACAAACATGCTTTCAGTAGTATAGCCATGTATGCACACAAATCATGCAAGCCTGAATACTATCAGATATATATGAACATAAGAAAAAACATACTCACCACAAGATAGTATGTGTGTGTGTGTGTGTGTGTGTGTGGTGAGTGTGTTCTGCAAAACAAAAAGAAATAAAAGCTGTTTTAAAGTTATTACAGACCAAATGAAAGTGTGTGTAAATAAAGCATAAAATATATCAGATAAAAGCCGGGATATGAAGTAATTGATCCTCACGGTGCACCACTAGGTCTCCCCATCATCGTGATCATCATCCTCCTCACCACTCGTCTCCACCTGATCTTCCCCAATATCCTCGTCATTCATCTCTCTCAATCGCTCACCGAGAACATGAAAGTTAGCCTGCATATCGGACTGGAACTCGGAGAACTCGCTATAAAGAGAGTCAAGTCTAGCATGAGAGGAGGATGCCTGCTCTATCATGGAGCTCTTGAACTCTTGAAATGATGTAAAGAGGTCGGTGACGACAGCCATGATCTCGACGTTGAATGGTGCATAGGGCAGCTCCTGTGGGATCTCTTGAGATCCTGGACCTCTCTCATGAGCAATGGACAACCACATGTTGCCAGTGAGCTCGTATCCCATTAATTTCAGAGTGGTGAAGTTAAAAATGTCAAAGGGCCTAACTTGCTTGATGGTATCAAATGTAGTCCTGGTAACCCTCTCCCTAACAAATAGTCTATACAAGATACCACCGTAGGATAGTATGATCCTTTTTCCAACGGTCTTAAGAAACATCCATCGTAGGATCAGCCTGGGAAGATCTAACTTCTTTCTTGTGAATATGCACCACATCACATAGCAATTTAAATAAGATACGTGATCCCTAGATCCTGACTTTAGCAGTATATTATATGAAATTAGGTGGTGTACCACCTTTGCCTCTAAAGTCAGTGATCTGTAGCTGGGTGTGTGTGCTAGGTCAGCTACAAGATTTGTCATAACAAGATTAATGAAGGTGCTCACCATGAAATCCTGCTCACTAATCTAGGTGGAGGATGAATCAAGACAGATAAAGTCACCATGCTAAATTTGAAACGTCTCCTCCAGATAAGCATCATCAAAGTGGAGGTCCATCTCGAGTACCCTAGAGTAGTAGCCCTAACCATCCTGTGCAAGATTGGCGTAGAACAGCTGGATGAGCAGAGGATACATCCCCCTGGGTTGGATGGCGATGAACTCGTACCACCCCTGGTACCAAAACATATCCAGGACGTTATTGAAATGGGCTTGCATAAACTCTATGTCTAGGATTTTTCCTAAAATGGGATCTTTAAGACAAAAAATCCTATTATATTTAATTCATCTATTGGGTGTAGGGAACCACTGCTTAAGCGAAATGACTGTCGCAACACGTCTATGGTCCCTCGCCATGATAAGAGAAAAATTTTCTTGAAGGGTACTAGGTTGAGAAATGGGAAAAATACGGGGAAGCTCTCAAGGGTGGATGTAAAATGAGCTATTTTTCACGCATTTCCATATATATTAGCGTGGTTCGGGCGCTTGAGAAGATGTTCGGTCACCCAAACAGCTATAATTGCACAGCCCCACTAAGTCTGTTCGGTTGACTGATCAATGGTTCGGTCGGCTAAATTTAAGGCGTCATTTTACAAAACCGAGGATTGGCCTCCCAAATTTAAGATGACCTGCATCGGTAGGTTGCCTGAAGTCCACGTTCGGTTAACCGAAAGTAAATTTGGTTGCTCGAACCATATTTAGTAGCTAGAATGAATTTGAATATAAAGGTTCAGCCACCTGAAGAATTGTTAATGCCCTGGTCAGACTTCCAACTTCGGTCGCCCGAAGTGCAAAAGGACTGTATGGTTCGATCACCCGAGCTTGGTCAACTTCTTTTGTTTTGACCAGCTTTCCTAAGCTAAGACCCTTATGATTTATCTACAAGACTTAGGGCTTTGTGAGGACTCCTAATCAGTTCTATGAATACAAGAGAACATCTGCAGGTCAAGAAGAGATGGGATCAGATTTGACTCTCCAAATTTGTCTCATTTTAACTCCCTTTCTCTTAAGCACACAATCAAACTTTGAATGACCCTTCTTCTTACACAAAGCACAATAGTTGTTGGTGTATGGACCGAAAGAGGTACTAGCATAATCTTTGGACTCTCTTACAAAGTACCCCATGTATAGACTTTTCTTCTTCCTATTTCTTACTCCATTGTAGCCTATACCTTCCCTATCTAAGGTCATTTTTTTGCAATCCTAACAACTTATTAAAGTTGTCCTTACCTCTAGTGAATGTGTAAATGATCCTAAACTGGTCCTCTATTTTCTTTTTAAGCTTATTCATTTTCAAATTTTTAAGACCCTTACAATCATCCTAAAGTTTAATGAATTCTCTAGTCAAATTATATGCCTTTTGTTCAAGTTCAGCAATCAAGTGGTCCTTTTTATCATCATTAAAAACTTGAGATTTCAAAACAGTCAATTCCTTTTCTAATGACTCGTTCCTGCTTTCCAGTCTTATAATTTTTAAATTATTTTCTCTTTTAGCAATAACTTTTGAGTCACATTCTTTAATGCATGCATCATACTTGTTTTTCAGTATAGAATGTTTCTTATTTGATTTAACAAGTAACTTATGAGTCCTAATATATTCACTTTGCAGTTCTTCATAAGTAGGCATGCTCTCACTATCACTACTATCATATGATTCATAATTTGACACATCATTCAAATCAGAATATGAATCATTTTCAGATTTGTCTACTAAAGTAGAAGGAATAGAGACAACCTCATCATTAGTTAAAGCAACAAAACACTGGTTACGTCCCTCAAGATCAATAAAGCCTAAATCGCATGGAGAGATGACTTCCTTTTGTATGGACGCGCCATATCTCCTCTCAAGGTCATCCCGAATCAGCTTAGCATTACTACATGCCATAACCTCACATAAAACATTAGAATCTAAAGCATGTAGTAAGGTATTCATGGCATCATAATTTACCTGCACTAAGTTCCTATCATGATCATTCAATTCACACTCAGATTTAGGAACATCAGTACACCTAGTAGATTTCATAGGCACATAATCACCCTGATCAATGACTTTTCAAAATTTTCAATTTAAGGCTTTCACATACACATTCATTTTGAATTTCCATACAGCATAGATATCACCACAGAATACTGGTGGGTGTGTGACCAATCTTCCCTCACATGAAGGGGATGCACTAACACGAGCCATCATGATCTTTCACTAAATGACGTTTAAGTCTAAGTCACGAGGCTTCGATACCAATTGTTAGCTTTGGTGCAATCCCAAGATGGGGGTGAATTGGGAATTTAAAATTTTTCGCCTAGGTCTACTCGTTTTATCAACATTGTAGAACAGCCTAGGGTTAATCCACGCAATCAACAAATAAACATACACGTGTAGTAAAAGTAAAGTACGAAAAGTAAACAAGACACGCAATATGTTTTCGAGGTTTGGCCAAATTGCCTACGTCCCTGCCTTGGCTACACCAGCACAAGGATTCCACTAAAGCTCACTTAATGGGTGGAGCGGCACCGGTTACAACCAGGTCTATTCAAGAGGCTGACCTCAACCAACACGCCTTACCAGGATGGCGTACCTAACTTTCCTAATCGGGTTTAAGCCAGTCCGGGACTATTCAACAGGGCTAGTCTCCCTCTTTAGGCCTATGCTTGGAATACAACTAATGTGTATAAAATTTGTACACAAAAATACACTTATACACAAGTAGATATGTGCACCAGTACAACTCAATCAATATTGCAAGCACAAATGATATGTAAATATGCTCAGTGCTCTAACGTGTGCTAAACACTCAATCAAGTATAGATTATCAGTCTAGATCTAGAGTGTATATCATAGCAAGATGTGAAACATAGCATGTGAATAATACAAAATTAGATAAGGGTTTCAAATATGTTAAGCAAGTTGATTCAAACAAAATCAACAAGATATTTCAATATACAAAGCATAATGAAGTTGTTTGAAAAACTAGCTTTTGACAAGGACTTTTGCACACAAAAATATAGGTTTAGGTGTCTTGCAATGACAATGCAAGAACCACAACCTTCTAAGTACACAAGAATTATTAAGTAAAATCAGTGGAAGAACTCAAGGCTATACTCTCAAGTAAAATCAATCAAAAAATATACCAAATGAGAGTATTAACTAGTAAGACTAAGCACAATAAGTTTAGAAATACTCACAACACTTGAAAGATCAAGAAATATGGAGTGTATGAGTGTTTTGCAGTAGTATAGGCTAAATTAGGATTTTGGAAGCTGAGAGAATTTTGGCCTTAATCAAAATGTTAATCCCTTCCTAATTATGACAAATGAACAGGTATTTATAGGCAAGGAGGATTTTTTGACCGTTGGGGACACAATGGGAATAATTAAATTTGTTTTAAAAGCCATTAATAAAATTAGCCTAGTTTACCCCATTATAAAATGGGTAAAAAATATTTTAACCAGCGAGGTTCATGTGCCCGCCCTGAGGTTCAGGTGCCTGAACAGACTAAGTCAAAAATCTAATTTTTAATGGTTCGGGTGTCTAAAGAAATGGTCGGTCGACTGAATAAAAGTCAGTAGCATTTGTTCGTAAATTCGGGGGCTCGGTTCCAAGTTCAGTTAACTGAACCAACCATTTCGGTCGCCAGAGCCTAATTTGAACGTGATCATTTGGTTGCCCGAGTAGTTGAAAAGTGCTATAACATAGGTTCAGGTGCCGGAGGAAGATACACTCAAATCAGGTTCAGGTGGCTGAAGACAAAGTCAATATTTTGACTTGTTCGGTCGCCCGAGTTGTTTTGCACGGCTTAGGTTCGGTCGCCTAAACCCTCTCAACATTTTCAGTTAAGTTCATTTTTAGCCAATTTAATTCCCCTGATATGAAGCGTGATGTTGGGGACTTTGTGTACTTAAGGAAGGTACCTAAGGTCCAACTAGGGTTTGTTATGAGCATACCTACCTACCATGTATGATGCAAATTATTACAAGCCGTTGGGTGTATAGTCCATAATTAATATTATATCCCATAATGAAGAAATGAAATACTAGATACAAATACAGCACAAAATTCTTCATTCTTTGGCACGAAAACGACACGCCATCATGGTATGTCTTTTAGTCCGAATACGGGTGCACAGTAAACCTGCATGCAAGCTTTAGTACAACAATCAGTATCAAGAGTATTTGTCATGATCAAAACTAGGTGTGACCTATCAGGTCAACAAAAGAAATATTAGTGACGATTCCCAAATCCGTCACTAATAATGGTTTAGTAGTGACGAATCTTTAAATTCGCCACTAATATTCTGAAATAATTTTTAAAATTTTTTTAAAATAAAAGAAGTATTAGTGACAGTTCCCAATTCCGTCACTAATAAGTGGCTAATAGTAACGAATCTTCAAATTTGTCACTAATACTCTGAAATAAATTTTTTTAATTTTTTTAAAAATTATCATAGTAACGGTTATTTAATCGTCACTAATAAGAGTCTTTTAGTGATGGATTTAATTCGTCACTAATACTACAGAAGTCATCGCTAAAATTTTTTCGGAATAATTTCTGCCCGAAAAATGTTTTCCCACGATTTTTTCCTGGTTTTAGTGATGAAATTATTCGTGATAGTTTCAAATTTTTCACTAATAGTGTCGTATTAGTGACGGTTGATAAAACCATCACTAATACTCACTTTTAGTGACGAAATTGAATTCGTCACTAATAGTTTTGTCACTAAAACCAGTTTTTGCAGTGAATAAATACCCGCTTCCTCGCATTGATGATTTGTTTGATCAACTTCAGGGAACACAGACTTTCTCAAAGATTGATCTACGATTTAGGTACCATCAAGTAAAGGTCTGGGCAGAGGACGTTCCAATGGTAGCACTTCGGACTCAGCATGGCCATTATGAGTTCCTGGTTATGCCATTTGGACTGACGAATGCTCCTGCTGTATTCATGGACTTAATGAATAGGGTTTTCCATTAGTACCTCGATCAGTTTATGGTGGTTTTTATTGATGATATTTTGGTATATTCAAAGAGCCCTGAGAGCACAAGGATCATTTAAGGATAGTTTTTCAGGTGCTGAGAGAAAGAAGGTTGTATGCAAAGTTCAAGAAGTGTGAGTTCTGGTTGAAGCAAGTCACTTTCATCGAACACGTGATATCCAGGGGTGGCCTTTTTGTGGATTTGAGCAAGATTAAGGCAATAGTGGATTGGGAAAGATAAAAAATGTACAGGAAGTTTGGAGTTTCATGTGATTGGTAAGATACTATCGTCGATTTGTAGAGGGATTCTATAAATTGGCTACTCTTTTAACAAAATTGACTAGGAAAAGTGTGAAGTTTGATTGGACCGATGAGTGTGAACAAAGTTTTCAAGAGTTAAAGCAACGACTTATCACTACACTAGTTTTGAAAATACCTTTAGGAGAAGAAGGTTTTGTAATTTACAGTGACGCATCACACAAAGGGCTCGGTTTTGTACTGATGCAACAGGAAAAAGTGATAGCTTATGCTTCCTGACATCTTAAAGAGTACGAGAAGAATTACCCTACCCATGATCTGGAATTAGTTGCGGTGATATATGCTTTGAAAATTTGGAGGTATTATTTGTACGACGGAAAATGTGAAATATATACTAATCACAAAAGTTTGAAATATTTCTTTACACAGAATGAGTTAAATATGAGGCAGAGGAGGTGGCTGGAATTGATTAAAGATTATGACTGCACCATCAGTTACCACCCAGGGAAAGCAAATATGGTAGCTGATGTTTTAAGCGAGAAATCAGGGAAAGCCTCAGTATCAGTAATAGTGACTCAGCATCCAATCAATATGGATTTAGAAAGACTTGGTGTGGAGTTGGTAGAAGGAAATCACCAGGCACTCATTGCTAATTTGGTACTTCAGCCCACCTTACAAGAAAGAATTAAAGCTGCTCAGGTGAAAGATGTGGAATTAGTAAAGATTACGGATAAAGTGCAAAATGGTTAGGGAGTAGATTTTAATATATCAGATGATGAAGCTTTGAGGTTCCATACCAGATTATGTGTACCTGCTGATGCAAAGATTAAAAGAATCATTTTAGAGGAGACATATCGATCCTTTTATACAGTGCACTGAGGAAGTACTAAGATGTACAGGGATCTACACAATTCTTTTTGGTGGGGCAATAAAAAGAAAGAAATTGCTATATATGTAGACCATTGTTTGACATGTCAGCAGATGAAAGCTAAGCATCAGAGACTGACGAGAACGTTGCAACCACTTCACATCCTCGAATGGAAGTGGGAGCACATTTCTATGGATTTTGTCACAGGATTACCGCCGACACTTCATGGACAGGACGCTATCTAGGTAGTGGTTGACTGATTGATGAAGACTGCCCATTTTCATCCCATCAGAGTTAACTACTCCATGAGTAGGTTGGCGAAACTATATATACCGGAGATAGTTAGACTCCATGGAGTAGCAGTGTCCATCGTTTCTGACCGAGATCCACGGTTCACATCTCAATTTTGGAAGAGTTTGCAAAGAGCCATGGTTACATAGTTTACATTTAGTACAACCTTTCATCCTCAGAACAATGGACAGATAAAAAGGACCATACAAATATTAGAGGATATGTTGCAAGCCTGCGTGCTGGACTTTGGAGGTAGTTGGATCCAATATTTACCATTGTTTGAATTTTCTTATAACAATAGCTACGATGCTAGTATTGGGATGACACCATATGAAGCATTGTATGGTAGGAGGTGTCGATCTCTGTTATATTGTGATGAATTGGTGAAAGGTAGGTTTTGGGGCCAGAGATGGTTCAGTAGACTTCAGAGAAGATCATATTCATCCGAGACTGAATTAAAATAGCTCAAAATCAATAGAAAAGTTATGCAGACACTCATCGACGAGAGCTGGAGTTTGGTGTGGGGGATCATATATTCTTGAAAGTTGCACCGATGAAAGGAGTTATGAGGTTTGGGAAAAAGGGTAAGCTGATCCCTAGGTATATTGGACCATTTGAGATCCTGGAAAGAGTGGGTCAAGTTGCCTATAGGTTAGCATTACCTCCAGTGCTGTCTAAGATCCATGACATATTCCATTTATCAATGTTGAGGAAATATGTCCCAAATCCTTCATATGTAATCAGTTATAAGGCATTGGAGCTTAGAGATACCTTATTATATGAAGAAGTGCCAGTATAGATTCTGGATCAGAAATAAAAGGAAAGTACTCTGGCGCAATCACGCAGTAGAAGAAGTTTCATGGGAATTGGAGGATAAGATGTGTCGAAGATATCCACACCTGTTCAGCGGGGTCCAGAGTTGAGTTAGATTGTTTTGTTTATTGACTTGTACAATGTAGGCTAGTTAGTATTTTTGATTTTAGGTTATAGATGGTTTTGATAGAGTTTTCCTTTATTTAATTGATTGTAATCTCTCATGACCCTATTGTAACCACGGTATTCCTCCGCCATAAGTGAGGGTAATTAATAAAATTTCAGCATTTTCCTTAAAGTGGTACAAGAGATAGATGAAAAATTTCGAGGATGAAATTTTTGTAAAGAGGGGAGGATGTAAAGACCAAAAAAATTGAAATAATAAGAAAAAAGAAGAAAGAAAAAAGAAAAAAGAAAAAAGAAGGAATTTGGTTTGGTGCAGACCAAACTGTCGACAGTTTGGTGGGGGCATAGAAAACCATTGACGGTTTTGTGTTTTGCAACCGGTTAAAGGTAAAACATATGGTGAAAAAGGTTTGGTTAAAAAGCCAAACGATCGTCAATTTTTGGGGAAATCGCCGAAGGTTTTGTCCAACTCGGACTTGTATATAAAGGGGACTTAAGTTCATTTTGAGAGGAATTAAATTCTCTCTCTCTCTCTCTCTCTCTCTCTCTCTCTCTCTCTTCATTCTCTTCCCCAAATCTTCCCCAAATCGATGATTAGACACCACTATGAGGTTCTAGAGTCGATCCTCATCAATTTAATCGAAGCAGAATTGTGTTTTGAGGATCCTGGGCACCACTCCAAAGTTGAGGTAAGGGAATTAATTATGTTGTTGTTTTAAGATTTAACTGGTTGATGGAGTGTGTGGTGTTTGAATTGGTGTATTCCCAAGAGGGGGGGTGAATTGGGTATTTAAAAATTTAGCCCCTAGGTTCAACCAGTTCACCAACAGTATATTCACAACCTAGGGTCAGTCTACCCAAATGCGCAGATAAGTAAAATATGTGAAATTTAAATCATGCGCATCATTCACACAATAACATACACGTGCGGTAAATATAAAGTGCGGAAATGCAAATAGACACACGATATGTTATCGGGGTTTGGCCAACTGTGCCTACGTCCTCACCTCTAGCTCGCAAGCCCGAGGATACCACTAAAAGTTCACTTAACAGGTGGAGTAGCACCAATTACAACTAGATCAATTAGCACAGGACTGACCTCAACCTTTACAATCAAGTCAATTAGCGGGGCGGACCTTAACCTACACCTTAACAGGATGGTGCACCTAACTTTCCTAACCAGGTCTAAGCCAATCCGGGACTATTTCAAAGGGCTGGTCTCCCTCTTCAGGCTCGCGTCTGGAAATACAACAGTATGTTCACAATCAATGAAATTGGTACAATGATTATGCTTTCTTGTAAAGCAGATGTGTACCCAGTTATGTGCAATCACATATACCACCAATAAGATATAATGAGTAAGCTCAATGTGGTTTAATATATCAACTCTCAAATACATTTGTAATCGATGTAATTAGTGTGTGAGAGTGCAATCATTATAATCTTTGTATCACAAGATGTATTTATTCTAAGTGCTCAAACAAAGATATTAGCCAAACAATATATATATATATATATATATATGTATATTTCAATCAGGAGATTTTCTTAATCGTATGATGCTCTAGTAATGTATATGTTTGGTTTGCAAAAAGTGTTTAATCTTTGTATTCAAAAAATGATATAAATCATTGAATATTGCAACAAAGATTTTGTCACATAAACAAATATCTCTGCAAATATTTTTCAAGATAAAAACACAATAGATATTTTAAAATAATTTTGAAAAGATTTTGCAACCAAAACAGAAGACAAGCTTCTCAAGATGTTGTAATGAGGGTGCAATCTCAGAAGATCTAACAAAGTCTTCTTAGGATAGACTTATTAACAAAGTCCCCTAAGAATACTTAAGGTTTTTCTCTCAAGAAAAGTTATATCATACAATCACAAACCAAAGGAGGGCAAACCCTTTTAGAGCAAACAATCACTTAAAACAAACTTACAAAGGATGTAGGCAATAGTAGAAGGTAAGTATGAGTGAATGGAGCTTAGATATGAGTATTATGGATTTTTAGAATTTCAGAGAATTTGTAAGAACCTGAACTGTGATATAGGGAAATTAATTAATTAAGAGAGGGGTAAATTAGCAATTAAGCAAGCTTCGTCGATGAAGCCAAAGTTCGTCGACGAATTCTTTGTATTTCTTGGCGATGAAGTACAGAGTCTCATCGACGAGGAGTGGCCGGGTCAAAGGGTTATAAATAGATATTTTCATTACTTCTCAGCTAAGAAAACTCAAATTCAGTTATAAATAAATATTTTCATTACTTCTCAGTTAAGAAAACTCAACTTACTCTCTACCTTTCTAGATTTCTTCATCGTATGTAGAGGGAATCGTAGATTCGACGTTACCACAAGGATCAGAGAAGGATTCTCTACAAGTTCTATGAATTGGATCGTTGATTCGGGTATCTTCGGGTTTTGGCTCGAAATTGAGGTAAGACTCGGTTTTCAAATCTGATCCGTTAGTTGTGTAGAGAATAGGTTTGTGAGCATATTTTGTATTGTGGTATATAGGTTTTGGAACTCGGTTCGCTGTGTAGGGGCCTTGGAGTTCGGGATTTGTCATTTGGGGAAAGGTAAGGGGATTCAGTTTATGCCGGGTATTTTTGAAATCGGACTCAATAGAATTGTGGTTCATGGTCCTTTGTGCATTTTGGTTACTCATTTGAGAGGATCTGACGGGTAAAATTATGGGTTTTTCATGTTACAGTTTTGGGAAAAAGGGGGTATTGGGTTGCATCCCTGGTTTTGTTGAAAACCGCATGTATATGGTGATTTATACTATGTAATAGGGATGGTCGTGCCTTGACTTTATATTAAATTGTATATGTTTGGAAAACATGATTTTTGGATTTCCAAATGGGTGTGGTTTGTTTGATTATATGAGCATGCATTGTTGTGTTTTATTGAAATGCAATAGGAACTAGGTTCCGAGTTGTTCCAAGTACTGAAAGAGTGTCCAGCTCTATATCTGTGGGCATATGAAATCGCTAGGCCATGTTTGGAAAGAGTGTCCAACTCTATATCTGAGGGTGTGGGCCTTACTGATTGATCACTGAAGGGTGTGGATCCACCAGTTTGTACCGGTACGATGCCATGGGAGCTTGGGGTTCGCCATGTGCTGGGGACGTCGTGTATCACGGGTTGGCTACGGGCCGACACCGAATATCGCGAGCTAGCTATGGCCGAAGGGTGTGATGACACTAGGTTGATCATGTGTGTGTGTGTGCGTGTGTGCGTGTATGCACTATACTGGAACCGTTTTATGAAAATACTGGAATTGCATTTAACTGTGTATGTTTTGCTATCATGATAACACTCAAATGCCACACACCAATATAACTTGTATTTGCCTTACTAAGAGGTGTCTCACCTCTGCTGTACGAACATATTTTTCAAGTCCTTTGGGTAACCGAAACTAGTATCCTGTTTTTGGGAGCGTAGTGGTTAGTGTACTGCGAGAAGTACTTGGGTAAGTACTAGGACTATACTGGGTGGTTTTTTGGTGGTTTTGGCTGACACCCCAGTTCGTGTTGTATTTTTGTGGAGTTGACTCCTTGTATAGACTCTGGTATGGTACAATTTGTGTATAGAAAGACTTATTTTCTACTGTGTACCTGTTGTGTATGTGGATATGTATAGGGTGCCTGGGAACCCCATGGGGTCGGACCCAACCGTTTTGTGAAAATACTTGAATTGCATTTAACTATGTATGTTTTGCTGTCATGATAACACTCAAATGCCACACCCCGATATAACCTGTATCTGCCTTACTAAGAGGTGTCTCACCCTTGATGTAGGTATATATTTTTTAGGTCCTTCGGGTAACCGGAACTAGCGTCCTGATGTTGGGAGCGTAGTGGTTAGTGTACTGCGAGAAGTACTTGGGTAAGTACTAGGACTGTACTGGGTGGTCTGCTGGTGGTTTTGGCTGACACCCGAGTTTGTGTTGTATTTTTGTGGAGTTGACTCCTTGTATAGACTCTGGTATGGTACAGTTTATGTATATAAAAACTTATTTTTCGCTGTGTATCTGTTGTATATGTGGATATGTATAAGGTTCCTGGG
The DNA here is from genome assembly GCF_029873635.1 of Malania oleifera. Lineage (NCBI taxonomy): Eukaryota > Viridiplantae > Streptophyta > Magnoliopsida > Santalales > Ximeniaceae > Malania > Malania oleifera. Next base: position 84,384,627 of record NC_080420.1, read on the forward strand.
AACCCCACGAGGTCGGACCCTTATTCATTGTACTGTATCTTGATCTTATATGATACAAGGACAGGTTAGGTTACTTTTTCACCCTCGGGTCCGATTACTGGGTTCGGGGCATGACAGCTTGATATAAGAGTGAACCAGGCTGCTAGGTATTGCAGACTTGGTTAGGCATAGCTGTGTGTACATACCAGAGCATAGGAGGTTGGATGTGGGTAGAGTTGGTTGAGGGATGTTCTGTTGCTAAGCCGGGACTCATCGGTGGTGTTCTGTGTTTTTCCTAAAATGACGATTTCAGTAAAATCATGGCAAACCATTGATGACTTTTGTGTCTGTGTGATACGATAGACCTGGAACTGACATGTGATAGTTAACATGATTAGGGTTAGATAATTGTGTTAGTTGTACATGTTGTAGAAGTCTTGATAGAACTCTATTGTGTTTTCAGAATGGAGCCCAAGGAAAACGAACTGGGAAGTGGCTCCGAGGAGATGGCAAGTGATGAGTCTCCTATTGTGCTTCGTGGACGGATGAGATAGATCCTACGGGAGATCGGACAAAGTGTCAAGAGACGCGAGCATTCTCCTACGTCTGTGGGATGCACCATTGAGAGGTTCACACGCATGCATCCTCTAACGTTCTCAGGGGGACATAACCCGAAAATAGCAAAGGACTGGGTCGAGAAAATTGAGAGGATCTTGGAGGTCCTACACTGCACAGATAGGCAGAGAGTTCTTTATGCTACCTTCCATTTATCTGAGGAGGCAGGGCAATGGTTGACTGCCATGAGTCTGCTGGAGAAGTAGAGGGCTTGTCCTATGGAGATGTCTTGGAGCCGTTTCAAGGAAGTGTTCTTTGACAGATACTTCCTGGCTTTTGTATGTGACGCTAAGGCGGATGAGTTTTCTGTGCTAACTTAGGGGAGTATGACGGTGCATGGGTATGTTGCTCGATATATAGAGCTATCCTGGTTTGCGCCGTGTTTAATCTCGAACGTATACGAGAAAACTTAGAGGTTCGAGAAGTGCCTGAGGACAGACATTCGCAGATTAGTGGGTATGCTTTAGATCTGTGAGTTTTTTATTTTGGTGGATAAAGCCACTGTGATTGAGATTGGTATCCAAGAGGACGAGGTGGATTAGGAGCCGAAGAATTGGTTTTTAGTCTGGATCTCGTCAAGGATCGTGGAAGAAGAGGAATAGGGGCTCAGGTTACCTATAGAATACTGAGCATTAGGGTTCTCAGATAAACCAGGTGGGTAATCGTTGTACCAGGTGCCGCAGATGGCATAGTTGTGAGTGCCAGCCATTTGGGGGTAACTGCTACAACTGTGGTCAGTCGGGTCACATGGCTTAGGATTGTCACGCACCGAAGAGGGGTACGCCTTCTTCGAGTCAAAATTAGGGGAGTAATCAGGTATCCCGGGAAACCCACCAGACAAATAGAGCTCCAGCGAGGGTGTACTCACTTACTCCAGCAGATGCTGAGCATGCGGGGAATGTGGTGACAGGTACTATGATGTTGTTTTTAAATAGAGCTGTAGTTTTATTTGATTCGGGTGTGACCCAGTCCTTCGTATCTATTAATTTTGTGAAACTGTGTGGGGTGGAGACCCAAGTCATGGAAGAGGAAATGTCTGTAGCCACACCATTTGGGAGTATATCATTCTATAGGAGAATGTTGGAAGACTGCATAGTAGTAATCCAGGGGAAGCTGCTACCAGCAAACCTTGTAGTATACGACATGTTAGGGTTTGATGTTATATTGGGAATGGATTGGTTATTCTTAGATATGCTATGATCGACTGTCGTAGGAAGGTGGTAGTGTTTAGACCTCCTAGGGAGCAAGAGTACAAGTTTGTGGGATTGTGTGTGCGTTTGACACCACAAATTCTATCAGCATTGCAGGAGAGGAGATTACTCTTGGACGGATGTTAGGGGTACCTAGCTTGTGTGAGGGAACCACCGCGGGATAAGTTGAGGCTCGAGGATATTCGGGTAGTCAGCAAGTTCCCGGATGTGTTTCTAGATGATTCACCCGGTTTACCTCCAAATCGTGACGTGGAGTTCTCGATAGAGTTGCTTCTTGGCAAGGCACCGATCTTTAAAGCTCCGTACCGGATGGCTCCAACAGAACTTTGGGAGTTAAAGAAGCACTGGCGGGTTATTATCATCGGTTCGTGGAAGGGTTTTCTAAGTTGTCTGGGCCTCTAATTCGATTGACCAGGAAGGGGGTAAAGTTTGAATGGACCGGTGATTGCGAGTAGTGTTTTTAGGAATTGAAGCATCGGTTGGTTATTGCTCCAGTGTTGAACATTCCTTCAAGGGATGGTAGTTTTGTGATTTATAGTGATGCGTCTCTGAAAGGTTTTGGTTGCGTGCTTATGCAGCAGGGTAAGATAATGGCTTATGCTTCTCGGCAACTGAAGGATTATGAGAAGAATTACCCTACGCATGATCTAGAGTTGACTGTTGTTGTATATGCACTAAAGATCTAGCACCACTATTTGTATGGTGTACAATGCAAGATTTTCACTAATTACAAAAGCCTCAGGTACTTTTTCACGCAGAAGGAGTTGAATATGAGGCAGAGACGGTGGCTTGAGTTGATTAAGGACTACGATTGCACCATCATTATCACCTGGGAAAAGCTAATGTGGTAGTCGATGCGTTAAGTTGGAAGTCAGATCACGTGGTAGTATCTGCAGTTGCAGCTCAGCATCACATCCGACAGGATCTGGAAAGCTCAGATATAGAGTTAGGGCGTGGTGATCATCAGGCTTTCCTTGCTAGTTTTGTGGTTCAGTCGACTTTGTTTGAGCGTATAAAAGTCGCGCAAGCTAGTGATGCGGAGTTAATAGAGGTTATGGAAAAGGTACAGCAGGGATTGGCTTCAGAGTTCAACATCTCTGAGGAAGATGTGTTGAGGTTTGGGACCAGATTATGTGTTTCGAACGACGATGAGATCAGAAGGACGATTCTGGAAGAGCACATCGTTCTTTGTATTCGGTACATTTGGGTAGTACAAAGATGTATCAGGACTTGCGCGAGACCTTTTGGTGGAGTGGTATGTAGAGGAAGATTGCCCAGTTTGTGGAGCAGTGTTTGATGTGTCAGCAGATGAAGGATGAACATCAGAGGCCAGCAGGGCCATTACAACCCTTAGCTATTCCAAAGTGGAAATGGGAGCATATTTCCATGGACTTTGTGACCGGACTACCGCCAGCACTTCACGGCCAAAATGCTATCTGGGTGATTGTGGACAAGTTGACGAAATCTACTCACTTCTTATCAATGAAGGTTAGCTACCCTTTGAGTAGGCTAGCATACATATATGTGCATAAGATAGTTAGAATGCGTGGGGTACCGGTGTCCATTGTATTAGATTGAGACCCGAGGTTTACTTCTCGATTCTAGACGAGCTTACAGGAAGCATTGGGGACGAAGCTTACTTTAAGTACATCGTTCCACCCCCAGACTGATGGATAGTCGGAGAGGATGATACAGATCTTGGAGGATATATTGCGGGCTCGTGTGTTAGATTTTGGTGGTAGTTGGATACAGTTTATGCCGCTAGTAGAGTTCGTTTATAACAACCGCTTCTAGGCTAGTATTGGGATGGCACCGTTCGAGGCTCTGTATGGTTGGAGGTGTCAATCTCCTCTGTATTGGAGTGAGATTGGTGAATGTCAGGTGTTAGGACTTGAACTTGTGCAGCAAACATTTGAGAAGGTAGGTTTGATCCGAGAAAGGATTAAATCAGCTCAGAGTCGGCGGAAGAGCTACGCAGATGTTCACCACCGTAAGTTGGAGTTAGAGGTGGGCGGTAAGGTATTTTTTAGGATCGCTCCGATGAAAGGGGCAATGAGATTTGGGAAGAAGGGCAAGCTGAGCCCGAGGTACATTGGACCATTCGAGGTTCTTGAGCGAGTGGGTCCGGTAGCCTACAAGATTGCACTACCCCCAACACTCTCGAGGGTCCATGATGTGTTTCACGTATCCATGTTGAGGAGGTACGTGTTGGATCCTTCACATGTTATTAGCTACAAGAATATAGAGATTGGGGATACTTTAGCGTATGAGGAGATACCTATTCAGATTCTAGGCCATAAAGTTTAAAAGCTACATACCAAGGACATATCTTTGGTGATGGTATTGTGGTGGAATCACGAGGTTGAGGAAGCTTCTTAGGAATTGGAAGCAGAAATATACCGGAAGTATCCACAGTTGTTCTGAGTTATGTACATTACCCTACTTTGTATTGGAATAGGTGGTTGGTTTTGAGGAGTGTGTGTATTTGTGAACTCCTGAGACAATTTATGTTTGTAACCACGGTATTCCTCCACCATAAGTAAGGGTATGTATATGTTGTGACGGGGCTGCATTATAGTAATTGCCGGTTTTCTTCCTAAAGTTGAGCGTATAATTGATTTCATGAATGAGTTTATGAATAAGAGAGAAAATTTCGAGGACGAAATTTTTGTAAGGAGAGGAGGTTGTTAGAACCCGAACCGTGATATAGGGAAATTAATTAATTAAGAGAGGAGTAAATTGGTAATTAAGCAAGCTTCGTCGATGAAGCCAGAGTTCATTGAAGAATTCTTTGTAGTTCTCGGCGATGAAGTGCAGAGTCTTGTTGACGAGGAGTGCCAGGTCAAAGGGTTATAAATAGATATTTTCATTACTTCTCAACTAAGAAAACTCAAATTTAGTTACAAATAGATATTTTCATTACTTCTCAGTTAAGAAAACTCAACCTACTCTCTATCTCTCTAGATTTCTTCGCCGTATGTAGTGGGAATCGTAGATCCGACATTACACAAGAATCAGGGAAGGATTCTCTACAAGTTCTACGAATCGGATCGTTGATTTGGGTATCTTTGGGTTTTGGCTCGGAACTGAGGTAAGGCTCGATTTTCAAATATGATCCGATAGTTGTGTAGAGAATAAATTTGTGAGCATATTTTGTATTGTGGTATATAGGTTTTGGAACTCGATTCACTGTTTAGGGGCCTTGGTGTTCGGGATTTGTCATTTGGGGAAAGGTAAAGGGATTCAATTTATGTTGGTTATTTTTGAAATCGGACTTGGTAGAACTATGGTTCATGGTCCTGTGTGCGTTTTGGTTACTCATTTGAGGGGATCTTACAGGTAAAATTATAGGTTTTTCATGTTACAATTTTGGGGAAAAGAGGGTATTGGGCTGCATCCCTAGTTTTGTTGAAAATCGTATGTATACAGTGATTTATACTGTGTAATGGGGTTGGTTGTGCCTTGACTTTATATTAAACTATATATGTTTGGAAAACATAATTTTCATATTTCCAAATGGGTGTGGTTTGTTTGGTCATATGAGCATGCATGGTTGTGTTTTATTGAAATGCAATAGGAACTGGGTTCCGAGTTGTTCCAGGTACTGAAAGAGTGTCTGACTCTATATCCGTTGGCATATGAAATCGCTAGGCCATGTTTGGAAAGAGTGTCCAACTCTATATTTGAGGGCGTGAGCCTTACCTGCTGATCATTGAAGGGTGTGGATCCACCAGTTTGAACCAGTATGATGCCATGGGAGCCTAGGATTTGCCATGTTCTGGGGACGCCATGTATCGCGGGCCGGCTACGGGCCGATACTGGATATCGTGGGCTGGCTACGGGCCGAAGGGTGTGACGACACCAGGTTGACCATGTGTGTGTGTGCGTGTATGCACTGTACTAGAACCGTTTTGTGAAAATACTGGAATTGCATTTAACTGTGTATGTTTTGCTGTCATGATAACACTCAAATGCCACACACCGATATAACTTGTATCTGCCTTACTGAGAGGTGCCTTATCCCTGCTATACATACATATTTTTTAGGTCTTTTGGGTAACCGGAACTAGCGTCCTGTTATTGGGAGCGTAGTGGTTGGTGTACTGCGAGAAGTACTTAGGTAAGTACTAGGACTGTACTAGGTGGTCTATTGGTGGTTTTGGCTGACACCAGAGTTTGTGTTGTATTTTTGTGGAGTTGACTCCTTGTATAGATTCTGGTATGGTACAGTTTGTGTATAGAAAGACTTATTTTCTGCTGTGTACCTGTTGTGTATGTGGATATGTATAGAGTGCATGGGAACCCCACAGGGTCGGACCCAACTGTTTTGTGAAAATACTGGAATTGCATTTAGTTATGTATGTTTTGCTGTCACGATAACACTCAAATTCCACACACCGATAAAACTTGTACCTAACTTACTGAGAGGCGTCTCACCCCTGCTGTACGTACATATTTTTCAGGTCCTTCAGATAACCGGAACTAGCGTCCTGTTGTTGGGAGCGTAGTGGTCAGTGTACTGCGAGAAGTACTTGGGTAAGTACTAGGACTGTACTGGGTGGTCTGTTGGTTGTTTTGGCTGACACTTGAGTTTGTGTTGTATTTTTGTGGAGTTGACTCCTTATATAGACACTGGTATGGTACAATTTTTGTATAGAAAGACTTATTTTTCCCTTTGTACCTGTTGTGTATGTGGATATGTATAGGGTGCCTGGGAACGCCACGGGGTCGAACCCTCATTCATTGTACTGTATAGGGACAGTTTAGTTTACTTTTTCACCCTCAAATCCAATTACTGGGTTCAGGGCGTGATAGAATTTCTCTTAATCAAAATTTTTTAATCCCATACTAATTATTCCAAATAAGGGGGTATTTATAGACTTCCCTTGAAATATAACCGTTAAAGACATGGTTGGAATAATTAGAAAATATTTAATGATATTTAATTATTTTAACCTTGTTTTAGTGAGTTAACTACGGTAAAAAAATAGGTCCAACCCGAGAGCACCAGTCAACCAGGTCAAGTTCGGTCGACCTAAGTTCTTAGGGTTCGGTTGACCAGGCCAAAAATGAACTGCCCGTTCGGTCGACCAAACATGTATGTCTGAGGGTGATTTTCAATATTTACGAGGTTCGGTCGACTAGGCTGAAAATGAACTAAACTAGTCAGTCGACCAGACCATTAGGTTCCCACACGTGGGAACTCGGTCGACCATGTTGGTGCAATACAAAAATTACTCGGTCGACTAGGAAGTCAATAAAGTTGACTTCATGGAGGTTCGGTTGATTAGGGTCAATTGAACTATAGAATTCGGTTGACTAGGTCATGGTCAACTAGTTGACCCGAACCAAGTTCGGTCGACCGGGGACAAAATGAACGTGAGGTTCCGGTCGACTGAAGGTGCACATTTTGTGCAATTTGATCCTGTTTCATCCAAAAAACACCCTATTTCAAATAATCAAACATGTGTATGCATAAGTGAGTGTCCTAGGGTCATTTTTAGGTCTTTTTGAAGACACCGAAAAAATTTGGAGTCGGTCGACCAAAGGTTGACTGAAGTGTAATCCCTAAGGTCATTTGAAGGTTATTTTCATTTTGAGCTTACCTATTAAATCATGCAGGTGATGCATGCAATTATTACAAGACATAGAACCTATTTACTATTACAGACCCTTTGAATAAATATGAAAAACAATACAACATATATACATTGGGTTTTCAATCTTTAGTCCTCTCTATATGCATTATGATCTGTCAATTTAAGTTTCTGCACATAACCTCAAACACCCATTAGATATAATGAGTATTTGTCATTATTAAAACCAGGCGTGACCTATAAGGTCAACATGTGGGCCTAGGAATGTTAAGTAGTTATAATTCTAGGATTGAGATGATTAAACTTAGGCATGTGAATACAAGGATTTGTGCAAACGCCGCAGGTATTGGTTTAGGATCCTTGAAGGCACATTTTCAGTAAACATGTATGGGGAATAGGTTATGTCAAGAATTTTTAGAAATATTATATAAATGTTTTTCTGATTATATATGCATGTGGAAAATGATATTTTGGAAAAATCTATGTTTTTCTGGGAAGATGAAATGTTATAATTTATTAGATAAAATTTGTGCGGCATAAGGATAATTTTTATGGCTTGGTTGCATATGATGATTTTACCAGTGATATGATGGCTATAATGCCGAATATGATATATTGATTTATACTGGAATTGAAAATGATAGTGTTATAACGAGATGTGTTTTACCTGGTTGTTGATTTATACTGAACCTGAGAACGATGGTTTTATAAGAGATGTGATTTGACTTACTGTTTATAGATTTATGAAAATGAGATTTTGATTGTTGTTATGAAAACCACAGTATAACATTGGTAGGATATAAGGAGTTCGTTATATTGTATGTTTTATGAATATTATGGAAACTATAATATAACGTTGGTAGGATATGAGGAGACGTTAGGATATGAGGAGTTCGTTATATTGTTGGTTATGAAATTGCAATATAACATTGGCAGGTAATGAGGAGTTCGTTACATTGTTCATTATATATATACCAATATAACGTTGACAGGATATAAAGAGTTTGTTATATTAATATTATATAACACTATGTAAATTACAATATATATATATATATATATATATATATATATGCATGTGTGTGTGTGTGTGTGCGTGTGTGTGTGTTGATCTAATAGGTCATACCCAATTTTGATTATGACAAATACTTAGGTATTTAATGTCTATCAAGTTTGTGTGCAGATTTATATTAGTAAGATCTTTTGATGGCATATGAAGACTAGAAGAATAAAGACCCAAAAGATTCATTTATTGTAATTTATATTATATTTAATTCGAGTCTGTAATAGTAAAGTAGGAAAGGTTTGTAATATTTACTACATATCATGCATATAGAAACAATAAGCTTAAAGACCTTAGAATGACCCTAAGTCCTTGCACTTACACGTAAGATAGTCCCCAAATTCATATATACTATCTGGGGAATCAATTGAATTGAATTAGGACCCAAAGGGCTAAATTAGTAAGGTTTTGGGCGACCGAGCTCTAGTGTTCAAAACACCTTGGTCAACCGAACCGTTGAAAGGTCAAATAATTGACCTAACTTCGGGCGACCAAACTAAAAAGGAATTCATTGTCCTCAGTCAACCGAACTCGCACGCTTTCCTTTTCACCAATTCGGCAACCCGAACTTTCATATTCAAAACTCTCTCGAGCTACCGAATGTTCAAGTTTGGTAAGCTGAACTTGATACCGGACGATCGAATTGCGGATTTTTGGAAAATCACCTCGGTTTAGCAAACCCTCCTTTTCCTAGGGCACTCGAACATGAAGAACATACTTTTTCTCATGTGTCTATTCGGGTGAGTGAACCACAGGTCAAGCGCCCAAAACTATCGAGTTGCACAATTTTTTATAGTGGTTAAGAGGGGTTAAATAGGGTTAATTTTCCTAAACATTTTTAAAATAAATTTAATAATACCCTATGTATCCCCAACGGTTATAAAATAGGGCAAAGCTATATATAGAGGCTCATTTTCTCTGATTAGCAAGCAATTAGAAAAGTTGATTAAGTAAAAACTCTTTGAAATTTCTTAAGCCCTACTTCTTCATACAAACCCTATACACTCATATACTACCATTCTTTTGAGAAATCAAGCTTTGTGAGTGTTTTATTCATTGTTGATTGTTGCTAAAACCCTCTATTGTTATTGTATATTTGATTTTTGGATTGAGGGTTGAGCTTAGTTTTCCCCCTAGATTTAATTTAATAAATCTTTTATGTGGGAAAACTTAGAGCTTTTGGGTCTTAGCATTCATATTACAAGACACCTTAGCTCACATTTTTGTGTGTGCAAAAATCCTTTTACAAGCTCATATATGAATATCTCTTTGTGCTTTGATATTAAGAAAATATTTTTGAGATATTCTTATTACTTTTAATACAAATCTTTGAAACCCTAAATTGTGACTGAGATTTTTATCTATACATAGTTTCAAAGATTAGCCTGTAGATACACTCTTATGCTTATATTTAAGATAAACATTTCTTTGAGTGTTGATTGCACATATACACTATTGACCTTATTGTTCGTACATTACTGGTGTGCTTTGAATCTGCTTAATTAAGAAGTATAATATTTGTACAGAAATTGTATTGTGATTTTGTTGTATTCCAAGCGTGGCCTGAGGGGGCATTAATCCAGCCCGGAAGGTTTGGTTGTAAAGGTTGAGGTCAACCCTGCGCTAATTAGCCTGGTTATATTTAGGTGTTGCTCCACCCGTGAAATGAGCCTTAGTGTAATCCTTGTACTTGTGAGCCATGGCAGGGACGTAGGCAATTTTTCGAACCTCGATAACATATCTAGTGTCATCTCTCCTTACTACTTTATTGTGCATGCTTAATTAGATTGCTTGTACAGTTTAATTTCCACTTAATATACATTGATTTATTTTATCCGCACTATATTGACCTTAGGTTTGTGTAATACTGCTGCTAGTTGATTGACCTAGGGGATTAATTTTTAAAAATACTAATTCACCCCCTCTTGGGATTACGGTAAAGCTAACAAATGGTATCAGAGACTAGTGGCTTATACTTAATAGTTATTTTGAAAAAGATCTAGATGGCTCATAACACTGTAACCCCTTTCCCTAAGGAACCCTTTTCCACACAATCTCCAGTTTTCAGTGGTGTCACTTACACCTTTTGAAAACAGAGGATGCATATTTATCTCCAAAATATTGACTGGAAGCTGTGGAGAGTTGTCTCTAAGGGAAACTATGTTCCCATGAAAATTGTAGGTGAAACTAAAGTTCCTAAAAAAAAAGATGAGTATACTGATGAGGATATGAAAACTATTAGTTTAAATGCTGCTTCCATGAATAATATTTACTATAGACTTGATGTTAATGAATTTAATAGAGTTATGACATGTTCTTCTGCTAAAGAAATATGGGATAGATTAAAGGTCACCTTTGAGGGTATTAGAGATGTGAAGAATAGTAGGATTGATATGTTGACTAGTGAGTATGAAGCATTTAGGATGAACACTGGTGAGTCCATACAAAGCATGTACACTAGATTCACACACATCATTAATTCACTGCATGCATTAGGTAAGACCTATCCTACGTATGAGATTATTAGGAAATTTCTTAGGGGTTTGCCTCTTGCTTGGGAAGCAAAGGCTACGACCATATCTGAGGGTAGAGACCTTAAGGCTATGTCTTTAGTTGAATTGATAGGTTCACTTATCACCTATGAGTTAACTATTAATGAGAGACTAAATGAGCACAATAGAATGAAGAAAGTAACTGCCTTAAAAACATCCACTAATACTTCTAGTGAGTGCAGTGAACCTGAATCTAGAAATGACATAGCTATGCTTACTAGGAAATTCAACAGGTTCTTCAAGAAGAATAGTAGGCCATACAGAAAGTTTAGGGATTTAGTATCTGAGAAGGGAGAGCCTAGTATAAGAAAAGAAAAATCGAACGCTCCCACGTGTTATAATTGTAACAAAGTCAGGAGTATCAAACTTGATTGCCCGTTGCTGAAAACGGAGTTTAGGAAAAAGAAGAAATCCATGAAAGCAAGTACCTCGTGGCATAGAAAAAACAGCAGCGATTTAGATTTAGATTGCAACTACTCTGAGATTGCAAACTTGTGCCTGATGGCACAGGATGATGAGGTATTGTCTTCTTGTTCCTTATCCTCGTATTATTCTGATGATGATTTGTGATTCTCATAGCATGCCTACTTTTAAAGAATTACAATATGAATATATTCGTGTATCTAAATTGTTAAACAAAATGACCAAGGAGCATGATGTTTTGAAATAAAAATGTGAAAATTGGTCAAAACAATTTGAAATTACAAAGAACTCTCATGCCTTGATTCTTAAAGAAAAAGATTTGAAAATTGCCGAGCTTGAGAGAAAATTAGAGGATAGCTCCAAAATTGTTTTTAAATTTACTAAGGGCCAATGCAATTTTGAAAAACTACTTGGAGCCCAAAGAAACTCTCTTAGCCAAGAAGGTCTTGGATTTAATGGTATTGAAAATGTGAGAAGACCTAATCTGTATTTGAGACATTTTACTCGAGAATCAAAATCCCAAATTCAACTTAAAGATGCTCGGTGTCGATTGATTTGTTTTAAATGTAAACAAATTGGTCATATTCAATTTGACTGCCCACTTAGAAATAGACATGTAAAAGTTAAAAAGGTGTGGAGAGTCAATGGTGATCCAGGCACTAACCCCTATGGACCCAAAAGAATTTGGGGACCAGCGTTAGTTACTTAGATTTTCTTGCAGGTGTGCTTGAGATCGTCCTCTTCCAAGGACAAGTAGTACCTAGATAGCGAGTGCTCACGACATATGATCGGTGACAAGGCTAAGTTCACATCCATCACTCCCAAAGATGGAGGATACATGACATTCGGAGACAATGCAAAGGGGAGAATCATTGGCGTAGGTAAAGAACCTTCCCTGGTTATTGAAAATGTACTGCTTGTTGATGGTTTGAAACATAATTTGTTGAGTATCAGCCAATTGTGTAATAAAGGGTATAAAATATCTTTTGAAAATGATAAATGCATTGTTGAAAGTAAATCTGATAATAAAGTGCTTTTTACTGCTTAACATCATGAAAATGTATACATTACAAGTTTTGATTATTTAACTTCTCAACAAGTTACATGTTTTTCTGAAATAAATGAAGCTAGCTGGTTATGTCATAGACGTTTAGGACATGCAAGCATGGATTTGTTGTCAAAACTTGTGAAAAAGGATTTAGTCAAAGGCTTGCCAAAATGCATTTTGTGAAAGATAAAATTTGTTATGCATGTCAAATAGGTAAGCAAACTAAATCAAGTTTTAATAAAAATAAATTCATATCCACCACTAGACCACTTGAAATGCTACACTTAGATTTATTTGGTCCTAATCAAGTTCAAAGTCTAGGTGGAAAATTGTATGCCTTTGTTATTGTGGATGATTATTCTAAGTTCACATGGGTGCTGTTTCTCTCTCATAAAAATGAATCATATGAATTATTCACTAAACTATGTAGAAGAATTCAAAACGAAAAAAGGCTACAAAATCACACATATAAGAAGTGATAGGGGGACTGAATTCAAAAATGATGGCATAGAAAACTATTGTGACCTAGAGGGCATTTCACATAATTTTTCTACATCTAGGACCCCACAACAAAACAGAGTTGAAGAAAGAAAGAATAGGTCCTTGCAAAAGATGGGTAGGACAATGTTAAATGAACACAAATTACCCAAATATTTCTGGGTAGAAGCTATGAATATTGCATGTTATATCATGAATAGAGTAATAATTAGGCCTTCCCTTAATAGACTCCTTATGAATTGTGGAACAACCATAGACCTAATATTTCCTACTTTCATGTCTTTGGTTGTAAATGTTTTGTACTTTGATATAATGAGCACCTAGAGAAATTTGACTCTAAATCTGATGAAAGTATTTTCCTAGGTTATTCTCTTAACAGTAAAACAACAAAAGTATTTAATAAGAGAACATTAACTGTTATTGAATCTATTCATGTTGCGTTTGATGAATCTAATCCATTTTCTAAAAGATATGATGAAGATGATATTGATATTAGAAAAGGTTTAGATAAGTTATCTATTGAAAATAATGTGGATATCATTTCAAAAGCAAATGATAAATCAATTGAAAATGATAAAGTTGAAAGTGAGGTTCAAGAGCTGCCTAGGGATTGGAAATTCATTAGGAACCACCCTTTAGATAAAGTTATAGGTGAACCTTCACATGGTGTAGACACCCGATTTTCCTTAAGAAATTTAGTTAGTCATTTTGCATTCTTATCTCAGGAAGAGCCCAAAAACATTAAGGAAGCCATAGAGGATGAATCTTGGGTAATGTCTATGTAGGAAGAGCTTAACCAATTTGAAAGAAGCAAAGTTTAGACCCTAGTTCTTAGGCCTACTAATCATACTATCGTTGGAACTAAATGGGTATATAGAAACAAGAAAGATGAGAATGAGGTAGTAACTCAAAATAAAACTAGACTAGTTGCCTAGGGAAATAATTAGGAAGAAGGGATAGACTTTAAAGAAACCTATGCTCCTGTAGCTAGAATGGAAGTCATTCGTATGTTGCTTGCTTATGTCGCTTTTAAGAACTTTTAAATTGTATCAAATGGATGTTAAAAGTGCATTCTTAAATGGTTGTATAAATTAAAAAGTGTATGTAAAACAAACTCCCGGGTTTGAAGATCATAAGTATCCTGATCATGTATACCGGTTGTCAAAAGCCTTGTATAGATTGAAACAAGCTCCTAGAGCTTGTTATAAAAGGCTTAGTGGTTTTCTATTAGAAAATGGTTTCTTTAGAGGCAAAATTGACGTGACACTTTCCATCAAATCTAAACATGATGATATGCTCATTGTTCAAATTTATGTTGATATTATTTTTGGAGCAACTAATGATGATTTGTGTAATACGTCTGCCAAATGCATGCAAAGTGAATTTGAAATGAGCATGATGAGTGAACTGAGTTTCTTCTTAGGACCTCAAATTAAACAGGCTAAATATGAGACTTTCATTTGCCAATCTAAATATGTTAGGGATTTGCTGAAGAAATTTAATATGGAAGATGGTAAAATTCTTAGTACTCCTCTGAGTTCTTCCACCAAACTTGATAAAGATAAGCAAGGCATCCCTGTTGATGTGAAATTATATCATGGCATGATTGGTAGCCTCCTATACCTTACAACTAATAGTCCTGATATCATATTTAGTGTGTGTATGTGTGCTAGGTTTCAGGTTGCTCCTAAGGAGTCTCATCTACTAGCAGTCAAAAGAATTTTTAGGTACCTAGTTGGAACTATAGAATTAGGTTTATGGTACTCTAAGCATACGACATTTGAGATTGTTAGTTATACTAATGCTGATTTTGCTTGTAACAAGGTAGATAGGAAGAGTACTAGTGGTACTTGTCACTATTTACGACAATCTCTGGTTTTTTGGTTAGGCAAGAAATATAATTCAGTTGCCTTATCCACAACCGAAGCAGAATATATTCTAGCTAGAGGTTGTTGTGCCCAAACTCTCTATATGAAACAATAACTTATGAATTTTGGATTGCACTATGATACGGTTCCTATTAAATGTGATAATACTAGTACAATCAACATATCTAAAAAGTCTATCTCACACTCACGAACCAAACATATTGAGATTAGACATCATTTCATTCGTGATCAAGTGCAGAAAGGGGATGTGGCACTTGAGTTTGTGTGCACAAATGAGCAGTGGGCTGATATTTTCACCAAAACCCTTCAGAAGATAGGTTCATACAGATTAGACGTGAGCTAGGTCTAATGCATAGTATAGATGCCTCCTAGAAATTTGATAGAATGCATTAACTCAGGGGGGAGCTTCTTAACATAGAAAACATAAGGATCTAAACTTTAAATCTATCATTGCTTTATACTTTATGAGTTTGTATGTGTTTTGTAAATGCATGGCTATCATATCTCTTGCATGTTGATAGTTATATTTATGTTTTTCTTCTTGATCATACTGAACTGTTTAAGTTGGTAGTTGTGGATAAATTGTTAATCTAAAACTCAATTAGGTCATTTCTATAAGGTATTTTTGAGAAAATGCTCTAATTTCAAATGACATGCTACCGAAATTTCTAATTTTTTTTTTTTCAATCATATCTTGCATACAAATGATTCATACTCAATGCCTTGCTTACATGCCTTCTATTTATAGTAGCCCTTTTTGTTGTTGCCAAAAGGGGGAGAAAAGGCAAAATTGGGTACTTTGGGTACTTGTTGAAAAATGTTTGAACTTCAAATCTTTAAACTTATCATTATGCATATTGACAAGGGGAGCCTTTCAAGGCTGTACCCACTTTTGCATGATGTATTCGTCATCATCAAAAAGGGGGAGAATGTTGACCTTATAGGTCATACCTGATTTTGATTATGACAAATATTCAGGTATTTAATGTCTATCAAGTCTGTGTGCAGGTTCATATTAGCAAGATCTTTTGATGGCATATGAAGACTTGAAGAATAAAGACCTAGAGGATTCATTCATTGTAATTTATATTATATTTAATTTGGGTCTGTAATATTTGCTACATATCATGCATATAGAAACAATAAGCTCAAAGACCTTAGAATGACCTTAGGTCCTTGCACTTACACGTAAGACATTCCCCTAATTCACATATACTATCTAGGGAATCAATTGACTTGAATCAGGACCCAAAGGGCTAAATTAGTAAGGTTTCAGGCAACCAAACTCTAGCATTCAAAACACCTCGGTCGACTAAACCGTTGAAAGGTCAAATAGTTGACCTAACTTCAGGCGACTGAAAGGAGTTCACCGTCCTCGGTCAACCAAACTCGCACGCTTACCTTATCACCAACTCGGCAGTTCGAACTTTCATGTTCAAAACAACCTCGGGCTACTGAATGTTCAAGTTTAGTAAACTGAACTTGATACCGAGCGACCGAATTGCAGACTTTTTGAAAATCGCCTGGGTTCAATAAACCGTCCTTTTCCTAAGGCACCCGAACATGAAGAACGTACTTTTTCTCATGTGTCTATTTGGGCGAGCGAACCACAGGTCAGGCGCCCGAAACTCTCGAGTTGAACAATTTTTTACCGTGGTTAAGAGGGATAAAACAGGGTTAATTTTCCTAAACATTTTTAAAATAAATTTAATAATTCCCTATGTATCTCCAATGGTTATAAAATAGTGCAAGTCTATATATAGGGGCTCATTTGCCTTGATTAGCAAGCAATTGGCAAAATTGATTAAGTAAAAATTCTGAAATTTCTTAAACCCTATTTCTTCATACAAACCCTATACAATTATATACTACCATTCCTTTGAGAAATCAAGCTTTGTGAGTGTTTTATTCATTGTTGGTTGTCGCTAAAACCCTCTTTTTGTTATTGTATATTTGATTTTTGGATTGAAGGTTGAGCTTAGTTT
Source organism: Malania oleifera (assembly GCF_029873635.1). Classification (NCBI taxonomy): domain Eukaryota; kingdom Viridiplantae; phylum Streptophyta; class Magnoliopsida; order Santalales; family Ximeniaceae; genus Malania; species Malania oleifera. The sequence goes on from NC_080420.1 coordinate 84,401,487, forward strand.
TCCCCCCAAATTTAATTTAATAAATCTTTTGTGTGGGAAAACTTAGAGCTTGTGGGTCTTAGCATTCATATTGCAAGACACCTTAGCTCACATTTTTGTGTGTGCAAAAATCCTTTTACAAGCTTATATATGAATATCTCTTTGTGCTTTGATGTTGAGAAAATATTTTTGAGATATTGTTATTACTCTTGGTATAAATCTTTGAAACCCTAAAATGTGATTGAGATTTTTATCTATACATAGTTTCAAAGATTAGCTTGTAGATACACTTTTGTGCTTATATTTGAGATAAACATTTCTTTGAGTGTTGATTGCACATATACACCATTGAGCTTATTGTTCTTACATTACTAGTGTGCTTTGATTATTACCGGTGCAAATTTGCTTAATTTAGAAGAATTATATTTGTACAGAAATTGTATTGTGATTCTGTTGTATTCCAGAAGTGGCCTGAGGCAGCGTTAATCCAGTCTAGAAGGATTGGTTATAATGGTTGAGGTCAAACCCTATGCTAATTGACCTATTTGTATTTAGGTGCCACTCCACCCGTGAAATGAGTCTTAGTGTAATCCTTGTGCTTGTGAGCCAAGGCAGGGACGTAGGCAGTTTGCCGAACCTCGATAACATATCTAGTGTCATCTCTCTATACTACTTTATTGTACATGCTTAATTAGATTACTTGTGCAGTTTAATTTCCGTTGAATATACATTGATTTATTTTATTCGCACTAGATTAACCTTAGGTTTGTGTAATACTACTGCTAATTGATTGAACTAGGAGATTAATTTTTTAAATTACCAATTCACCCCCCTCTAGGGATTATAGTAAAGCTAACAATATGAATTAAGAACCCTAGTGGACTATTGATGTATAGAGCACGGCACCGTAGCTACAGAATAAAAGGAGTGCGTGCAACCACACTGATCTGGTATGCTAGTGTTGGTGATTGATAGTCGATTGGGCCTACGGAGAGATGTTGACCACCCTGGGTCTAGACTAGTTGCGGTAGGCCAATCGTACTACAAACATATATTGAAGTTGACTTAGCCTGGTGGTGACCAGCCTCGATTAAGTCTAGCCTTCGGGCCGCGCAACGCTGTCATGGGGGGAAGCATGACGTTAGCTAGGAAAACCCTGCGGGGAAAGTTCTTTATGAATATATGTTGGTTTATTTACATATGCATTTTATTGAAACTGAACATGTTTTGAGAAAAGTAAGTGTTATCAATATATATGTTTTAATATATTAAAACTCATGTTGAAATTAATGATTAAATGGATGTGTTTTAATATATTAAAACTCATGTTGCCACACACTAATAATAACCTATCCCGTATTATAGAGAGGTGTCTCACCCCGATATTTATTCCCATATTTCAGGACATCGAGAGGATCGAGCTTAGAGCCCCATGGCAGGGCATAGTTAGTATATTGAAAGTAAGTGCTAGTGGATTTGTTTTGTATGTAGAGATCTTCTGTACACCTGGGATTGTGGTAACATTTTGGAGAGTGACTTATGTATATATGATAGTACTAGAACTTTGGTATTATATTCTGAATTTGATGTTTATGATTCCGCTGCATATATATATATATATATATATATATATATATATATATTAAATGGATTATGAAGTTATGGTATCAGGAAAAGAAAAGTAGAAATTTCGGGTTGTGACAGTATGGCTCAGATGAGGTCAAAATGGTAAATCGCATTGGTACTATGAAGACAAAAGACGTTCCCCTTCGAGACACGGGAGTCTGGGACAGCGTCACTAGTGGGGGGGTATGGGGGACAACTATAGTGATCCCAAAAAGAAAAAAAAATTGAATCAAAAATTGATGTACAACCCTAAAATTTAATATGTTAGATATGAAGTAAACACTAAATATGAACAATAATAATAACACTATATATAAACTTTAGTTATGGCAAAAACCCTAAATACTAATATTGAATATGACCCTAATGTGAACATTAAGTATGACATACAATAACAAAAGGCCTAAATATGTAAATATCAAACAACAACGCTTTTAATTAAATAAGTACAACAATAAAAACTACCCTAAATACTAATATTGAATATGACCCTAATGTGAACATTAAGTATGACATACAATAACAAAAGGCCTACATATGTAAATATCAAACAACAACGCTTTTAATTAAATAAGTACAACAATAAAAACTACCCTAAATACACAAGCATTAAACATACAACAATAATAAAAACAACCCTAAATATGAAAATCGAACATTTAAAATAGCTATAACAATAATAAAAACCTACAACATGAATATTTAAAGATACAACAACAATAAATTTTTTTTCAAATATTAATGATTTAATATATACACAAATACAAACAAAATTTAGATATTAAAACAAACCCAAAAATTCTACAATAATAATAATGACTATTTAATACCACACGGTGAATACCGAAAAAAAAAAATACACATGGGTGAACGTGCATATATGTGATAAAGTGTGTGTGATGTGTGTGCGTTCAGTGTGTGTGTATGGCGTATGTGTGTTGTGCATGCGAGCCCAGGGAACTCACCAGGGGGTGCAGGGACAGAGTATGGGTCGCCGGAGTTAAGGCTGGAGCCGTGGTGGTGCGTTGGTAGTGGATCTCCTATGGTTGTTGTAGCTACTATAGGTCGAATGATCGTGAGGACCAGATGTCAGAGCTGAGGCCAGAGCCGTGGTGGTGCGTGGGTATTGGAACTCCTGTGGCCGTGCCTTCAACGACTGTGAGTTGGGGAAAAAGGTTGGGTTATGTTCTGCTAAAACAGAGGAAAAAGCTTGCGGTGGGGGCTGGTCGTGCAGAAGGAAAGTGTGGTGACCGCAGGCTGTGAAAGGTGTATGAAGATGGAGGGTGAGGGTGGCCGGCTGCCATGAATGGAGAGGGAGAAAGTGTGAGAAAGAAGATATCTGAGAGAGGAGGAGAGAGTTGGGGGAGGAAGAGAAGTTGAACCTAGGGTCTCCCCCCCCACCCCCTCCCCCCCCCCCCCCCCCGGCGGGATCCTATGGCTGTCTTGCTATGTGGGTTTTTATAAGCCAAAAGCACCCAAAATAAAACCCTATGATATCCTAAGTGTGGGTGGGCTGCAGGCACCCGTGAGCCCATGCAAATTCCTTTGGCCCAATAAAAGAGAAGTCCAGTTAAAATAAACTTAAATCCCCGTAAATAAAAGGACCCAGACTCAATCTAAAATAAAAACGACTCAATAAAATACCAAATCGAATGAACTCCATTTTTAAAATTTAAAAGACTCAATTTAAGCCTCAATTCGAAAGACTCCATCTAAAAATTAAAAGACCCAATTTAAAGACTCAATGAAAAACTTTAAGAATTAAGAGACTCCATTTAAACATAGAAAGATTCATTAAAAATTAAAAGACTCATTTTAAGAATTAAACAACTCCAATTTAAAAATCCAAAGGACTCAATTTTTAAATGACCAGGACTCGATTTTATTCAAATAGCCTAGACTTCAATATGACCGGAACAATCAGGACTCAATCGGATGCTGAAACTCAAATTAAAAATACAGGGACTCAATTTTAAAAATACTTGGACTCAATTTTGAAATAGATCGGGATTCAATCAGATCCTCCCATTTCCGGGAATACAAGTTCAACTTTTTAGTACCAAGGGTCTTCTGGCTTGGTTAAAATTGGGGTGTCTACAACTGCCCCTCTTTGTAGGCTTTGTTGCTTCAATGTAATAGTAGAAACTCTCATAGGTTATTTGTAGCAACAAGCCTATAAAGATAAAAGACCCCTATTTTAGGTAGACCATACAACTACCTATGGCTTTCCAGTTAATCAAATATTCTTTGCTTTTGCCAACCAGGTATGATTTGCACCGAATGCAAGAATCCAGGTCGAGGCAGATATTAGGATCCAAGCCACATGACACAATGATGGCTTGCTTTGAATGTAAGAATCTGAGTCATAGCAGATACGATGATCCAAGTCATACGACATAATGATAGCTTGCTGTGAATGTAAGAATCCAAGTCGTAGCGGATACAATGATCCAAACCATATGACACAATGGTGGCTTGCTTTGAATGTAAGAATCCAAGCCATAGCGGATACGATGATTCGAGCCACACGACACAATGGTGGCTTGCTTTGAATGTAAGAATCTGAGTCGTAGCAGATACGATGATTCGCGCCACAGGACACAATGATGGCTTTCTGCGAATGTAAGAATCCGAGCCATAGCGGATACAATGATTCGAGCCATACGACACAATGGTGGATTGCTTCAAATGTAAGAATCTGAGCCATAGCGGATACGATGATCCGAGCCACAAGATAGAATGATGGCTTGTTGTGAATGTAAGAATTCATTCCATAGTAGATATGATGATCCGAGCCATACGACACAATGGTGGCTTGCTTCAAATGTAAGAATCCGAGCCATAGTGGATATGATGATCTGAGCCATAGGACATAATGGTGGCTTGCTTCGAATGTAAGAATCCGAGCCGTAGTGGATATGATGATCCGAGCCACACGACACAATGGTGACTTGCTTCAAATGTAAGAATCCGAGCCATAGCAGATACGATGATTTGAGCCACAAGACACAGTGATGGCTTGCTGTCAATCTAAGAATCCGAGCCATAGCGGATACAATGATCCAAGCCACGCAACACAATGATAGCTTGCTACGAATGTAAGAATCCGAGCCGTTGTGGATACGATGATTTGAGCCATAGGATACGATGGTGGCTTGCTTTGAATGTAAGAATCCGAGCCATAGAGGATACGAGGATCTGAACCACATGACACAATGATGGTTTACTTCGAATGTAAGAATCTGAGTCATAGCGGATACGATGAGCCGAGTCATACAACACAAAGGTGGCTTGCTTTGAATGTAAGAATTCGAGCCGTAGCAGATACAATGATCCAAGCCACTTCAAGCAGTAATAAGGTATGAAAGCAAAGTTTGGAAAATGGTTACTCTATTGGGGAAATGCACTTGGGTGTAGGGTCTTACTTTCGATGAATGAATCCATTTTTCCCTACGATTTGCAGCCCCAAATTTCAAAATAAATCAATGTGTTCCTGAGGTTAGCTGCCCCAATTTCCAAGTAAATCAATGTATGCCTAGGGTCGACTGCCCCTGTTTTAGACATTAGCACAACAAGAATTGCTCAGTCAAGGATGCCAAATGATCATTCAAAAGCTTATTCAATCAGACAAGTGTGAAGGGTGCACTATTGCTATATGTATGCATGTTGCTACTCGTGATGCCAGAATGAAGTGATATGTTGCTACATGTATGCATGTTGCTAACTTGTGATGTTAGAATGTAGGGGTATGTTGTAATAAGTATGCATGTTGCTAACTTGTGATGTTAGAGTGCAAGGATATGTTGCTATATGTATTCATTTATTTTTCTATGCAATGCATGAAATGTATGGTAATGCATGAAATGCATGAATCTTTTCTCCTAGCACGCCTATGATCAATAACCCCATTTTTTATTTTGACCCTATTTTCAAATTTCAATCTGACAAGAAGATGCCTGAATGGGTTCCAATGAAGCTTGACATGAAATCTACCCCAGTTAATGAGTCTATAACTACTTACTGCCATGTTTTTTTTTTTTTAATTTCTTGAATAAATAGATCTCTGAAACCTGACATGACATCTACCTCAGTTAGACTGTTTTATGACTTATTCTATCTATATTGCACCTTCCCAATGGGGACCTTCTTTATAGGAAACATACTGGTAACTTTGAAACCCTTTGACTATCCATCCTCTTTTAATGCTTTGAAAAGTAAGAAGGTTTTTTTTTTTTTTTTTTTTTTTGAAATGATGAATGATTATGAAATTATAACATCAACTTGCTAAATCAAAAGGTCATCCGCACAAAATAAATGTTTTACCATGTTTCAATGCTATTATAGGGAAAATTCATACCAGTATTCAAAAGCCATATGACGTTGATGTTAATGTATCAAATTGAATGACTGATTCTTTCCTTTTACCAATTGCCCTAGTTTTATCAAGGGCCACTTCTCCACTTCTATTTTATTCTGCTGTGAAACCATTGGAAATCTCTCATTTAACTGTTGCATTTAGTTTAGTCAAGTTCAATTCATGTTTTGATCTCAAGATGGTCTTTAAGACTCGAGACAAAACGTATGCTTAGGGGTACATGTTTTCAGAATAAAAGGGAAACTAAGGCTAAAAAATCTCATCCCATAATGACGTTTTATGCCCCCAATTAGAATTGAGGCACTTTGCAAGATATTGACCGAACTTGTCATTTAAATAACTTGTCTAGGTACTTTTTCAAGATCAGGTCATTACGTAGTTCAGACACAACAATGAGTCTGACAATTCATTTAGAGACAATAATATCTACCAATCTAGTTAGGACTTTTATTTGGACTATAATGTGGAGGGTATAGGTTAAAGATGAAAAGGGTTAAATAAGGCTCGAAATTATCGATCTTATCAAAGGTAAATTGGTCAAAGATCACATATGAAGTATGTCCCTTATTTATTTCTTTATTTTTCCTTCTTCCCCCCCCCCCCCACCTTTTGTATCTTCTGCCTTTACTGCTTCTTTTGCTTTTCCTTTCACGAAGGAATCTTTACTCCATTTTGATTTATACTTCATTTGGGACTAATATTTTTAAAACTGGCCTAGTGTGGGGTGTGATCCTTTAAGGGGTAATCAAGAATTGAATTTTCCATGCTCAAAAAGGATAGCAAGGGACTAACTTTTCTTTTGAACTTCTTTTGGTAGCGGAAAAATGGCCTGCCATCCTTTAAGCAATGATCATTGTCTTAAATGACTTGTCAAACACTAGGGGACCCAAACCCAAATTAAAATTTTGGTGAACTGACTTTTAAGAAAGAAAAAAAAAATGGTTTTAACATTCAAGCTCAACTTGGTTAACAAATGATAAATCATTGTTTGGTTCCTTTTATGGGAAAACTGATTAGCCAAAGATGGTCGTCTATCATTTGATTAAAACATGAGGAATGAACTGACATGAAATTGTCAGAACAGCACGGCCACTTCATCGAACTCCTTCGAGAGTACAATATTTCTTCACGACAATCTGAATTCATAGGGCAAGGACAATTATTTCGTCTTCCTCCACTTCCACCTCTTGACTTGATTTTTCAAGATTAACATCAATTTCAAGCTTATGAGTATTGGAATTGTTCTTTTCCCTATTCTTGCATAAAACACAAGCAAACAAATTTTGGCAATTGACTTTATGATGCAAGTGATATTTGAAAATTCATAATTCATTTTATTGATGAAATAAAAACTTCTGAGACAAGGGTGTCAATGGATTACAAAAGGAAAATAACAATAAGGAAAATTAAACATCATATAAAGGGGATTGGATAGTCAAAAGCTTGCTAATCTAGTATTTTAGCCTCTACTGTCGACGAATAAAACCATTGATTCAGGAATCTTCTAGATATGTTAACCACTTCCTTCCCCGTGATTGGGTAGAGGATTCCCCTAGACTTCTAGTTGCTTGTTGTCGAAAGCTAACCATCCCGCAGCTCTTAATGATTGCACTTTATGCTTAAAGGCCCAACATCGGTCAATAGTATGGCCAGAAGAGTTAGGATGGTACTCACAATAGCCTCGAGATTATACCACTACGGAGGAGGGTTCGTAACAGGCATCCTAGGGATTGCAGATACCATTCCTCTTTCCTACAGCTGAGGAAATAATTCGGCATATGTCATGGGAATGGGGTCCACCCTTCGAAAGTTTCTGGGTATATTCTTTTCTCCTGCTTGCTGATTCTGAGAGATTAGCATGAGCCAAGGAGCCATGAACTAGAGCCTCATGCCCGTATGCACCGTTTGATTTACCGCAGGTTTAAAAGCAAAGTTCTTTTTGGTCATTGGTTCCCACCTCTTGTGTACTAATTCTTCCAATTAAATTGCCCCTGGATCATTTGTGCCTCTTCCTTCTTCTTCCTATTGGTCCACCTTTTGCCCAGACCAGTTTCTGCACCATCATCCCTAACTAGACCCGTCTTGATGTCGACTTCAATTCTCCCTCCTGCAGCAAAAATATCCATGAAATCATGGGGATTTGCTCCCCGAAGATGCGTGCAGTAGTTGTCTTTAAGTGTACTCACGAACAAAGAAATAACCTCTTGGTCACATACCGGGGGTATACCTAGATCGCCATATCCCTCCACCTATAAGCATACTCTCTGAACGTTTCAGTGGATCTCTTCTTCATCTCTTACAAAGTCATTCGGACAGGTGCCATCTCTGTCACATGGTGGTAGTGAGTGATAAAGGCGTTGGCCAAGTCCTTCCAAGTGTGGACCCATGCTTTATCTTGCTGAATGTACCAACAGATAACAAACCCAGTCAAACTGCTTTGAAAACAGTGCATCATTAGCTTTTCGTCACTAAGTAATCTACTATCGCTTAACAGTACATCACTAAGTGGGTTCGAGGACACCGGGTTCCATTAAAATTTTCAAAGTCTGGCATCTTGAATTTTGGCGGTAAAGTGACCTTCAGCACTAGGCAAAGGTCACTAGGATCAACGGAGTCGAATGTATTAGATCCTTCAATGGCTCTCAAGCGCTCCTCCAGCATGTCACAGCGACGCTCAGCCTCAGATCTATTCATTTCTATATCAGAAGCTACTACCTGGGGTGTTCCTACCATTGGGAACCCCTATGCCAGCACAATTGGGATGAATGGAGAGATATTTGGCATTAGACCCTCCATAACGATAGGTGGTGGAGCTGATGTTTGTCCATAAATAGGGGTGAACCCCGAAGGAGGAGTGGGGTCTGCATTTGTCTTAGGATCAACCTAAACTACTTTTCGTTTGTCCATTAGCAGCTCTAGAACCTTACTTATTTTATCATTTATTTCCTCTTGTCCCTGTTCCAGAACCATAACTCTGTTTTCTAGTTGTTCGCTCATTTCTTTCGTCTTTCTTCGAGTATTATAAGGATGCAGTGAGATGGTCTTAATCTTCTCAATGTTGGGATTTCGGATCTTGATTTCACCACTTTGGTGTATTGGTTTTACAGAAAATTGGGATGTAATTACCAACTTATTGGAGATGACTATGCATGCATGGTTATGGAATTGAGCATGGAATGCATGATTATGTTATGCAATGGGTGTTTATGCATGGGTGTAACTAGTGCAAAAATACATACAAATAGGGATATGAACATGTATGCAGCCTATCGTGCATAGCTATGCATGAAATTATGCGTGAAGTGTATGAATGCAATAACCACTTTACCAAAATTCTAACAAAAAAAAAAAAACTTTTTCAACTAATTAAAGACTTCAAGATTAAGCCGACCATTGATGGGCCACCATTTCAATTCAATTCCTCCCTCAACCATTCCTTTCCTTGGTGATGATTCATGTACCCTAGATCCTACGAAGGTTTAGGTTATGATTTGGGTTTGAAATATGGGTTTGACCCTTTTTGAAAATCAGACCTGAGTCGGGTTTTTTGTTTAGAAAAAGGTTGGGCCTAGGTTTGTTTTAAAAAGAGTTGGGTCTGAGTTATTTGAAAAGGATTGGACCGACCCATCTTTTAAAATGCTTAGGCCAAGTGCTTTATTTTTTGGAAGAATGGGTCGTGGTCTCACTGTCAATTTTTTCTAGAATATTGGCTAAGTGGTATGCATGTCTAAAATGGATACAAAATGTGTGACATGTACAACACAAAATTACATATGTATATATACATAGAAAAGACTCGATTACATAATGTGAAGAAGGATGTGGCTTCTGTCCCAATCCCAGGTAAGTGACTTGCTAAAGTTTATCAAGGCTCTATCCTATGGAGAGAATGTTAGGGGTGATCATGGTTAGGCTCTAATCCCTATTAACAAAAGGTTCCCAATCTGACCCCCATCCTCTCCCAAAAGTGGTTTGGAGAAAACTCAAACTGAACGGAGTGGTTCGCGGGTCCCCACAAGCCCTGCTATGTGAGGACAAACGGTATTGCACTCCTTTCTAATCTTAGCAGGTAAAGCCCGGGTAGAAGGCCAGTGAAAGTGTGTGAATCCAAGTTTAGCCTAAGCCGACTACCCCACATATATGTTACACGCTTATTCACAATTAATCACATGCTTATTCAAACAAGGATGGAAATAATTATTCACAAACAATGAAAGATATTTACATGCTTATTTAAACAAATATTCATAATTAATGAAATATATTCACATGTTTTATTCAAACAAACAAGGAAACAAACATTCTTATTATGAATGAGATATTTTCAAATATGAGAACTAAATATTCACATTAAATCTAGAATATATATTTACTTAATATAGTAGTAGATATTCACATCAAATCAAGGACATTCACAGATATGGAAATTGAATATTCACATTAAATCCAAAATATTTAAAAATATAGTAACAAATATTTACATTAAATCAAGGACATTCATATATATGAAAATTAAATATTCACATTATCTCAAGGATACTTACGAATATTCACATTAACTCAAAGATATTTACAAATATGGAAACATATACCCACACTAAGTAAAAAATATTATAATTTTCACAAACCAATTATTCAAATATGAGAGTATATTATTTACAAACTAAAGTGGAGTAATTAAAAGACTTCATAAATTTAAAATTTGAGATAATTCCTAATTAATTGCTGGCTTGACTCTCTAATGTTCCTAGCAGAGTCACCAGGCTCTTGCGATGTCACGGAGCACGTGTGTCCCGGGGTAGCGAAATAAAATTCATATGTTTAAATTTTCAGGAAAAATAGGAATGAAATCGTCACTAACCTTTTAGTATGATTAGAACGCATGATTTCTACCCAATTAAGGGTAGAATTAGTCTATGTTACGAAAGTAGGGATTGAGAGGTCGGTTACGCTAGGGGAAGGTATTAGCACCCCCTAGACGCCCGTTCTTACGAACGATACCTAATTAATTAAAAATTATCTCATAAATTAAATTCCAGAAGCCTTTGAAATTACTCCCTTTGTGAATTTATAAAACGTGCATACAAACAAATAAATCACACAAATATTTACATAATATATATTTATAAATTCCCTCAGACCTAGGGTGCGTGACGCTCAAAGAGCTCATATCATTTTGTTAAAATCATAGGGATAAAAAATCGAAAATATTTAATAAAAAAATATAATAATACTAAAATAATAACAGGTTAATACAAATACTAAAAATAACACAATTGAATACACGTATACTTCAAAATAGAATAATGATAGTAATAATAATAATAATGATAACAAATACAATAATAATAATAATATTAAGTGTGATAATAATAATAATAATAATAATAATAATAATAATAATAATAATAATGGTAATCGTAATAATGATAATAGTAATAATAATACGAAATATAATAATAAATAATAATAATGATCGTAGTAATAATGATAATAGTAATAATAATATTAATAATAATGAACACAATAATGATGATGATTATGATAATAATAATAATAATAAATAGTAATAGTAATAATAATAATAATAATAATAATAATAATAATAATAATAATGATGATGATGATGATGATAGTAACAATCATAATAATAATATTAATAATAATAAACACAATAATGGTGATAATAATGATAATAAATAATAGTAATAGTAATAATAAATAATACAATAATGATAATAATAGTTATAATAATAATAATAATATTAATATTAATAGTAATAATAATCATATTTTTAATAATAGTAATAAAGATAATACACACATATGGAAGCAATTACCAAGATTAAGGAAAAAATTCAAACTTATGATCAAAACATGGAAACCAATTAACTCTAAATTTATTGAGTAATTATAAAAGGGTAAGCAAACAGTAAAATTATGGAAATAATTTAAAGCTAATACTAATATGTAAATATTCAATATGATACCACTAAATGGGAAATTATGGAAATAAATCGAATAAAAAATTGATGTACAACCCTAAAAAATTAATATGCTACATATGAAGTAAACACTAAATATGAACAATAATAATAACACTACATATGAACATTAGTTATAGCAAAAACCCTAAATGCTAATATTGAATATGACCCTAATGTGAACATTAAGTATGACATACAATAACAAAAGCCCTAAATATGTAAATTTCAAACAACAACACTTTTAATTAAATAAGTACAACAATAAAAACTACCCTAATTACACAAACATTAAAAATACAACAATAACAGAAACAACCCTAAATATGAAAATCGAACATTTAAAATAGCTATAACAATAATAAAAACCTACAACATGAATATAACAACAAAACACTAATCATGAATATTTAAATATACAACAACAATAAAAACTTTTTCAAATATTAATCATTTAATATATACACAAATACAACAAAAATTTAAATATTAAAACAAACCAAAAAATTCTACAATAATAATAATGACTATTTAATACCACACAGTGAATACAAAAGAAAAAAATACACATGGGTGAACATGCATATACGTGATAAACTCTGTGTAATGTGTGTGCATTCAGTGTGTGCGTATGGTGCATGTGTGTTGTGCATCCAGGGCCGGCTCTGCCTTTAGGCAATTGAGGCGCCCGCCTAGGGTCCCAAAAATTTTGAGGCCCCAAAAATTTTTGTTAATATAATAATATAGTTTTTGGGCCCCAAAATTTTTTTTAATTAAATAATGTTAACATTATTTATTATGCTTTATTCCCATAATTAACTTTTCAACTAACAAATAAATGAAATTATATTTTAAAATATAAAATAAATACAATTTAATTCTTTTTTTTTTTCAAGTCTTATTGACTTCCCAACTAATAACTTTATTATATTTCTAATTATCTATTACTCTCATCTCTCTCTCTTAGTCTCTCTAAAAAAAAATTTTCATCTCTCACATTCTCTCACTCTCATTTCTTGGTCTCTCTATGTTTTTTGCTCCGGCTCTTGTGTTCATCATTTTCGGGCCTCCGATTCTCTGTAATTTTTATCAACTCTAATTTTGATTTCAATGTTTGTATATTATTTTTTTATTATTTTCACTCTAAATTTTTTTTTCTTAGATTTTGGAAGCTTTGAGGTTAGAGCGTTGTATCCGGTAAGAATCCGATATCTTTAAAGTCTCGCTCGCCGATCGATTTGCAATAATAATAATAATCAGGTTATATTGTTTCAATCTATTATTTTTATAGATTTATTAAATTTATTTTTATTTGTTTACATAATTTGTCAATTTATAGTTAGTGTTAATTTTGAACTTTAATTATGTCAATGAGAAAATATGAATCCGGATATGAAAAACGAAGAAAAAAAAATAGAAGAATTAGTGTCATCTCAAATCATTCACCTAAGGCCTCATATTGTGAAGAGTCGACCCTTTGTGCATGCGAGCCCAGGGAACTCACCACTGGGTGTAGGGACTGAGTATGGGTCGCCGGAGTTAAGGCCAGAGCCATGGTGGTGCGTTGGTAGTGGATCTCTAGTGGTTACTGTAGCTACTATAGGTCGCAATGATCGTGGGGACCAGATGCTGGAGCTGAGGCCGGAGCCGTGGTGGTGCGTGGGTATTGGATCCCCTGCGGCCATGCCTTCAGCGGTTGTGAGGTGCGGAAAAAGATTGGGCTATGTTCTGCTAAAGGAGAGGAAGAAGCTAGCGGTGGAGGACTGGTCGTGCTGAAGGAAAGAGTGGTGACTACGGGCTATGAAAGGTGTGTGAAGATGGAGAGTGAGGGCGGCGAGTTGCCGTGAATGGAGAGGGAGAAAGCATGAGAAAGAAGAGATCCGAGAGAGGAGGCGAGAGTTGGGAGAGGAAGAGGAATTGTGGCTAGGTTTTTTTTTTTTTTTTGGCCTCACCCCTGTCCTACAACTGTCTTGCCATGTGGCTTTTTATAAGTCAAAAGCACCCAAAATAAAACCCTAAGATATCCTAAGTGTGGCTAGGTTGCAAGCAGCCATGAGCCCATGCAATTTCCTTTGGCCCAATAAAAGAGAAGCCCGATTAAAATAAACTTAAATTCCCGTGAATAAAAGGACCCGGACTCAATCTAAAATAAAAATGACTCAATAAAACACCAAATCAAATGAACTCCATTTTTAAAATTTATAAGACTCAATTCGAAAGATTCCATCTAAAAATTAAAAGGCTCAGTTTGAAGACTCAATGAAAAATTTTAAGAATTAAAAGACTCTATTTAAACATTGAAAGACTCATTAAAAATTAAAAGACTCAATTTAAAAATTAAAAGACTCATTTTAAAAATTAAACGACTCCAATTTAAAAATCCAAAGGACTCAATTTTTAAATGACCAAGACTCGATTTTTAAACAATCAGAACTCGATTTTATTCAAAAAGCCTAGACTTCAACATGATCGGAACAATTGGGACACGATCGGATACCGAAACTCAAATTAAAAATATCGGGACTCAATTTTAAAAATACTTGGACTCAATTTTGAAATAGACCGAGACTCAATCGCATCCTCTTATTTTCGAGAATATAAGTTCAACATTTTAGTACCAAGGGTCTTCTCAGAATGGCCTGGTTAAAATTGGGGTGTCTACACCCCAGTTTCGGGTTCAGGGCATTACAGCAACGCCCCTTAGATGGCGAGCACGGTAGGTGAGCAACGACTACTAGTGTGAACGGAAGCTGCGGTTGGTGAATGACGACCACTAATGTCAACGACGGCTATGGTAGGTGAGCCGCCCATATATTTCTTCTACGGACTAGAGGCTATAAATAAGACCCCCCCCCATTGGAGCAAATTACACATCTCGACTGCAAGTTATGTCCTCTTCTGTTTTTATATTTATTATCCTTTCGGCATTGAAGTTCATTTAATGAGTGTATGGTTGGACAGATTGTTGTAATTCGATTGTTGTAAAAAAACTTTGTGTTATCTCTTCAATCATTTCTTCATACTAGATTTTGGTGTTGTTATTTTTACATACTAATGTCATTAAGGATATGTACGATGGAGTAATGACTAGTGTAAGGACTATAGATGGAGAAACTAGAGAATTTCCAATAACCATAGGTGTACATCAATGATTTACTTTGAGTCCTTATCTTTTTCCATTAGTGATGGACCAACTGACTAAGAGTATTCAAAAGAAGGTTCCATGGTGTATGTTGTTTGCAGATGATATTATATTAATTGATGTAACTATGGATGGAGTAGAGGTTGAGTTAAATTTATTGAGAGAAGTTTTGGAATCTAGAGGCTTTAGGATAAGTAGAAATAAGACATAATATATGAAATGTAATTTTAGTAATGATAAGAGGAATATTGAAGATAAAGTTAAACTTGATGATGAAGAAATAAATAGTACTTATAGATTTCGATACCTTGGATCTATTATGTAAGTTGAAGGGGAAATTAAAGATGATGTAATGCATAGAGTTAAAGCAGGTTGGGTAAAATGGAGAAGTGCTTCAAGTGTCCTCTGTGATTGTAGAATATCCTTAAAATTGAAAGGGAAGTTTTATAGGACAATTACAAGACCAGCTATGCTCTATGGATCGGAATGTTGGACAATGAAAAAACATAATATCCAAAAAGTAAAAGTTTCTAGGATAAGAATACTTAAATGGATGAGTGGTATAACATTAAAAGATAAATTAAGGAATGAGCATATTCGCGGTAAGTTAGGTGTAGCTCCTATAGAAGATAAGATAAGAGAGGGACGACTTAAATGTTATGGATACTTGCAACATAGGTCACATAGTGCATCGGTGAGGAAGAGTGAGTTAGTTATTATGGAGAGGGGGGCAGTAGAAGGGGTAGGGGTAGACCAAAAATAACTTGGGAGAAGATAATGAGTAAGGATTTAATATCCCTAAATTTGTCAAAAGAAATGGTCTATGATCACATAAATTGATGGAAAAGGATTCATATAACTGACCCCACCTAGTGGGACTTAAGGCTTGGTTTTGTTGTTGTTGTTGTTGTTGTTGTTGTTGTTGTTGTATATGAATGTATAAATCGAAATAATTACATAATTTTGTACTTACATATTGATTGGTTTGAATAACAGAGACAAACTAATTATGTACATATATAATTACGTAATTACTTACACATTCAAAGTAAATTATAAATAATTATAAAATTATGTATATAAATTATTATACATATAACTCATTACATAATTATGAATTTTAATTTCAAAATATGTTTAACCAGTACTATAATTGCATATCCATATAATTACAGACACATTTAAATCAAAACAATTATATGCATACATAATAATTGATTTGAAAAACCAAATCAAATAAATTATTTACAAACATTATTGTGTCATTAAGTACATATTTAAATTGAATTGTTTACAATTATAAAATTATGTCCATATATTTTTAAATTATAATATACTACATAATTGTGTTGTTTAATGTCAAAGATTAGGTGTAACCAATACTATAGTTACATATCTACATAATTATGGACACGTTTAAACCATACTAATTATTTAATTATATGAATGCAAGTTTTACAAAGGTCCCTAGGTTCTGCCATGGAGGTTTTGCAACTTGGGAGAGTCTCACTAGAGTTGAAACTACACGATTTCAAACAAAAAGAATATGTACACATCATGGTGAGAGGATTCAAGTTTAGTAGATTGTTGTATTTTGTTACAAGGGTGATGTCTTGGCTTCAACAATAACTGGAAAAGTTAGAGCAATATAAAGTCCTGAAGGAACAAACAAAGAAGGTGTGTGAAAATCGTACGTATTAACTCATGCGAGATTGACAAGAAATGGGGAAAATGGGTCCTGAAACCTATTGTCACACCCCAAACTCCTCTAAGTGGGGCCTGGGGTGTGATGTGATCCAATCACCTGTGTCTGATACCATAACCTCAATCACACAGCGGAAAAATAAATAAACATTCTCAATAATATACTAAAGTTTTATATAAACATTCCAAAAATTTCTCAGCGTCCAGTATCCATATATATTCATCTCGGAAAACTAAAACATAGACTCAAAAATTCATCCAAGATCTGTACCTTCTCACAAAAATGCTATGCCAACAAACCCAGCCCCGAGCTAGTTAAGCTCGATCACATGGAGGTCTTGAAAAAGATGAATTGTATAACAGGTGAGACACATCTCAGTAAGACAGAATAGATTAATGTCAATGTGTGGCTATCATTAGTTTAACGTATACAAAATATCATTAGTTGTTAATTAACCACAGATATAAAATCATTCTTAACCCATACTCACACACACACACACACACACACAATTATTTATAAGTGAAAGTTTTCGAGGATAAGGGAGATTACACGTCCATACATGTAGCTCCCCTTTGCTTTAATACGTTATGTGACCTGGTATGGCTACAACTGATACCCATCGGGGCACTCGCCTTTCTCAGCAAGCCCTCAGGTGGAGAGTTTACTTCGACCCAAATACATATAGTACTACTATATTTAATACATTTAATACTTTGTTACTTTACTCTGTATGCTGTTATCTCTGTAAAACTCAACTCTTCATAATCTCTATTTTCACATGCTCTGTTCTCCTATCACATACTCTGTTATCAGATTTCACATCCTCTATCTTCATATATTCTGTATTCACATACACTGTTATGTATTTACATGCACTGTTCTATTTATACTCTGTTATCACATTTCACATCCTCTGTCTTCATATATTTGGTATTCACATACATTGTTCTGTATTTACATGCACTGTTCTGTTATACTCTAGTTAAATCTACAGATATGAATTTAGAACTCATTTCCAAATGGATAAAAATCAACATGCTTCCCCCCCCCCCCATGATGGGTTGTGCGGCCCGTGGGCTGGACTTAACCCTAGTTAGCCCACCAAAGTTAAATCGATTCCAAACTCTTCAGTCTACTAGTCTGATTTGCTTTCTTATACTGGTCTAGACTCCAGAGGGAACTTTATCCTTCACAACTCAATCGACTATTCAATACCAACACTTTCTCTAAGACGTGCAGTTGCACTAAGTTCTCCATAACTCTCACAACAGTACCATGCATACTATGGTCCACCAGAGTTCTCAAACCATACATTGCAATTTAACATTAATACTCTGCTTTGACTAAACAATTCTAAATACAATATAATCCCGACGCATTTCAGTATTTCAACATATTAAATATATTTCATAACTCAACACGGTATTTTCATTTTTCCTCATGCCACATGATTTAAATAATATGCATATTTATATAACTACTGAAATAATAAGTCAATCCATGTTCATTATCTACTTTACTAAAAATATAGGTTAAATTATCTCCACAATTTATCTAATACTCAAAATAAGCATTAATAAGAAAAACAGAGATAATTAACCCGACTCATCTTGACCAATTTTAGAAAATGTAAAACAACTCCAACCAATCATTTCAACTAGTCAAATTATCTAAAGAATTCATTACTTAAATCCGGTAGCCTTTTTCTTTACTTTAATCAATTCATTTTTGAAAATAATAGCTATTAACACAACCCTAGGTTCAAAACCTTCAATTTAAACGGTTGGCTTTCAATACTTGCATAATAATCATATATATACACATATGATTTCCATTTTAAACGGTAAAATTTACAAAACCACTGGCTTAATCTTTTCTTCTTATCTTATTCACGGAAACTGTGCCTATAAGATTCCTAAACCGATGCGTACGACATTTAGAGCACAAACCCTGTAACCACATTTTTCAGTATAATCAGCTAAGTCCTAAAATAATAATTATTTTAATATCACTAGGCTCACACACTCCCATTAACCAGTTAAATTATAAAAATAGAGGTATGATTCACTTCTCATATTTAAATTTAATCTCTAACATATTAAAAAGAAATACCAATATGATCAAATCCCCACAATTTAATCTAATTCCAAAATATTCCAGAATTATAATTTAATCCAATCCCCGCAATTTAATTTAATTCCAAAATGTTTCCCAAAAATTCTATTTAATAAAATTTTTGCCATTTAATTTAATCTCAGGAATATCTCCAAAAATTCAATATAATCCATTCCCTACAATTTAACTTATTCCCAAAACACTCCCTCATGGAAGCAGGTAGTAGAAGGAAAATCATACTAGCAAGCAACAATAGAGGAAAACATCCCCACGGAAGGGGAATGCAAGATCAAATTTTGTGATTCTGGTATTTTTCATGGTGCCAGACGATATCAATATATGTTAGCAGATATATCAATAAACAACCACAACGGAATAATTCTTCTCCCTATATGCAAGCAAATATAGTGTATCTCTACTTTTATACATGTTGAAAATAATAAGAAAAATAATCAATCACACTAAGCCACAAGAACACAATCAATTTTTTACGTGGAAAACTTCCCCAGTGTGAGGAAGAAAAACCACGGGGCCTAGTCCAGTTAAAATCTTCACTATCAATCAAATAATGGGTACAAAAATTCTTCTCTAATCATAATTAGAGGATACAAATATCTCTCATCAAGATATCAACAATCTTGGCAAATACAAAGAGAATTGGAGAGAATATACCAAATTTGTGGTTACTGTTCACGGGAAAAAACCCCAACTCCCGAGCTCCAAATCCGACCTCCACCGTTCATATTGTAACTCCTTGAGTTGTGAACCTCTCCTCCAAATTTCAGCTCAATCGAACCACAGACGAAGCGGGAACGGAGTCTTGATGAAATCTGGGTAGCATGAGAAAAATCATGTTTTTCTCTATTTCTTTTGAGAAGTGACGGCTCCTCTCTTCTCCCCTCTATTTTTATAACTTCCTTTAGGTTTTTCATACTAAAAGGGATGGGCTTTCAGCTTTTAATAAAGCCCACTTGGGCTTTCCTTCACATAAAAGGAAATAACCCAATAAATCACCCCCTTTCCAACTATGTGGAGGGAATCGCCATCCTGGCGATCGAACAACAAACTTCAAGTTTCTCCCTTGGTAGTGTTTTTGTTAACATATCAGAACCATTCTCATCAGTGTGAACCTTCTCAAGTTCCAATAACTTATCGTTCAACGCATCTCTGATCCAATGGTATCGTACATCAATGTGCTTTGATCTTGCATGGAAACTGGAATTCTTACCAAGATGAATAGCACTCTGGCTATCACAAAACAACACATACCTCTGCTGCTCAAAACCAAGTTCTCTCAAGAACTTCTTTGCCTATAACAACTCTTTAGTCGCTTCCATTGCTGCAATGAACTCTGTCTCTGTCATAGAAAGAGCAATGCACTTCTGAAGTCTCGATTGCCAAGCTATAGCCCCACCAGCAACAGTTATCAAATAGCCTGAAGTAGACTTACTGTGTCCATATCCCCAACCATATTTGCATCTGTATAGCCAACTAACAATGGTTGTCCGTTTCCCAAACCAAGTCTGAAACTAGAAGTGCCTCGAAGATACCTCATGACCCACTTCACTGCATTCCAGCGCTCTCTTCCCGGATTTGATAAGAATCAGCTAACTACACCAACTGCATAGGCTATTTCTGGTCTTGTGCAAACCATAGCATACATTAAACCTTTGAAGCACTTTCTCAATGTACTCCTCTTGTGACAAATATAATTTCTTGGCACTCTTGTCATGACTGATTCTTATGCCAAGAATTTTCTTAGCTGGCCCCAAATCCTTCATAGCAAATGACTTACTTAATTGCTTCTTCAACTAGTCAATCCTTGAAGCATTCCTACCAACAATTAGCATGTCATCCACATAAAGCAGTAAGAAAATAAAATCATCATCAGAGAATTTTTAAACAAATTCACAGTAATCTGAAGTTGTCTTCTTGTAGCCTTGCTCCCCTATAACAGACTCAAACTTCTTATACCACTATCTCGGTGCTTGTTTCAAACCATATAGGCTTTTCTTCAGCTTGCACACATAATCCTTTTTCCTTTTCACTCTGAAACTCTCTAGCTGCTTCATATAAATCTCTTCCTCCAAATCACCATGAAGGAAGACATTTTTCACATCCATCTGCTCAATTTCCAAGTCAAGACTATCTGCTAAACCGAGTACTATATGGATCGATGACATCTTTACAATTGGAGAGAAGATCTCATCAAAATCAATACCTTTTCTTTGACCAAACCCTTTTACAACCAATTTAGCTTTGTACCGTGGTCGTGAAGAGAACTCATTTGGCTTCTTCTTGTAAATCCACTTGTTCTCCAAAGCTCTTTTTCCTTTAGGCAGCTTCACTAACTCAAAGGTGTGGTTATCATACAATGACTGCATCTCATCTTGCATGACCTTAACCCACTCGGTCTTGTGTTCATCTTCCATGGCTTCTGCAAAACACTGGGGCTCTCCTCCGTCAATCAATAACACATATTGTTCTATTGAGTACTGAGTGGAAGGATGTCGGTCTCTGGCTGACCTCCTAAATGGAATCTTTGGTGGAATCTCTAGCACTGTCAACTGTTCATCAATCTCAACATCTCCTTAAACCTGTGAGGGAACATCCATATCACCTCTACCCTGGTGGTCATCCTGAACATCATTCTCAACCTGAGTTGAAAAATTCTTCAAAGGAACTGGATCCACATCAATCAAAATGTCACCCTTTTGAGACATAGATTTCTCTACCTTCTCAATATCCTGAATCGTCTGATCTTCTACAAACACAACATCTCTACTTCTCACAATTTTCTTCTCAACTGGATCATAAAGCTTGTATCCAAATTCATCTTGACTGTAGCCAAGGAATATACAATGTCACGTTTTCTCATCTAGTTTGGACCTTTCATCTTTTGGAATATGCACAAATGTTTTGCACCCAAAAACACGCAAATGATTACAGGAAACATCCTTACCTGTCCAAACTCGGTCTGACACATCAAATTGTAGAGGAACACATGGTGTATGATTCAACACATGAACAACAGTGCTCAATGCCTCCCCCCAAAAGGATTTTGGCAACCGGGCTTGTAAAAGCAAACATCTCACTTTCTTAAGCAGTGTTCTGTTTGTCCTTTCTGCTATGCCATTCAATTGAGGAGTTTTCGAAGGAGTTTTTTTATGCTGAATACCCTGCTGTCTGCAATACTCATCAAATGGACCAGAATACTCTCCACCGTTGTCAATCTGGATGCACCTCAGTTTCTTCCCAATCTGTCTCTCAACTAGGGCTTGAAACTCTGATACCACTTTGTTGGGAGAGATATCAAGTGTTCTCGTTTTCATAGGGCCACACACATCCGAATGTACTAAATCTAGTATCTCTGACTTTCTTGAATGAGGAGAATTCTTGAAGGAAACTCTGCTCTGCTTCCTTGACAAACAATGAGTACACCTGTTCAAAAGTGTACTTTTCAGTCCACATAGTAGACTTTTCTTCCCCAGTAGAGCTAATCCTTTCTCACTCATGTGAGCCAGTCTCTTGTGCCATAACTCTGTTGTACCATTATCCTCCATCACATTAACTATGTCGTTGGAGATCTTTGCTTGCAAAATGTACAATGTAGAGTGCTTCATGCCATGAGCCACAACCATAGAACCCCTGGTGAGCTTCCACTAACCATCACTGAAAGTGCTGCAGTACCCTTTGTCATCAAGTTTACCTGCAGAAATCAAATTCAAAAGAATGTTAGGAATATGCTTCACATCTCTAAGAACTAAACTCGTGCCATTATTTGTCTTCAAATACACATCCCCAATTCCAATGACTTTAACCAAGCCATCATTTCCCATCTTTACTGTTCCAAAGTCACTAGATCTATAGAATGTAAAGAGATCCTTCTGAGATGTAGCATGAATTGAGGCACCACTGTCAATCACCCAACTGTTCTCATGATATGCAACATTTATCATCTTATCATCATAAACAAAAAGGAATTCTGTAGGAGTGGTAGTAGCAACTCTATCATCACCATCTTTGTCATCTCCATTCTTCGTTCCCTTCCCTTTCTCATTCTTGTTTTCTCTCTTCAATTGCCTGCAATATTTCTTGATGTGTCCCTTTTTCCCGCAATGATGACACTCAACATTTGCAAACTTGCTAGACTTGCTTCTGCTGTTATCTCTGTTCTTCAGACCTCTGCTCTTACTTCTCCCCCTCTTTTCTGTAACCAAGATCTCTGACTGTGAAGAGGACCCCTGTGTTTTTCTTCTCATCTCTTCATTTAGCAAACAACTCTTGGTTATATCCATTGTGATTACACCTTCTAGAGTGCAGTTAGACAATGAAGTTCTGAGCGTCTCCTATGAGTCTGGTAATGAACCAAGCAACCATAACCCTTGTATCTCATCATCAAACTTAATACTCATTCCATCCAACTGATTTAGGTGATCAGATTAAGGAGTCCCATCTTGGTACCTCAAAGCCATCATTTGTTTAATCATAAACAACTTATTATTTCTAGTCTTTCTAGCATATAACTATTCAAGCTTATTCCATAGAGAACGTATATTTGTTTCTCCACTAATATGGTTCAAAACATTATCATCTACCCATTGCTTGATATACCCACACACCTATCGATGTAACAAAGTCCATTCCACATCAGACTTTTTTTCTGGTTTTTCAATACTAAATACTGGTAGGTAATAATCTTTCACATAAAGAAGATCCTCTATTTTTCCTTTCCATATGTGATAATTTAAACCATTGAGATTAATCATTCTACTAGTATTTGCTTCCATAACTCAAACTGCCGACCTCACAATCTGTTAACCGAGCTCTGATACGACTTTGTTGGGAGAGATATCAATAAACAACCATAGCGGAATAATTCTTCTCCCTATATGCAAGCAAATATAGTGTATCTTTACTTTTATACGTGTTGAAAATAATAAGAAAAATAATCAATCACACCAAGCCACAAAAACACAATCAATTTTTTACGTGGAAAACTTCCCCAGTGTGAGGAAGAAAAACTACGGGACGTAGTCCAGTTAAAATCTCCACTATCAATCAAATAATGAGTACACAAAGTCTTCTTTAATCGTAATTAGATGATATAAATATATCTCATCAAGATATCAACAATCTTGGTAAATACAAAGATAATTGGAGAGAATATATCAAATTCACGGTTACTGTTCATGGGCAAAAGCCTCAACTCCCGAGCTCCAAATATGATCTTCACCGTTCAAATAGTAACTCCTTGAGTCGTGAACCTCTCCTCCAAATTTTAGCTCGATCGAACCACAGAAGAAGTAGGAACGAAGTCTTGATGAAATCTGGGCAGCATGAAAAAAATCACGTTTTTCTCTCTTCTCCCCTCTCTTTTTATAACTTCCTTTAGGTTTTTCACACTAAAAGGGCTGGTCTTTCAACTTTTAATAAAACGCACTTGGGCTTTCCTTCACATGAAAGAAAATAACCCAACAATATAGGGAGACGAACAAAATACCTATGAAGGTGTCTAGTTGGAAGGGTGGATGGCAAACTAATGGAACATAAACGAACCAGAAAAACGGTGCATCAAGAATTGGAAGGGATTCAGAATTAAAAGAGGCAAACTTGACCAATTGATCTTTTTCTTCAATACAAAAGAGGAAGCTTTAAAAGTGATAATTTCAGGTGCTAGAGTGTTTCAAAACCAGTTTGTGTGCATCAGTATATGGAAACTGTTTTGCATGAATCATAAACCAACACACTGCAGAAATATTGATTGGTGGGAGGATAACATCACAGTAAGGGTATTTAACAACCAAAAGATACCCGATCACATCTTAGCCAAATCTGGAGACGTGGCTTTTAGGGTGGACTTGGAGATAACCTCTGTTGAAGGCATGAAGGCCGAGAAAGATACGAAATCTACAGACACTACGGGAGACCAAGGAGAAGAGTTGGGGTTTCTTGAAGTGGTCAGGATTGGGAAGGAAAACACAAAAAGGGCCTCGGAAATGAGAGGGGTAGAATTAAACGACAACAACAAGAATTTACAAATGAACAAGAAAGGGCGAGAAGCTCGGGGAAGGCGAAGCGTGAGGCCGCGCGCGCACCTAGCACGTAAAGTTCAGAAGACATGAAATAGGAGACCTAGCAGTAGCACAGCACAAGCGCCGACGTCAGCATGTAGGACGGTTGGCCGAACAGTTTGAATAATTGGCACTTGCCCTGAAAACTGTCAAAATCCCTCAAACGCCCGTAGGTCCACAAAAAAAGCAAGTAAGCCCACTTCAAATGGATGAAGCCCAAGAAGACCCACAGATTAGGTCCAATCCCAAAGCAGCATCAAGCCCAGCCTTAAGCCCATTTTTAACGAAGTACGCAGAAACAAGCCCATGCTGACTCCTAGACCAGATCCTTGCTAGACCCTAAGACCAAGCCCACTTTTGATCAAATATCAAGCCTAGCTCCAAGCCCACTTACAACCCATAGTGAACGTAGAAAGAAACCCATGCTAGAAGAAGCCCATGCTAATCTCAGAACATGCTCGTGCCGAATTACACTCCATGCCCCAACCACAAGCCCTCCACGCATAGTGGAAGCCAACCCAGTAATGTTGTTGGAGCAGAGAAGAGGTCCCGAGGCTCACAAGGAAACAAACAAGTGAGTACCCAGTTGCAGTGCAAAATCTCAACAAGCTATGTGATTGCTAATTAGCAGTGGATTTCAGTGAACACGAGCTACGGATTGAGAATGACAACTTGTGTGAAAATTGAATGCACAACGGAATAAAATTGTTGTATTTGTGTGTAACTCTTATATTTGGTGGAATTCATAAACAAAGGAAGAAAAACATATAAGTGCTCTGTAGTAGGGACTCATCAACGAGTGTGCCTCACTCGTTGACAAGGAGATACCGAGAGCCAGAATATCTCAGACATTCAATGACTTGTTGACGAGTGGTCATACTAGTTGACGAGTGGTCTTCTCTGTCTCGTCGATGAGTGTCCTATTCTCGTCGACGAGTGCTTTTGGGTTGCCAGGAAAATTTCAAATTTTGAATGTGAACGTTATGACGGTTGGGGATTCGGAGAAAAGCCTTTAAGGGGTTGTTATATATGTTCTTTTGGGCATATTTTGACATGTAAGAGAAAGTGAGAGGGTGAGAGAAGGATAGAAGATCATTGTATACCATTGTAGTGTGTATTTTTTATTTTCATAGTGAAACTCTTGTTGATTGCTCCCGTGGATGTAGGCTTTGCCGAACCACGTAATTCCTGGTATCGTTACCTTTATTAATATTTTTTCTTTATGTTGTTATGGTTGTAGAAGTATTCTGTATTCACCATTTATATTGTTGCAAGTGTACGTTTAATCCTTTACAACAATATTGTTATTTCGCTTTACATTGTTTGAAAAGGTGTTATTTCTCAATAATTGGTATCAGAGCGTGTTGTATGGCCTCTAGGGTGCAGCAAGGCATGGTGAAAGTTTTATATAGAATTCAACCGAATAGCATAAATGCATTGACTTGGAATGTATTTAGTAGCAATCATTCGTCTTTGTTTGGCTAAGGACGTGTTGTATCACATCATGAATGAGAATTCTTCGGCATTAGTTTGGCGAAAACGGGGATGCCAATATATGTCTAAGGGTTCATCAAATTTTGCAAGTGTAGTGGAGGAAGATTCATAATGTAGTGATGGAGATATGCTATGTGTTTCATCGGATTCGGAGTGCTTCACGGGTAATTGTTGGATCTTAGACATGCGATGCTTTTATCCTAGAAAATGGTTTGACACCTACACGTCAATTTGTACTAGTTGTATTTTAATGGAAAGTTATATTTCATGCAAAATATTTGTTATTGGAAATGTCAAAAATCAGAATGTATGATGGTATTGTAAGAACCATATGTGATGTAAAGCATGAACCAGGTCTAAGGAAGAATGTTATTTCATTGGCTACTTTAGACTGTAATGGATATTGTTATAAGTCTGAAAGTGGAGAAATGAAAGTGTGTGAAGGCGACTCTATAGTGATGAAAGGAGAAAAAGTAGTGGGAAAAATCTATACACTGCAGGATGTTACGGTTGTAAGGTTACAACTGTTGAATCTAAGTTGGATATCTTGTGGCATATGCGATTAAAGCATATGGGTGACTACATGTATTCAAATGTTTAGGAACCAATAATGATAGCATCAAGGGATAGACATATGTATGTCGTGGATTTATCACGAAAGGTCTTGGTGTACTTCACATGTTGGCTGTGGTGGAAAACCAAACCGAGAGTGAGATTCTTAAGCCATACATTGGAACTGAGTACATTGGTTTTGTTTTAGGAGTGTTGTGAGCAGGGCAGATCATATGCAAGGCTTGCAGTGTACTTCTTGGTGAAGTCAGTGAGTATGGTGCATTTCTCGTGTGACCGATCGCCAAAGGTATCGTTAAATGGGAAAGTTGCAGCTGAATTGTGGGCAGGTTTTGCGATAGACTACTCGATTGTGAGTGGATGTCCACTGGTGCACTATTCTAGGGATGGAGGATCTAGGCTTGGTGTTATGTCTACATAGTACCTCTTTCTAAGTTATAAGAAAGGTGGGTGCAAGCTGGGTGATCCTGTGGCAAACAAAGGGGTGATCGAGGATATGAATTTTGGTGATAAAGTCATAGGGCATCGTACTTAGGAAATGGAAGAGAAATAATTTCCAGAAAACTACAATAGCAGCAATCGTTATTCGGATGGAGTTAGGGACTCAAGGAAGAAATGTGGGGAGTTCTATTTCGGGCCAATAGTATCATGGTAAGAATGGGCATGTGATGCAGGTGGAGCAACAGACTTAGGGCAGAGATGACATAGTTCATATTGTAGGGAGTTTCAACTCAAGAGACCAGCAAGATCATGGTGGGCTCATGTGTACTATCAGACCACTACTTAGGTGTGTTAGTTGGTGAGGCTTCCAGTTTGGAAGAGGGTGATAAGATGTTGTGGAGTGATATATATGTTGTGTGTGAATAACATATTATTCGCTGGAAAGACTTTAACTGAGGCTGATCAGTTGAGAACTCTGTTGAAAGGTTTTGACATGAATTGCTGATTCACATAGACAAAATTGTAGGGAGATTAGTGTTATCTCAGGGTGGGTTTGTGGACGGAGCTGCAGGGAGACTTCATTTGCCGTCTTAGGAGGTTTTGTGGAGAATTAATATCGAATGTCTACCGCTCCGTACCCAAGGACGAGCTGTGATGTCTGGGATATGTCAAAGGTCCTCTATGATTAGGCAGTGGGGTGTTTCAGCATGCAACAGAGTGAACCGTTAGTTGTTAGTTTTGTTGAAAACTATGCAAAGGGCTTTGGTGATAGAATGCTTATAGCAGAGTTTGTGTTTTTTGGTTGTGGGAAGGTCTTGTTGGAAGCCTAGGGTTATGTCTTCAGGTGTTACGTCTACAACTGTATCGGGGTTGATAGTAGAAACTGAAACTACAATTGGCAAGTTCAAGTGGCATTGCTTGGATTTGGTGCATGTCTCTAAGTGCTAGAAAGGAGATAGTCCCAACCGAACGTTCTAAGCTTAAGGTGGAACAATCATATATGTTTTTCAGGTTCTCCTAAGGGGCGTATAATCACCAAGGTGGAGATTTTTGTATTTTTGTGTGGCTCTTATACTTGGCGGAGTTCATAAACAAATGAAGAAACGCATATAGGTGCTCTGCAGTAGGGAGTCATTGACGAGTGTGCCTCACTCGTCAATGAGGAGTTACCGAGAGCCAGAATATCTCAAACATTAAGTGACTTGTAGATGAGTGGTCATACTAATCGACGAGTGGCCTTCTCTATCTTGTCAACGAGTGTCACATTCTCGTTGACGAGTGCATCTGGACTACGAGGAAAAATTCCAAATTTGAATGTGAATGTTGTGACGATTGGGCATTCGGAGGGAAGCCTCCGAGGGGTTGTTATATATGTTCTTCTGGGCATATTTTGACATGTAAGATTAAGTGATAGGGTGAGTGAAGGAGAGAAAATCATTGTATACCATTGTAGTGTGTATCTTTGATTTTCATAGTGAAACTCTTGTCGATTGCTTTCGTGGATGTAGACTTTGCTGAACCACATAAATCCTGATGTCCTTGCCTTTATTATTATTTTTCTTTATGTTGCCATGGTTGTGACGCCCCGAACCCGCCAAGTGGGGCTCGGGTGCCAAGTGTTCCATTTACCTGAATTTGATACTATAACATCCATCACGCAGCAGAAATAATTACAACTCCTCAATAATATACCAGAGTTTCTACATATATAAAATCTCAAAAAGTATTCTCCAACATCCAATATTCACAAATATACAACTCAGAACAAAAATATCAGAAAAAAAAAAAAAAAAGAAAAACAAGGGGGGGGGAGAACAGGAGCGAAAGAGCGAGGGAGCGAGAGCTCTTCCTCTCTCTCTCTCTTCTCTCTCTCTCTCTCTCTCTCTCTCACACTCACTCACTCACTAAAAAATGTTATGCCTAGCCCCGAGCTCACTGAGCTCAATCACGCGGAGGTCCTGAAAAAGATGAAATTCATACCAGGTGAGACATATCTTAGTAAGAATGGTCTAAACTCCAAGAGGGACTCTACCTTTCTCAGCCCAATAGATCATCCCGTCTCCACACTCTTTTTAGGACGTGTGGCACACTAAGCTCTGTAGAAATCACGTGCAACAGTACTGTGC
Organism: Malania oleifera; assembly: GCF_029873635.1. Classification (NCBI taxonomy): domain Eukaryota; kingdom Viridiplantae; phylum Streptophyta; class Magnoliopsida; order Santalales; family Ximeniaceae; genus Malania; species Malania oleifera. Next base: position 84,431,121 of record NC_080420.1, read on the forward strand.
CTCACTATGGTCCACCGGAGTTCTCAAATCATACATTGCAATTTAACATTCACATCCTGCTCTGATTAAACAATTCACATGCAGTATATATTTTCATCACATTTTAGTATTTCAACATTCAATACAATCTATATCATCATCCAAACCGTAATTTCATTTTATCATGCCACACAATTAAATAAGACTCATATTATATCATCAGAATAAGAAAGGGTCAACCATGGTCATCGTCAGTTTTACTAAAAAATACACATAAAAAAATTATTCCACAATTTTGGAATAATTCACCTTCATTAATTCATTTCGCAAATATAACAAGTCAAAGCTCAAAACTCAGTTTAAAGGTGACTTTCAATACGCTAGATAATCAACACACCCACACATAATTGGATTTTTAACTTGTGAAATTTTAAATTACGGGTTTAATTCTTCCCTTACCTGATGTACTGAAACGTAGGTCAGGAGAATCCCAAACGATGCCTGAGAGGCTCACCTGACCCCTAATTCAAACACCCTAGTTTACCAAAACTCAAAACCCCCTGATCAACAACTATTAAACAATCCCCAAGCTATACACTCCTTTAAGTATCATATACCAAGCTAAGAAGTTCATTTCTAACCCTTAACTCACTTTGGGTAAGCCCTGAAAGACCACGTTCGAAAATCCACTCTGTTGACTTTGTAGAGAATTCACTAGATCATCTTAGCGACTGCCAACATGAATAGGCGAATGAACGACGATAAAATAGAAAAGGACTCTGACGAGAGTGACGGATGCATTGTTGAGAGGTGAGATTCGGTCTGATCGAGTCCTCTTGAAGCCAATTTCTGGAGTTGTGTTGATGGGGGTCTGCACAGGCGTTCGCGGGGCAATGTCCTGGGGTGATGTTTTGGTGGATGGGAAGGGATGAATAGGGGATGCGGTGAGTGGGAGTATTTTATACTTTTTCTAGTTTGATCCCGTTGCCGAGGAAACCGCCTTGCATAGGATCTGGAGTATGGTCACTATTGCTTACTTTGAGTGACTGCCTTTAGGAAGTTCCGACGATGTTTGACTCATTGTCTGACGAGAGAGGTGCGTCATGACAGGATCGGTGAGAGCGATGGTATGTTGAGTTGGTTGTACGAGGATCTTGACCGCATCGGTTGGAGTAGCGATTTGAGATTGTTTGGAGGTCGAGAGAGCTGTATTTTCGATCGCGGACGAAGATCTTATGCCTCCTTCGACGAGGGTTCGAGTGTGGTCTGAACGAGAGCGGAGGACGGGTTGATGAGTGAAGAGTAAGAAGCGATGGAGGACCGAGTGGGATCTCTGAGCAGTCTTCGAGGCATCCGAGCAGATGATGCTGTCGAGTGCACTGTCGTTTTCGACGGTGTAGAGCCTCAGTATGGCATTTGATTCCTGTTAAATCTGACTTCATCCCGTGATTTGGCCCATCTGATGGATTTGTCTGATTGGACGCTGTTTCCCCCTCGTGGTTTCTTATGTTGTAGCTGCGATGGTTAACCGGTTCTTGGTGCCTGGCTTCAAGGCGACACTATTGAGATGGTTTTGTGAATGTTGTGAGGTTGTGATTTGCTTCCGGAGATGACTGGGCGGACTTAGTTTGTTCGTCCGTGATTCGTGAGAGGTGGGTGCATTTCCCGCGAGCGATTGAAGTTTGTGTCGGCGTGATTAGATGGACCTGAAGGATTTCTCTCCTGTTTACTAGTCTTGAGGGAGTTTGGAGGATGAGACGGACTAAGAGAGAGTTACCTTGATGAGACTGAGGAGAGAGAGGATGCCTGACTGGTGGACGAGAGAGAGAGAAAAGTCATTTTTAGAGAGAGAAAAAGAGAGAATTAGGTTTCATAACAATGAAGAAATGAAAAATCATTTTTATAAGCCGTTGACTCGGCCAACCTTGTCGACGAAATGACGTCTTCTTTGATGAGTTACTGAAGAATGTTTGTTGATGAAAGAAGGACTTTGTTGACGAACCCAAATCCTGAAATTTCTGTCATTTGGGATCTCTTCGTTAACGACGCCTGAACTTCGTCAACGAACCACAGAAGGACCTTTTTCGACGAAAATAGGGGATTCGTCGATGAAGCCCACTGTTTCCTTTTTAAATTTTTTTTCCCTTTTTCATTCCTTTATTATTTTCCATAAATAAATTTTTCAAGTCTCTATCATTACAAATACAGTTTCCATTTATATAATCAGTCGAATTTTCTACATTAACTACAATTAAAAAATTTTCAGTATCTTAAATAAACCTCGTACTTGGCCCCTTGGCCCCCAATATTTGCCTCAAATCGGGATTCAATCGTGTACAACCGTGCGAACCACCTTCAACCCAGGGGTAGTGTTGGTTTGCCCAGATCTGCTTAGATACAGTGCAAAGGCAGTAGTCACAACAATTCTCACAATATTGCCCTGGTTACCACCAACTATAGCAATTCGGCATCACACTATGCTCCTCGTACATCTTGCATACGGAGTTAGATGAATCATCTTGAAACCAAAGATACCTAGATACCTGTCTTGCTGCCTCGGGCCCACAATATCATTTTCTCTCTTCCACGATCCCTAACTAGCCTTAGCTTGGAAACTAGGAGGTGCAGGCCTCTTTCTTTGCTCTGACAGCTCTATACTGCCCTACAAACTCTTTTCTACTACTGAAACCTTATCCACCAAGTCCGAAAAATTCTGGACCTGGAAAACCACCACAAGTTCAAAGATCTTTCATCTGAGGCCTTTGTTTGAACATTCTGGCCTTTCTCGCCTTATTCAGGATCATAAATGGTGTGAAGCGAGATAGCTCCACAAATTTTGCTGCATACTCCCCAATAGTCATATTCCCCAGGATTAGGCTGGTAAACTCCTTAACTTTTTCTTCTCTAGTGGATGAGGGGAATTACCTATCAAAGAACTGCTCCTTGAATCGATCCCACTTCAATGCCACCTTTACCAATCTCTGTCCTTCTAATAGTGAGGAAAAAGCCACTAATGTTGCATGTCTTAGTATCTTAAACGTGGGCATAACGACCTTTGGTCCATCCGTGCACGGTCAAAAGTGACTCCATTATCTCCTCAAATTTCCTGAAAACAGTCTGTGTAGACACAGATCAGGTCCTCCCTCAAAAGTTGTTGGAGGGTTCAATCTCATAAACTCTTTGATGCTACAACCTTGGTCTACAGATGGATAGTTCTGCTCTCTAGGATCCTTCCTCATTTCTGCCCTGACCTGAAGGGCTATACCCCTCAGCATTGTGGAGGTATCAAAGTTCTCCTCACTAGAAGCCTCCAAATCATAAGTTCCTTCTTCAGTATCTACATCCTTATCTCTAGGATCCATTCTGAAAATAGAACAAAAAAGATTTAAGAATTCCATTATCATAATCTACTCAACACAATCATTAAACTAAATTCCAATATATTTCCAAACTCTCAACTTAAGGACCAGTCCCATAGCTTAGAAACGAAAATCTTATAAGGTTTGCCGTAGTTTTTTTGAAACCGTCAACTACTTCAGAAAGAAGAAAAACATAGAAAGTCGTTGACGTACTTTCGCCTCCAGGCTACAATACAAAATCCTATAACTCTCAACACCTAACCTACACATTTCCTATCCTCATTGTCATTTGTTCCTATATTCTGATATTAATCATCCCTAAGTCTGCAGAACCTAAAACCTAATGCTCTGATACCACCTTGTAATGCCCAGAATCCGCCAAGTGGGGCCGGGGTGCCACGTGTTCCATTTACTTGTATCTGATACTATAACATCAATCACGCAGCGGAAATAATTACAAGTCCTCAATAATATATCAGAGTTTCTACAAATATACAACTCAGAAAACATAAATATAATACAACCCCAAAAGTATAACCAAAGTTTATACTCTCTCTCTCTCTCTCTCTCTATAAAAAAATGCTATGCCAAGCCCCGAGCTCACTGAGCTCGATCACGCGGAGGTCCTAAAAAATATGAAATTAATATTGGGTGAGACACTTCTCAGTAAGACGGAATAGATTAACACCAGTGTATGGTTATCATGAAGTTTGTGTACAAAATATAATCATCATTTACAAATTAATCCACAATTATAAAATCATTCTCTATCCCTACTCACACACATGCAACATATTTTACTAACGAGAGTTCCCAAAAATTGGGGTGATTACCCACCCATACAAGTAGCACCCTTATGCTCTGATATCTTATGCAACTGGGTATGGTTACAACTGAAGTATATCAGGGCACTTACCCTACTCAGTAAGCCCTCGGGTGGATAGTTTATCTCATTTTCACCCACATTCACACAAATGTTTATCGATGAAGGTTTCTAAGAATAAGAAAGATTACCTGCCCATACAAGTAACTTTCTTCTACCCTAATACATTATGCAGCCCAACATAACTACATCTTATATTAATTAGGTACTCGCCTTTCTTAACAAGCCCTCGAGCAGAGAGTATACTTCGCCCCAAATACATATAATACTACTACTACTACTACTACTACTACTACTACTACTATATATATATATATAACATTTAATACTACAATTCACATTCGCTGAGATTGAGGCATTACGTATCGTCATCCCTCAATCCAGTCATACACATTAATCATCATCGGGGTGTTACGTATTGCCATCCCCCGAGACCTTTCACAAAAATCGTCATTCGGGCGTCACGTATGTCCATCCCCCGAGACCTTTCTCAAAATTACACATCACATAAATTCATTTCACATTCGCTGTTCTCATATTATACATTTGGTTAAATTAAACAATTATGCATTAGAACTCACTGCCAACTGGATAATCACTGTCATGCTTCCCCCTATGATGGGTTGTGCAGTTCGAAGGCTGGAATTAACCCTAGTCGGCCCACTAGAGTTAAATAAGTAACAACCTCTTTAGTCTGTAAGTCAGATTGACTATTCCCATACTAGTCTAGACTCCAGGAGGGACTCTACCCTTCTCAGCCCAAATGACCATCCCAGCTCCATACTCTTTCTAAGACGTGTGGGTGCACTAAGCTCTCTAGAAATCATGCGCAACAGTACTATGCCTCACTATGGTCCACCAAAGTTCTCAAATCATACATTGCAATTTAACATTCACATCCTGCTTTGATTAAACAATTCACATGCAGTATATATTTTCATCGCATTTCAGTATTTCCAACATCTCACAAATATATCATAATTCAATATAGTAATTTCATTTTACTCATGTCACACAATTTAAATAATACTCATAATTATATCATTTGAAATAAAAAAGGCCAACCCATGTTCATCGTCAGTTTTACTGAAAATACACATCAAAATATCTCCACAATTTCCGAAAACCCATTACTTTAATCATTTCATTTTCGCAAATAATAACTATAGCTTTAGGCTCAAAAATCCCAGTTTAAATGATTGGCTACAAATACTCGTAAGATAATCATATATATATACACAAATAATTTCCATTTTAACTAGTGAAATTTACAAATCAACTGGCTTAATCTATTCCCCTTACCTGATTTCCTGAACTACACCAAGCAGAGACCCCAAAACGATGCCAGCAACACTGACCGAACCTTGATTCAAAAACCCTAGTTTATCAACTCAAACCCCAGATCAATAACTATTAAACATCCCTAAGCCCATACACCCCTTTTAAAAAATCATATACTAGCCAAACAGTTCATTTCTACCCTTAACTTTGGGGTAAAGCCTGAAAAGACCCTGTTCAAAAATCCACTTCGCTAGACTTGTAAAGAATTATTTCCCTTAGATCCTCGTAGTAGCTTTCGATCGTTGAATCAGGTGACAAAGGGTGAGAAAATCAAAAAGAGAGAGAAACGTCGTTTTTGGAGAGAGAAAAAGAGAAAGAAATGAAAAATCCTTTTTATATGCCATTGATTCAGCCAACCTCATTGACAAAATAACATCTTCATCGATGAGTTACTGAAGAACGTTCTTCAACAAAAGAAGGACTTCGCTAGCAAACCCAAATCCTGAAATTTCTGTCATTTAGGATCTCTTCGTTGATGACGTCTAAACTTCGTCGACGAACCATTCAAGGACCTTCATCGACAAAAATAGGGGATTCGTCGAAGAAGCCTATTATTTCCTTTTAAAAAATTTTCCCATTTTTCATTCCTTTATTATATTCCATAAATAAATTTTCCGAGTCTCTGCAATGGTTGTGGAAGTATTTTGTATTCACCATTTAGATTATTGCAAGTGTATGTTTGATCCTTTACAACAATATTGTTATTCCACTATGCATTGTTTGAAGAGGCCTTATTTCTCAACAAAAACGATCTTACAAACGCAGCAACCAACAGTAAAATATACAAAACAACAATCACTCGTCGACGAGGAGATACTGAGAGCCAAAATATCTCAAACATTCACTGACTCGTCGATGAGTGGTCATACTAGTCAATGAGTGGCCTTCTCTGTCTCGTCGACGAGTGTCTTGTTCTCGTCGACAAGTGCTTCTGAGTTGCGAGAAAAATTTCAAATTTTGAATGTGAACATTGTAAGGGTTCGGGATTCGGGGAAGCCTCCGAGGGGTTGTTATATATGTTCTTCTAGGCATATTTTGACATGTAAAAGAAAGTGAAAGGGTGAGAGAAGGAAAGAAGATCATTGTATACCATTGTAGTGTGTATCTTTGATTTTCATAGTGAAACTCTTGCCGATTGCTCCCATGGATGTAGACTTTGCCGAACCATGTAATTCCTGATGTCGTTCCCTTTATAATTGTTTTTATTTATGTTGCTATAGTTGTGGAAGTAATTTGTATTCACCATTTAGATTGTTGCAAGTGTATGTTTGATCCTTTACAACAATATTGTTATTCCGCTGTGCATTGTTTGAAGAAGCCTTATTTCTTAGCAAAAATGATCTTACAAACGTAGCAACCAACAGTAAAATATACAAAACATCAAGCACATAGATTATAATGAAAATAATAACAATGACACAAAAAATTACATGGTTCGACAATGCCTATATCCATGGGAGCAATCAACAATGTAATTCATACTATCTTGTGTCCAAAGACATGAACAACATCTTAGTTACAACATATACAATGTATATATAAGTTTCGTGGAGGCTTTCCCTCCAAAACCTAACATGTCCAATGTCCCAATTCAAAATTTGAAAACAAATGTTGAGTAATTGAGCCAAATCATCAACGGTTTGCAGAGATACCTTCGACGGTCGGTTTAATATCGAGAGCAAATAGTTGAAGTAACAGACACAGAACCGTCGACTACATCACTACTCTGGACCAAACCGTCGACGATTACAGGGAAACTGTCAACAATTTCCTCCTGCAATTTAGCATTCCTATTTTCTTCATATTTTCTTTTTGTATATGTCTTCCACTTAATCATATAAGCCATATATTACAACAATCTCCACCTTGACGACATAAACCTAATGCTCCACCTTGAAGAAAGCTCTCTATGGTCTGAAACATGCACCTTGTGCTTGGTTTTAGAAATTCTATTATTTCCTAATCCATTTGGGTTTTTATTGCAACCGTGCTAACCCATCTCTCTTTGTTTTTCACAAGAAGTCTAATATCATTTATTTTCTTCTTTATGTTGACAACAATATTATTACAAGCAACAATTCATCTCTCCTTTATTAACAACTTCACTTGTAAACTCAATTCTAAGTTTGCCACTAAGGATTTGGGTCACCTCAATTACTTCCTTGGTCTTGAAGCTTCACCTAAATGGTATCTTCCCAAAATCTGTCTATCGATGGCTCTCCATTTTCTGATTCCACTCTCTACATATTGCTTATTGGTGCACTTTAGTACTTGACTATCATGCATCCAAATATTTCTTATGTTGTCAACTCTGCCAGTCAATTTTTGCATGCTCCAACTAAAGATCACTTTCTTGCTGTTAAGCATATCCTTTGCTATGTTAGCGGCACACTCCACTTTGGCTTAACATTTAGCCCATCTGCTTCTCCTGGTGCCATCATTGCTTACTTTAATGGTGATTGGGTTGGCTTCCTGGATACTCATTGTTCCACTTCTGGTTATTCTATTTATCTTGGCGACAATTTTGTTTCCTAGAGCACCAAGAAGCAACCATCTCCTATTCTAGCTGTGAATCTAAATATTGTGCTCTTGCCCTCACTGCCGCTAAAATTCTTTGGCTTACACATCTCCTTCATAACCTCAAGGTTCCCCTTCCATAGTGGCCTCGTCTTTTATGCAACAACAAAAGCGCGATTACTTTAAGCTCCAACCCAGTTTCTAACAAGCAGGCCAAGCATATCAAATAAGACTACCATTTTCTTCAAAAACTCATTGTCATTGGCAAATTTCACACACAATATGTGCCCTCTCACTTACAGGTTGCCGACATCTTCACAAAGAGTGTCCCTAAACCTCTATTTGACTTCTTTCAATTCAAGCTCCACGTTTGATCCAATCCGACGGCGAACTTGCGAGGGAGGTATTGAGGGACCTACCATATGTGATATAATTGACTATTAATTCTAGGCCTTAATTCTAAGAAATTGTTCTCCCTTAATTCCATTTCTATTATAATCACAATAAATATATACAAACTATAAATCATTATAAATAGAAAATATTCACCACTCTATATGTGTGGTGATTTTCATCAAATATTTTCACCTAGAGCTCCTTCACCCACTTCACTCCCAAGGAGGGTGAGGTTGTCTCAAACTTGCCTTGTGTCACGAACCCCCAAAATAGGACTCAAGTAAGGGTCGTGCGACACTTGTTGAGAGCTCTCGCCCGACAAGTCAGCCAACAATCACACATTCAAGCCTGCAGGCACGAGCACTAGGTGAGTCTCAATACTCAAGAGAAACAATGAACAATATAATATCACATGAGTAATATATTCACATACACGAAATAAGGCTACAACAATCAGGTATATCACAATCTAAGGCAACAAAACACCATAATGAAAAGGACTACTTGTATTATTCAGATCCAAGAGAATATTCATACAAATGTTAACACAAATAATCATAGATTCATTCTAAATCCTTGTGTTGGCCTAACTGGGCTTTTCAATCAGTTTTGGTGACAACAAACAAAGGATATTTTAACTTGGTATGGTTGAGTATTGGTGTTTTAGGTTTGACAAGAAAACAAGGATCATTGTGGACCATCAAGCTACATTAATTAACAAGTGATCCAAAAGAACTCAAAGCAACACTAGATTGATTAAAGCATGGGAAGCTAAAACCAGCTCAAGCTAAAATCCAAGGGATTTCAAAGCAAACATGAAGTGGATGATTTCAAGCTTAGAGTATAAGGTTTTAGGAGCTATGTAAATACTTCAAAGTTAAATATCTATTGAAATATTATTTGAAGCTCTTTAGGGGAATCATATGGACTTAGAGACCTATTTGAAAAACCCTGGAAAATGTTTTATAAAAGAATAAAGAAATAGAGCAAAACATATTTGGAATTGGAAATAAAAATCAGAAAATAAAACTACTCAGAAGACTGAATTTTCTACTTAGAAGCCTGAAGTGGCAACTTCAAAAGATTGAACTTTAAGTTCAGTCGTCTGAAAGAATTATTGGTGAAACACAAAAATTGGCAAAAGCACCTCAGAAGACTGAACTCTGACCTCAATCATCTGAACTTGACACCTCAGTCAGTTGAACCCTAGCCTCAATTGTCTGACCCTGTATCTAGTTCAAAATTTTCAAAGGTTAAGGAACTTTAGAAGACTGACCTTGAAGGTTCAGTCGTTTGAACACTGTTAATGAACAATTTTTAAATATTTCAAATTTTAAATTTCAGTTGCTTGTGCTCCAAATTTTCTAAAAACTTGGAAAATACTCCAAGTAAACTTAGGCAACGCGAAAACACTCTTGAAAGCCTATAAATACATGGTTTTACAAATCAAAACTCACCAAGAATTAAAAAATCTACTCTAAGCTTCCTTGCATACAAAGTTCCAACTTGCTTAACTACTTGCAATCTGAAAGTGCTAGTATTCTAAAAGTGTTGATCATCAATCCCTGAGTTCTACTTACTGATTTCTCATTTGGAGAAAATGGAACTTGGTGAATTCTAATCTTAGGCTTAGAATTGTATTTCATTCTTGATATTTAAATTCTGAAGTATATAGATTTGAATTGTACTAACTTGCTCTGTGTGTGAGCACTCTTTGTACACATCCTCTTGTTGTTTTTCTTGTAGTTACTGGATGATTCCAAGCTTGTTGGATCATTGAACGAACGAAAGTACATCGTTTGGAGAGGCAGGCTCTAGCCTACTTGAAGGAGTGGTTGTGAAAGGTGTTGTTCTACCCGGTAAAGGAACTACGATAGTGGAATCCTTTGGTGGTTTGCCAAAGGCGAGGATGTAGGCTGTGTTGAAGTCGAATCTCGTAAAATCTCTGTGTCTCCTTCTCTTTTTTACTCTTTATTTTTTGCACAATATATTCTTGTGAATGCTAAGTGCTGGTTGCAGGGCTTAAAAATCCATATTTAAAGAAGACTCTTAATTTTTAGAAAGTACGTTTTAATTAACCGTTTGTGGAAACCCAAAAGGGAGTACATTGGTTAATTTGCGGAAATCTTGATCAAGAGAAGCGCAATACAAAATTCATTCAAAGCAAGTTTGTAAACAATTACAGGACAGCTGGCAAAAGGCATAAAGAAATCTTGAATGATTGTTTGACTTTCATGCTTTGGTTGATTGGATTAAGTGTTTAATTTTTCAGTACCTTGTGGTGTGATTTGGTTATATTTAAGCTGATTAAGTTACTTTCTTGATTGTTGCATTTAGACAAGTAAAAAATTAAAAAAATGATAAATTTTTAAATAATCTAATTCACCCCCCCCCCGCTCTCGGGAAAGCTATTCTAATTTCACCCTGAAGAATACAATTAGAGTAGTATCTCGCTCCCTCTTTTCCCCATTACATTGTCACTCCCTAACATCCTCCCCCACTCATTTTATCGACATCCTTATCGATGTGTTCAAGAAGGCCTCTTCACTCTGCTGATGTTGAAGCTGATGTTGTTGTCTTCAAATTTCTGAAATCTTTAATATTTTGTATAGCATGCTGAAGGTTTCCTACCTTTTCCCAAACGTTCTCTTCTTCTCTAAGTCCCATCCATTGAACTAAATATTGTTATTGTTGACGACCTTCTTCATTGATGACTTTATTTGCATGGATCTCCTAAACATCTTTGTTTACAGGCCGCCTTCTGAAAATTGTTGATCTCTTTATCTTTTGTCAGCGCGGATCTGCTTCATCTGTGTGGAATGGCTTTAGGTTGCTTATGTGAAACACTGGATCGATTGGTCGGTTGTGGCTCTTCATCCACTCTAGTTGTTCAAGCCAATAAGATGCATGCCCTACCTTCTCGATCACTTTGATTGGACCTTCATAATGGCGTAAAAGCCTTTTATCCTCACCACAAAGAGATCAAAATGTCTCTGATGGCACTTTGACAAGAACCAGATCTCCAGTTTCAAATTGCTGTGGTCATTGCCCTTTGTCTGCCCATTTCTTCATGCGCTTTGATGCTTTTTCTAACTGAGCTCGAGTAGCTTCGATGTTTTGCAACCAATTCTTTGTGAATTGGTATGCTTTCGGGAAATTTCCTTTGTATGGACCGTCTAGAGTGTGCGGGAGAGTTGGTTGTTGACCTGTCACAATCTCAAAAGGGCTTTTGTTAGTCGCAGAAGATTTCATAGAGTTAAAAAAGAATTGTGTTGTGTCTAGTAAAGCAACCCAATTTTTCTGATTTGAGTTAACAAAATGTCACAAGTATTCTTCTAGCACCCAATTAAAATGTTCAATTTGACCATCTGTCTGCGAGTTGTAGCTAGTGGATAGATTAAGGTTTGAACCCATCAAGAGAAAGAGTTCACCCCAAAATCCTCTAGTGAATCTAACATCCCTATCACTGATTAAGCTTTCTGGAACACCCTAATATTTCACCACATGCTTGAAGAATAGCTAAGCTTTCTTCTTTGTTAAACATGGCTTCAAAACTAGTACGAAATTTGCATACTTTGAAAACCGATCAATCACCACCAGAATCGTGTCATACTCCTCTATTTTTGGCAATAAGGAAATGAAGTCCAAAGAGACACTCTCCCATGGCCTTGTAGGTACTAGCAATGGCTCCAACAAACATGAGGACTTCTTTCTTTCTACTTTGTCTTGTTGACAGATCAAGCAAGTTTTTGTATAACTCATCACATCATCTTACATATTCGGCCAATAGTACCCCTATATAACCAATGCATGAGTTCTTCGCCATCCGGGATGTTCAGCCCACAATGTATCATGGAACTCTTTTAGTAAGGTTTTCCTCAAGTTTATAGCTTTGAGCATGTACTTTTGCCTTTAGTCATTATCAGCCCATCTTCTACCCAAAATTGTCGTGTTTTCCCTTCTTCTATCAGTTTGCTCAATGTCTGCGCCTGTTGGTTTGTACTTAAATGTTCCCTGATAAGATCTTTCAAAGGTAACGCCACCCTACTAGTTGATAAATGACTTATGAGTTTCAATGCTACCAATTCGATTTTTTTTCTTAAAGCATCAGCCACTTCATTCATCTTCCTTACTTTGTATTCAAAATCAAAATTAAATTCAGCTTGCTTTTCCTACCAATGATCTTGTTTTGAGGTTAGTCCTAGTTGTGACAAGAAGTGAGTAACTGCCACATTATCAGTTTTTACCACAAATTTGGACCCTAAGAGATCGTGCCTCCACACCCGGAGATGGTGCACCACAGTAAGAAGCTGCTTTTCCTACACTGTATAGTTCCATTCGGTATGCATTAATTTTCTACTTTCAAACGCAACTGGAGCCCTTCCTACAAAAGAACTCCCCCTAATGCAAAGTTTGAGGTGTCTACTTATACTTCAAATAGCTTTGTCACATCAGGAAGGATTAGCACAGGATCTCCTACAATCTTTTTCTTTAATTCAACAAATGCTAATTGGCACTCTTCTGACCACCCCCATGGTACCTTTTTCCTCAGTAAATTTGTTAATGACACAACTCTTCTAGAGTACCCCTCTTTTGACTTCTGATAGTAGTCAGCTAGCCCCAAGAAGGATCGTAGTTCTCTAACGGATGTAGGTGCTCGCCATTCATTGATGGTTTGTACTTTCGTTGAATCCATCTATCTCTAAACCTCGACTTATCTACGCCACTGCATTCACTTTCATCGTCATCTCTTGTAAATCCCTCTGAACCTGGTCCATAACACTCTAGACTGAAAGTTAAGGTGTAGTCCCAAGACGGAGGGTGAATTTGGTTATTAAAATTTTCTTTTAACTCTTATTACAAATTTGCAACCTTTTGTTAATTTAGTGAACACACAGGAAAAGTTTAATTGAATAATCAATCCACAAACCAACACTACAAGTAAACAAATCTTGAACAATCTAACAACCAATCAACAACTAAAGTAATTAATAACAAAATACCCAATCAAGATAGCTTTTTGGCAATTCTCAGCTTTTCCAAGAACTCAAGGTATTTGGTTGTATGTAGCCCTGTGAATATATGAGTTTGTTTCAAGCCCTATATTGAATGAAATTTGTTTGCACTCTCTTAACTAATATTTCCACAAATGATAAAAAACATAATCCCTTTTGGGTTTCCAAAAAAGTTTATTCGAAACGTACTTTCTTATATTAAGAGTCTTCTTATTCTCGATTTTTTTTTTTAGCAACCTGCTCTTTGCATAAGCTTCACACAATATATATATATATATATATATATATATATATATATATATATATATGTTGACCTTATAGGTCACACCCTGATTTTGATAATGACAAATACAATTGTATTTAATAAATATCTAGTTCATGTGCAGGTTCATATTAGCATATCTTCAGTGGCACGTGAAAAGCTTAAAGACTTGAAGACAATTTCATACTCTTAATTGTAATAGTTTTTAAATGAAATTTGTCTGTAATAGTAATTAGGGTTTTCGGTTTGTAATAAGCTCACACACATCACATGCATGATTTAATTTGTAAGCTCAAACCGAACCATAGAAAGACCTTAGGGTGAACCATCGTTCGACCTTCAGTCGACCGACACCGGACTTTTTCGGTGTTTCCAAATTGGACCCAAGTGACCTTAGGACACTCACTTTTGCACTTGTATGTAATAGGCACTTGAATAGGGTTTGAATGTTGCAAGAAGGGACTGAAATGCACACTTGGTGCACTTTCGGTCGACCGGCCAACTCAGTTCAATTTGGCCTGGTCGACCGAAACCGGTCCGGGTCAACTGTTTGACCCAGGCCCGGTCGATCGAGCCCTTATAAGTCATTTAACCTCGGTCGACCGAACCTCCTAGGAGTCAACTTTTTGACCTCCCGGTCGACCGACCATATTTGTACTACAGCTACCTGGTCGACTGAGGGGTCTTGGGAGAATTCCCAACAACCTGGTCGACCGAGCCCTGTAGTTCAAAAAGGCCCGATCGACCGAACCTCGAAAATTTGCCAAATCGCCCTTTCCCGGTTGACCGATCACTCAGTTCAAAATGCCCCCGGTCGACCGAGCTACTTGAGTCCCCGGTCGGCCGAAACACTTTTGGTCGATCGGACCTCTCGGGTTGCTCTCATTTTTTTACCACAATTAATAATTTTTTAACGGGGTTAAATTATCTTAAGTGTCATTAATCTTTTCCAAAAATCCCTAATAAGTCCCCAACGGTCAAAATTTTTAGTATGTCTATATATACTCCTTCATTTGGTGATTTAAGCACGAATTAGCAAAAAGATTAACAAAATTTCTCTCAAGCCAAAATACTCATTTTTGCCTCTCATTACTCACACTTCTTTTGAAACCTACTCAAGCTTACACTCTTCATCCATCTAAATCATTTTTGTAAGTGTATTGAGTACTTTTACTTAGAGGTTAGCTCTCCATATTGTTGCATATTTGAATCGATTTTTGAGAGCATAACCTAAGTTTGCTTAGGAGGCTTTGCCAATAAGCCTGCCCTAAGAAAGACTCTTTGTGACATCCCAAGTATTGCATTCTCGTTGCAATATCTTAAGAAGTTCGTTTTTGTTTGGAGATTGCAAAAATACTTTCAAACATATCCGAATATCTTGTGGTGTTCATATTGATATATTTGTGAAAAGATATTCGTGTGTGTGATATATAAATCTTTGTGGTATTATTTATACAAGTATATATATATCATTTGCCGAAAACAAAGATAATCTATTTCGCAATACAAGCATATACGCATTCTATTGATTGATAATACTGAGGCTTGTTTGATATTCTGTGTGAACACTCTTGACTGAATATTTTGAAGTACACAGATTATTATTGACACTCTCACGTACTTGCTACACAGATAGAAAACATTGTTGAGAAATTGACATATTTAGACCACACAGAGCTTACATTATTAAATCATCTGTGGTGTTCGTGTTTGTGCGCACTTGTGGTACAAATCTGCTTTACGTGAAAGCACTCTTGTATTGTACCTTTGATTGTATATCTGAGAGATTCCAGGCGTGGCCTGAGGGGGCGGTAATCCAGCCCGGTAAGGATTGGTGTAAAGGTTGAGGTCAGCCCTGTGTTAATTTGACCTGGTTTGTATAGGTGCCGCTCCACCCGTTTAAGTGAGCAAGGTATTGTGATAATCCTTGTGCTGGTTAGCCAAGGCGGGGACGTAGGCAGTTGGCCGAACCTCGATAACATATCTCTATGTCATCCTCTCTTTACTGCTTTCTAGTGCTTATATGATTGTTTAAACTGCCTTATTTAATTTCAAGTATATTTACATTAATTGCATTAGATTGACCCTAGGCTTGTGAACATACTGTTGTTAGAAAGGAATACCTAGGAGGTAAAATTAAAAAAATACCAATTCACCCCCCCTCTTGGGATCACGGTAAAGCTAACAATATATATATGTATGCTGAAAATAAATAGAAGGGAAAGAAAGACATCGAGATTTTTACAAGGTTCAGCTTATCCCCAGCCTACGTCCTCGCCTTAGGCCAATACCACCTAAGGATTCCACTAGAACACTCCTTTCCGGGTGGAGCAAATAGTTACAAATTCCTCCTTAAGGGTAGAGCCCCCTCTCCAAGCGATACCCCACGCTTGGTCAGTCCTTCAATATGCTACAGCAACGCCTCTCCAAGCGATACCCCATGCTCGGTACAATGATCCAACAACCTGGACCATCAATTCACTACAAGGAAACAAGAAACAATCTCTGTGTACAATAACACTCTCACAAGAGCATATTAGTACAATTTAAAGCACTATATACTTCAATATTAAAATATCAAAGAAAATAAAATTGAAGCTCAAGAGAATTTATCACCGGGATCTTCTCTAGATGAGAACTAGCAACTCAGAAGTATAGAGATCAGAGAAGATTGATTTAGCACTTTAGAATTCTCAGCAAATCAGTATTGCAAGAGTGAGAGCAAGAGAGAGCTTTGAGATAGCAAGTGTGCTTTTAGCTTTAAAACAGATTTTGAATTTCTTGGTTTGTTTAATTTTCTAAAAGCATGTATTTATAGGTTCTCAAAAGTATTTTTGTGTTGCCTAAGATTACTTGAAGTATTTCCCAAGTTTTCATAAAATTTGGGGCACAAGAAACCTTATTCTGGATTTTAAAACATCTAAAAAAAATTAGCCGTTAACAGTGTTCAGTAGACTGAAGTGTCGGGTTCAGTCTTTTGAAGTACTTTAAATCATTAAAAAATTTAGTCTTGATACAGGGTCACACGACTGGGCTGACCACTTCAGTCTTCTGAGGGTGTACTACCTCTTCTGTATTTCAATAGGAAATTCTTCAGTAGAATGAACTTATTCTTCAGTCTTTTAAAGTGAAACTTCAGTCTTCTGGGCAGTCCATTTTCTGGGTTTTTCAATTTAGTTTTCAAAAACCTTTTTGCTCTCTTGCTTTGATTTCTCATAAAACATTTTTCGGGGTTTAAAATAAAGTTCTCTAAGTCCATAATAAACCCCTAAGGAGCTTCAAAATATTTCATGAGATATTTAAACATGAAGTACTTACATCATGGTCTTAAAGCCTAAAACTCTAATCTTCAAGTCTTCCATGGTATTTTAGCTTTATGTCCCTTTTGACTTAAGCTTAAGTCAGCTTTAAGTTTCCACATACCCTTTACTCATATTAGTGTTGCTTGAGCTTCCTTTGAATCTCTTTGAATATGAATAAAGCTTTAAAGTTCTTTGTTGGCCTAACTAGGCTTACAATTCTTGATTTTGATGATAACAAAGTAAGGTTATCTAATGTGGTTCCAAGTGATACTATTTCAGGTAAAGATGATTTGCTCAAAACTTCAAATACCCTAGCATGAAAGCCCACAAGGATCAAGGAACAAGGAAAGCCTCATATAAAGTGATCCATAAAGCTAAAAAAAGTCTGAAAGATCCAAGATCAGTGACAAAAAGAACTCAAAGCAAAGAAAATGTCAAAATTGTTTTTAAAACAAAGCTTTGTAAGTACTTCAAGTTGATTCAAGTATGAAATTTCATTTTAAAGCTCATTAGGCTAAGACACACTTAGAAACTTGAAGTTTTAAAGTCTTGGAACATGTTTTTCAAAGCTAAACAAGTTTATATTCTAAGAATATTTAAGCAAAACTGAGAGAGTTTAAAATGTTTTTAAAAGAAGGAATGTCTGCTGGACAGACGACTGTCTGTTTAATGATAGACGACTGGCATATTTTTAAAAGAATTATAAATAGAATTCAGAAGCCTGACAGACGACTGTCAAGTTCTTGACAGATGACTTCCAGTGACAAATGAGACGTCTGTGTGTGTTCTACCAGCCGACTGCCACCATTCTGAGTTATTTTTAAAAACTGAGTTTTCAGTGACAGACGACTGCCACCCAGAGGACAATTGACTGCCACCTTTCTGTTTGTGAAAAATATGCATGAAATACATGGACAGATGACTACCAGAGATCCCACAGTTGTCTGGCTCGCGACAAATTTAAAATTTCTCAACGGCCATATTTTTAAAATTTAAGTTATTTGAAGCTTAAATTATTTTAAAACTTGGACCCTACTCTAAGTAAACTTGGGGAACAAGCAAGAAACCTTTCCTCATCTATAAATACCCTCAAGATTCATTGATTTAAACACCAAGTTTTCAAATCAGCAATAAAACTCTCTCTCAAGCACTCTGAAAGTCTGAAAGTTCTCTATTGCTCTCAACATCCACAAAACTCTCAGGAGTTCTACTAATTGTCTCACTGAGATCGTGCTAATTTCTAATTCTTTCATCTATTGAAAGATTCCTACGGTGATAAAACTCTAGAGCTTCACTCTAAGTTTCATTCTGTGAATTTACTGAAGTATATAGTTCTTATCTGTACTAATCAGCTCTTAAGGAGCAATTCTTGTAAGCCTTGTTGTACATCTTTGCAGCAGATTGATTGACGGTTCGAGCATAGAACGTTGGACCAAACAAGGGGATATTGTTAGGAGAAAGCGGGCTCTAACCTTAACCAAGGAGTGTTGTAATCGGTATTGTTCCGCTTGGTAAAGGAACGGTGATAGTGAATCCTTTGGTGGTTTTGCCAAGGGCGAGGACGTAGACTACGTTGAGGCCAAACCTCATAAAATTTTGTGTTCTTCTTTCTTCCCTATTCTTTACTTTTCAGTAAAATTTATAAATTGCGTGGATGCTATATCAAACTCTGAATTCTAAGTGTTTGGTTGTTAAATAGACCGGAAGTTAATTTGTTTTGGTTTGATCAACATTGATTGTGGAAACTGAAAGATTGTGGAAACCGAAAGGGACTACGTTGGTTGATCATCCTTGACTTATTAAATTGAAAGTTTATTTAAATTGAACATTGGGAAGAAGGTTGTTTGTTAAATTTATGCAAGAGGGCTTATACAAATTCAGCAAGCTTTTCACATTACTACAGGGCCTTTATCAAGTGATTGATCATTTTATTTTGGTTCTAATTACTCTAATTCAATTTTGTGATTGTGATTGAGCTTTGATTATTGTTGTAACAAAAAAGTATTAAAAAGGGAAATAATTTTTAAAAAAATCCCAATTCACCGCCCTCTTGGGAAAGCTATTCCAATTTCAATTGGTATCAGAGCCTAGTTATAGTAATTCCCAACAAGAAACTATAAAATGATCAAATGGCAAATATAGGAGTAGCACCCTTCGGTGAGGGCCAATCCTCAACCCGTCCACCAATCTTTTGTGGCATAACTATACCTTTTGGAAAAAGAGAATGCAAATATATCTCCAACACATGGATTGAAAAGCTTGGGAAGTAGTTATGGATGAAGACCTAATTCCTACTAAAATAGTAGACGGAAAACAAATTCCCAAAGAGAAAAAAGATATGACCGATATAGACTATAGGATGCTCCAAATAAATTCGAGTGCTATAAATGCCCTATACTGTGCCTTAGATACTAATGAGTTCAATAAGGTCATGACCTGCAAGATGGCTAAAGAAATATGGAACAAATTAGAAGTGACATATAAAGGAACAATAGATGTTAGGGATAATAGGATAGATATGTTAACAAGTGAGTATGAAGCATTTAAAATGAATTCAAATGAAACAATCTCAAGTATGTATACTAGGTTTAGCCACATAATCAACTCCTTAAGTTCCTTAGGAAAAACTTATACTACCTACGAAATGATTAGAAAAATTCTAAGAGGCCTTCCCTCCATATGGGAACCAAAGGCTACTGCTATCACAGAAGGTAGAAACCTTAAGACCACCTTTCTAGATGAACTCATAGGTTCACTACTTACCTATGAAATGGCCTTAAAGGAAAGAAATCCTGAACCCAAGCATAAAAGGTCAATTGCATTAAAAGCTTCTAGTAACAGCTCAAGTGAAGAAGAAAGTGAATCAAGCGACTTAGATCAAGATGAATTAGCATTCATCACTAAAAGATTAAACAAATTCTATAGGAGAAATAAATGGTTTCCTAGAAAGTTTAATAAAAAGAAACCTGAAAAAGGAGAGACAAATAGAAAAGAAAATAAAAGTAAAAATGAACCTCCTATATGCTATCATTGTAAGAAACCAGGGCATATCAAGCCGAACTGCCCGTTACTCAAGAAAGACAAGAAGAAAAAGAAGGAAGTTATGATGGCCACTTGGGATGATTCAAGCTCCATCGAGATGAAAAACGAGTCAAGTGAACAGGAGATGGCAAATATATGTTTCATGGCTAATGATGAAGAGGTTAACTTCTACTATTCCTCTACAGAATCTTACAATGAGTCTTGTGATAGCATGCCTTCCTATAAAGAATTACAAGCTGAGTTGTTTTCTTTGCATAAGAGATTCATAAAAATTTCCAAGAGAAATATAACTTTGAAAGATCAAAATAAAGAATTAATGAAGCAACTTGAAACATCTAAAACCAGTGAAAAGGAGAAAGATTCTTGTATTGAAAAATTAGAAGATGAAATAAAAGAAATTACTCAAGAGATAGGAAAAATTAAAGAAGATAAGTTAAATAAAAAAGGAGTTAGAGATAATCGAACTTAAAAAATCAGTAGAGGATAAAGAGAAAATTATACATAACTTTACCAAAGGAAAAGAAAATTTTGAAAACATGATTGGATAACAAAGACTAAATGGAAACAAAGAAGGGATAGGTTATAATGGAAAAACAAACGAAAGGAATAAAAATTGTACATGAGATATTTTGTTAAAGAAGCCAAGCACTATGCTGGCACTTCTTCAAACAACAAACATGAACACACTACTTGCTACATGTGCAAGACTAAGGGTCATGTAATGTTCAATTGTCCTCTAAAAAGAAAATATGTCAAAGTACAAGGTGAATGGAAAGTAAATAATGGAATTAAAAACAATTCAAAGAAAGTTAAGAAAATTTGGGTTCCAAAGTCTAATACAATGAATCCCTCATTGTAGGTATGCTTTACGACTACACCATCAACGGATAAATGGTACTTGGATAGCAAGTGTTCAAGGCACATGACCAATGATAGAACCAAGTTCACCACATTAAAAACAAAGGATGGGGGATACGTCACCTTCAGCGACAATGCCAAAGGTAAAATTATTGGCATTGGGAAAATAGGTAAGAACATTCTCTTACCATTAATAATGTGCTATTGATAGAAGGATTAAAACACAATATTTTAAGCATAAGCCAATTAATTGACAAAGGGTTCGAAATAACTTTTAAGAAAGAAAAAAACAATTAAACCTTGTTTGTAGTTCATAGGATAAATAATGTATATTGCATAAACCTTGAGAACTTAATAAATCAAAATGTAACTTGTTTAGCTGCAATGAATGAAATAAGTTGGCTCTAGCATAGGAAACTAGGACATGCTAGTATGGATCTTTTATCCAAATTATCTAAGAAAAATCTTGTAAAAGGATTGCCAAATACTAAAGTCATAAAAGACAAGGTGTGTGACGCATGCCAAAAAGGAAAGCAAGTCAAAACAAGCTTCAAAAAGAAAGAATACATATCTACTAAAAGACCCCTAGAACTCTTGCACCTAGACTAATTTGGTCCAACTAGAACCTTAAGCTTAGGAGGCAAACAATATACTTTTGTAATAGTAGATGACTATTCAAGATTTACTTGGGTATTATTCTTAGCAAACAAAGACGAAGTCTGTGATATGCTAATCACCTTATGCAAGAAATTACAAAATGAAAAAGACTATGGTGTAACTAATTTTAGAAGTGATCAAGGTAGGGAATTTAAAAACAAAGATGTTGATAAATTCTGTAATGAATATGGAATAAACCATAATTTTTCAACACCTAGGACTCCACAACAAAATGGAGTTGTAGAAAGAAAAAATAGAACCCTCCAAGAAATGGCAAGAACCATACCTAAATACTTTTGGGCAGAAGTTGTGAATACAGCTTGTTACATTATAAATAAAATATCCATAAGATCAAGTATAGACAAAACACTGTATGAATTATGGAAAGGAAGAAAACCCAACATTTCCTACTTTCATATATTTGGGTGTAAATGCTTTATTCTTAATACTAAAGATGATCTAAGAAAGTTCAATGCAAAATCTAATGAAGAAATTTTCCTAGGTTACTCAACAAATAGTAAAGCTTATAGGGTTTATAATAAAAGGACTCTTACTATTGTTGAATCAATACACATAACGTTTGATGAATCAAATAATTATGAAGTTAAGAATGATGAAAAAGAAGATATATCACAAAAAGAGGAAGATATTGAAATAAAAGAAGAAAACAATAATGAAACATCAAATGAAAACATCATAGAAAATCTAGAATTACCTATAGAATGGAGATATGCTAAAAGTCACCCAAAAGATCAAATTCTTGGTGAACCATCAAAAGGAATAACCACTAGAACCTCATTAAAAAATATTTGTAGCCATTATGCTTTCTTGTCTCAAGATGAACCCAAGAATATAGAAGAAGCTTTAAAAGATGATTCTTGGATCATAGCTACGCAGGAGGAACTAAATCAATTTGAAAGAAGTCAAGTAAGGGAACTTATACCTAAACCCAAAGATAAGTCAATCATAGGAAGCAAATGGGTGTTTAGAAATAAAAAGGATGAAAATGGGGTAGTTGTAAGAAATAAAGCTAGGCTAGTAGCACAAGGTTATAATCAAGAAGAAGGTATCAATTACGAAGAAACTTTTGCTCCCGTAGCAAGAATGGAAGTGATAAGGATGCTTCTTTCCTATGCAGCCAATAAAGACTTTAAATTATACCAAATGGATGTAAAAAGTGCATTCCTAAACGGTTATATAAATGAAGAAGTTTACGTTAAACAACCTCCAGGATTTGAAGACTCTAAAAATCCAAATCATGTATTCAAGTTAACTAAAACTTTATATGGATTGAAACAAGCTCCTAGAGCTTCGTATGATAGACTAAGTAAGTTCCTACTCCAAAACAATTTTTGAAGAGGAAAGATAGATAGCACTTTATTTATAAAAACCAAAAATAATGATATGCTTGTAGTACAAATTTATGTTGACGATATCATATTTGGAGCAACTCATGAAGATTTATGTAATTAATTTCCTACAACTATGCAAAGAGAGTTTGAAATGAGCATGATGGGAGAATTAAATTACTTCCTAGGGTTACAAATCAAACAAGTTAAAAATGGAACATTCATAAATCAAACTAAATATATCAAAGACATGTTAAAAAAGTTTGATATGGAGGAAAGCAAACCCATAGGAACTCCCATGAGCACCTCAACAAGTCTTGTCAAGGATGAAAAAGGAAAACAAGTAGATACCAAGCATTACCGATGAATGATAGGAAGCTTACTTTATTTAATAGCAAGTAGACCGGATATCATGTTTAGTGTTTGCATGTGTGCTAGGTTTCAATAGGCTCCTAAGGAATCACATCAAATCGCAGTTAAACGAATCCTTAGATATTTACTAAGGCACACT
The DNA here is from genome assembly GCF_029873635.1 of Malania oleifera. Classification (NCBI taxonomy): domain Eukaryota; kingdom Viridiplantae; phylum Streptophyta; class Magnoliopsida; order Santalales; family Ximeniaceae; genus Malania; species Malania oleifera. The sequence continues at coordinate 84,454,592 of NC_080420.1, forward strand.
TGATCTAGGTTTATGGTATCCAAAGGGAATTGATTTCGAAATGATAAGTTATTCAGATGCGGATTATGCAGGATGCAAAATAGATAGAAAGAGTACTAGTGGGACTTGTCACTTTCTAAAACACTCACTAGTTTCTTGGTTCTCAAAGAAACAAAATTTCGTAGCATTATCTACAGCTGAAGTAGAATATATAGCAGTTGGGAGCTATTGTGCTCAAACTTTATACATGAAACAACAATTAAGGGACTTCAAAATTTAGTATCAAACAATTTCCATAAAGTGTGATAATACAAGCGCTTTAAATATTTCAAAGAATCTAGTATCACATTCAAGAACTAAACATATTGATATACGTCATCATTTTTTAAGAGATAATATGGATAAGAAAGAAATAGTTCTTGAATTTGTTAACACACACGATCAATTAGCTGATATATTCACAAAACCACTAGCTGAAGATCAATTCGTATTTATCCGACGAGAATTAGGAATGCTATATATACGAGAGGTTAACTAAATAGAGAAAAGAATTTCTTCAGGGCAGATGACTGGCAAACACTAGGCAGGCGCTTGACAGACGACTGGCAGACACTAGGCAAGCGCCTAACACTGTTTATCTGGAAATATAGTTGATAGAAAACTGTCAACTTGGTGACAGACGACTGTCTCGCAGCAGTTCATGTTCATTTAACATATACAACACACTTTTTAAAACCCCCAGACACCTGTCTATTCGTCTCCTCTGCTCTAAACCAGTTCCTCTTCATTCTCTTCTATGTTTTTTCCCTCCAAATCTCTTCCCAACATCACTCCATCAAAATCCTACCTCCTTCACATCTAGGGTTTCACGAATTTCTACTTCTTCATCAAAATGTCACGAACCAAATCCATTGGAAAAAAGGACAAAGCTTCTTCTTCAAGACCTATTAGCAACAAGGAAATTGAAAAATGGTTAGTCTCATCTCACGCAAAAGCTTTGTACCAAAATCACATCTCCTTTGAAAAAATTTTCTTGAGATTCTTGCGTTGTTCAAAAATATTGGATGGGATAAGTTTGTTCTTCACCAAGTTAAGGGATACTACCCTAATCAAATTAAGCTTTTCTACTCAAACTTGGTTAAGAAAGATGTTGGATTTGAAACAGAAGTATTTGGCCAAAAGATCACACTTACTCCACATTCATTAAGGAAAATACTTCGTATTAAGCATGGAGATTTTGAGTGCAATCCAATAGAAAAATAGTGGACAATGGAGCAGGGTTTTTCCCCATAAGAATTTCTGCCTCTTGTGATGAATGATTAAACCGTATATTTTTGAAACCCTCCACAATACAAACAGCTCAATCTATAAGCACAAATAATTCACAAGATCATTGCTTATAATATAATTCCAAGATCAGGATCCTTTGATCACATCTCCTTCTTTGATTGTTTTGTTATGTGGTGCATATTAAAAGGAAAGAAATTGGATTTAGCCATTCTTGTACTCAAATGGATGGTAATGAAGCTCGAATCTCCTAGAATTGGGCTTCCATATGGTGGCATTCTTTCCTTAGTGTTTGCTCATTTTCAAGTCCTCGCTCCATCTTTGAAACTGATGAAACAAACCCATTACAACCTATTCTCCTCCACTACCTTAAAGAGGATGGGTTACAAAAGTTACACCAAAGGATGGATGTTTCAGGGCAATAGACCAGCACGACCAACACCAAAAGAAAGGAATCCAGATCCTGAAGAAGCTAATATGCCTACTTGGTTTCTTTCTTTTTATCAGCACTATACCAGCTTTAGTTCTGACATGAGGGATGGTTTTGCTTCGCTTCAAGACAAAATCGCCAATATTGATGATAAATATACTTTACTCGATAAGCGTCTTGACAAAATCGAGCAACGTGTCACCTAAAATGACACTGATTCAGATAAAAAGAGTAATTAGAAAGATGATGAAGACTCTCAGGAAAAATCAGAAGAAGACACTGCTAAAGCTGAAGATGAAGAAGGATCACAACAATCCAAAGGTAAAAGAACTGTTGAAGATAGTGACACAGTTTCTAATACTTGACTATAGACTTTTGATGTCTGAACTTTTTGATATATTGTATGCTACACATGCTCAGTTTCTAAATATAGTATGCCTTTTTGTTGATGTCAAAAGGGGGAGTATGTGTGTGAGCAAAGTCTATAAGTCTATGTATGGGTTGTATGTAGGTGTTTCTCTATAAGTTTATGTATGGGTTGTATGTATTTGTTTCCAGTTCTGAAATTTGAACCTATGTATGTATTTATATTTTGAAATCTAAACCTATGTATGTATTTGTATTTGTTTCCAGTTTGATGTACTATGAGTTCTATGAACTATGAGTTTTATGTTAAATCTGAAATGGAAACTTTGCACCTTCTGAACTTATGTCTTAATGAAATTATTTTCAGACTATGTTTTTTGACACGGGGAGTATTATTTTATATATCTTTGTTCTTTCCTTGTCATCATAAAAAAAGGGGAGATTGTTGGCCTAACTAGGCTTACAATTCTTGATTTTGATGATAACAAAGTAAGGTTATCTAATGTGGTTCCAAGTGATACTATTTCAGGCAAAGATGATTTGCTTAAAACTTCAAATACCCTAACATGAAAGCTCACAAGGATCAAGGAACAAGGAAAGCCTCATATAAAGTGATCCATAAAGTTCAGAGACGTCTGAAAGATCCAATATCAGTGACAAAAAGAACTCAAAGCAAAGAAGTGTCTCAAAGCAAATAAAATGTCAAATTTGTTTTTAGAACAAAGCTTTGTAAGTACTTCAAGTTGATTCAAGTATGAAATTTCATTTTGAAGCTCATTAGGCAAAGACACACTTAGAAACCTGAAGTTTTAAAGTCTTGAAAAATGTTTTTCAAAGCTAAACAAGTTTATGTTCCAAGAATATTTAAGCATAACTGAGAGAGTTTAAAATATTTTTAAAGAAAGGAATGTTTGCTGGACAGACGACTGTCTGTTTAGTGACGGATGACTGGCATATTTTTAAAAGGATTTTAAACAGAAGTCAAAAGCCTGACAGACGACTGTCAAGTTCTTGACAGACGACTACTAGTGACAAATGAGACGTTTGTGTGTGTTCTACCAGCTGACTACCACCATTCTGAGTTATTTTTAAAAACTGAGTTGTTCAGTGACAGACGACTGCCACCCTGAGAACAGTCGACTGCTACCTTTCTGTTTGTAAAAAATATGCATGAAATACATGAACAGACAACTTCTAGAAATCCCATAGTCGTCTGGTTCGCGACAAATTTAATATTTCTCAACGGCCATGTTTTTAAAATTTAAGTTATTTGAAGCTTAAATTAGTTTAAAACTTCGACCCTACTCCAAGTAAACTTGGGGAACAAGCAAGAAACCTTTCCTCATCTATAAATACCCTCAAGTTCATTGATTTAAACACCAAGTTTTCATATCAGCAATAAAACTCTCTCTTAAGCACTTTGAAAGTCTGAAAGTCCCCTATTGCTCTCAACATCCACGAAACTCTCAGAAGTTCTACTGATTGTCTCACTTAGATCGTGCTTCAATTGCTAATTCTTTCATCTATTGAAATATTCCTACGGTGATAAAACTCTAGAGCTTCAATCTGAGTTTCATTCTGTGAATTTACTAAAGTATATAGTTCTTATCTGTACTAATCAGCTCTTAAGAAGCAATTCTTGTACGCCTTGTTTTACATCTTTGCAGTAGATTGATTAACGGTTTGAGTATAGAATCGTTGGACCAAACAAGGGGATATTTTTGGAGAAGGTGGGCTTTAGCCTTAACCAAGGAGTGTTGTAATCGGTATTGTTCCACCTAGTAAAGGAACGGTGCTAGTGAATCCGTTGGTGGTTTTGCCAAGGGTAAGGACGTAGGCTGTGTTGAGGCCGAACCTCATAAAATCTTGTGTTCTTCTTTCTTCCCTATTCTTTACTTTTCAGTAAAATTTATAAATTGCGTGGATGCTATATCAAACTCTGAATTCTAAGTGTTTGGTTGTTAAATAGACCGGAAGTTAATTTGTTTTAGTTTGATCAACATTGATTGTGGAAACCGAAAGGGACTATGTTGGCTGATCATCCTTGACTTATTAAACTGAAAGTTTATTTAAAAGCTAAACATTGGGAAGAAGGTTGTTTGTTAAATTTATACAACTGGGCTTATACAAATTCAACAAGCTTTTCACATTACTGCAGAGCTTTTATCAAGTAATTGATCATTTTATTTTGGTTGTAATTTTTCTAATTCAATTTTTTGATTATGGCTGAGCTTTGATTATTGTTGTAACACAAAAGTATTAAAAAGGGAAATAATTTTTTTAAAATCCCAATTCACCCCCCTCTTGGTAAAGTTATTCTAATTTCATCCTTTGTACTTTCATTTTCTTTTCTTTCTTTTGAACTTGTTCTATAAGCAATCCTGAAACATCATCACTTTAACTAACACATGTTAAATCATCCTTCATTTGTTATCATCAAAACAAATTGAAAAGTCATGTTAGGCCAACAATCTGCCCCCTTTTTATGATGACAAACAAGAAGCAAAGATGAGGACTCCTTAAAAAAAGGCTCCCCTTTAAAATAAGCATTCTTTTTTATAAGTTTGAAAAATGATGATATCAAAAATTTCAAACAGTAATCACAATTAAAGCATATGAACACCAATCAAGTATATCAAGCACGCACACAATCCATTATATTTCAATATAGCATATGTAGTGTGCTTTTTCTGTTTTGACATTCATTCATATTCCTCTAACATTCATATTTGCTTTATCATATTTTACCATTTTAAGTTTTAACATTCAACTTTGTTTCACAAACCATATGTTTGCTCAAAGTTCATAGTTGCTCAACATTGATACACTTAAAATTCATATTTGCTTTAAAGTATTTGCTTACAATGCATCTTTGCTTACAGTTTCTCTCCCCCTTTGACATCATTCAAAAGGATCGAGGGGCAAAAAGAAATACAAAAATAGCTAAGATTAAGAGCATAGTCAAGCATAGAAAATAGAAGCAAAGCAGTATACAAACTAAGTGTTTAACATCAAAAGTACTTAATACATCCAAAAGATCTAAAATTCAGCTTCTAGCTATCAGCATCATCAACTTCTTCTTCATCTTCATCTTTCTCTTCCTCATCTTCTTCTTCTTCTTTCTCATCACCTTCCTCTTCTTCACTTTCTTTTTCTTCACTTCCCTCCTTAGAATCCTCATCATCACTCCGAGGGGCTGAACTGGTGTCCATGGGATCACCACCTCGGGAGGAGCTAGCCTGATATTCCTCAATACGGATGAGGCGCTGATCAAGTAAGGATACCTTCTCTTGAAGGCTCTGGAGTCTGGACCTCATATCCTGACTGAAGGATGAGAAGTCACTCTGAAAGGACCTAAACCATGAAGGTGTGTCTGCAGGAGGACCCTAGTCATGTGCTGGAGGAGGTGGAGGAGGAGCTGCTACAAGTGTAATAACCCGGGGAAAAATATTATTATTAAAAAAATAAATAATTAATTAAAATTATCAATCAATTAATTAATTAAATATTATTAAATTAATTTATTAAAAAAACAAATAAAAGGAATAAAAAAATTTAAATTAAATTAAAATTATTTATTATTAATCAATTAATTAATTAAGTATTGTTAAATTTGATTTGTTGAATTAATAATATGATATATATATATATATATATGCAATGGTTAAAGTCTATAAATAAATAAATATATATATATATATATAATATTATAGATAAAGTAAGTAAAGGAAAAAAAGAAAAGAAAGGAAAGAATAAAGGAAGCAACTGGGTAGATTTCAAATTGAAATCCACTTTCAATTTGAAACACAGAAGTCCCCTAAAATTCTCACGTATCCCCCATCTCTGTCTCTCTTTCTCCCCTCATTTCTCGATGGATATTCGACCGATTAGGAAACGGAAGGTGCTGTTGGATTCCTAACTCCGTCACCGACATTTCTACTGGAGCGAATTTGTCGTAGGAGCAGCATAGGCACCATTCCAAGGGTAAGGCAACCTTCCCCTAATTTTTCAATTTCTCATTAAATCTGCAATTAAATCAACGATCAGGCACCACCACGGGGTCCTAGTCGTGATCGTCATCATTTTGACATGAATAAATTTCTAATTGAGGTTTTCTAGGCCCCACTCCAAAGCAAGAGTGAGATTTGGAAAATTTAGAAATTTGGTTATATTTGAGGGTATAGCTGTTTATTTGGTATTTAAGGGTTTAGGAAATATTAAAATAGTATTTTATTTAGGATTAATTTAATGAAATAATGATTTTTGATTTAGGGTCCGGGTGAGCGCCGCAGGTATTTTTCGGTGTCCCTATTGGTGTTGTTCAAGAAACCAGGTAAAGGGAAATTATATATTAAATAATTTTAATGAAATTAACGGTAATAATTTATGTTAAATTATATGTATGTTTTGGTGTGAATTATTAAAATGCCAACCATGTAAAACTATGATTTCTGAGCCTATGACCACTTATTTAGTTATGTATTTGTAGAAACAAACTGAAGAAAGTGGAAGAAATTTTGTGGATAATTATGTAAGAAATGAAAATTGTATTTTCAGTAATTAAATGCTAAATGTGGGTTGGCCTATTTTACACGAATATGTATGAATTTTACTATTAAATTATGTGGCATAAGATTCCGTGCAAATATATGTTAAATGTATGAGATGCGGGCTAAGTAAGTAAAGTATTGAGAATAAAATATGTTATGGACTATGTTACTTGTGTATGCTAAATGCAACCATGTAAATGTAAGACAGTTGAAAGACAGTCATGTTAGCAAATTCTAGCACACTTCTGTGTAGACTAACTGATGACAGCTGAAAGGAGTTGTAGACTAACTGATGATGGCTAAAGACCAGTTGTAGTACGAAGGAAATGAAATGAAAATGTTATGCAATGACAATAGAATGAAAATTACAAATATGAACAATGTAATGTAGAAGATCACGTAAAGCGAAATGTAATGCAATGTTTAAGCTATGAACATGAACAGAAAAGTATGATTGATTAATGACAAAGAGAATAATGTATTATGATATCAGAAGTACCTATGTACGTAGAACATGTTATGATTGGGCAAGGCATACTCTTCGCCTGAGGGCTTGCTGAGAATGGCGAGTGCACTAGTAGTTTCAGATGTGGCAGTAGCTGCATAACGTATTAGGCCAGAGGGAACCTACTTGTACGAGCGAGTAGATTTCCCTATCCTTAGGGTCTTTGTCGGTAAGATATTGTTGAATTGTGTGAGTATGAGATCAATCTAATACTTAAGGGCTTACTAAGTAAGGTGAGTGCCCTAGTATGCTTCAATTGTGACCTTCGGGTTGCCTAAGTATCAGAGTAGAGAGGTGCTACTTGTATGGGCTGGTAATCACCCTTATCCTCTGGTAATCTCGTGGGTTAAATATTTTACATGTGTTTGGTTAGGATCAGAGAATGATTTCAAAAATTATGTTAACAATTTTCAAATGTTAAATATTATGTTGTTATATAAACTCATGTTAGCCACACACTATTTTTAATATATTGTTTCTTCCCTTACTGAGATGTGTCTCACCCGAATATAAATGTATCTTTTTCAAGATTTCCTAAAAATCAAGCTTAGAGTGCTCGAGGTTTTATAGCATTTTTGAGAAATAGAAAGAGAAAATGGTATATTTTTATGTTAATTTTGAGATGTATAAATTTATGTTTTGAGTTTTCTGAGATAGGAATGATTGTGAATACGGGTGGATGATTAATTTATTATGATTGGTAGATAAGGATAGTAAACTCTAGTATTATATTTTTGGAGATTATATTTATGTTTTTCGCTGTGTACATGATATTAGAATATGGATTATCAAATAAATGAATAAATTAGTAGCACTCCGGGCCCACGTAGGGGATCGGGGCGTTACTAATGGTATCAGAGCAATGTCCAGCCGGAAGTGTGATTAATTTCATATCGTCTGGATATGGAAATATTAGAATATTAGGTTAGGGATGATTTATACTAGAGTATAGGATTGAGTTGTGATAAGGATAGGGATGGACAGATTAAGATACCTTTAGGAATTCTGAATTGTGTTTCATAAGCTTGGGGGTAGAAATCCCTTGGTGGTCTTCTGTGTTTTTCTAAATAAGTAGCTAACTTCATAAAATCATGGTAAATCCATCGATGGTGATGTTTCCGAGCATAGAAATTAGAACTTGGAATTTGAACTCGAAGGTTAGGTTGGTTGATTTAGGGAGAAAAATCTTTGAAAGAGAATAATTTAATTGATGTGATTAAATGGTTTGTGGTCAATTAGGTGTTTGATATTTAAATTGGAGTATATGGAAATATATGGTATGAGGTTGCTTAGTTGATTTTAGAGGTTATGGTATCAAGGGAAACTAGCAAGTACCTCTAGGTAGAGGTGGACCAGCACGTGTTTATACGATGGTCATCGACGAGACAGATAAAGCTAAGGGGGCAGGTATGAATTTATGTTTGAGATAATAATGATCTTATTTAATTTTAGATAATACAAGAGTTTATTTGGTGATGTATACTGAACTACATGAGTTGATAAATTTTAGTGATGGGAAAGGATGATTAGTTAATAAAATTTTGAAAACGAAATTTCTTAAAGGATGGAAGAATGTAATAACCCGAGGAAAATAATTATTATTAAAAAAATAATTAATTAATTAAAATTATCAATCAATTAATTAATTAAATATTATTAAATTAACGTATTAAATAAACAAATAAAAGGAATAAAAAAATTAAATTAAATTAAAATTATTTATTATTAATCAATTAATTAATTAAGTTTTGTTAAATTTGATTTGTTAAATAAATAATATGATATATATATATATAATATTATTAGATAAAGTAAGTAAAGGAAAAAAGAAAAAGAAAAAGGAAAGAATAAAGGAAGAACCTAGGCGGATTTCAAATTGAAAACCATTTTCAATTTGAAACACAGAAGTCCCTTGAAATTCTCACGTATCATCCGTTTTCATCTCTCTCTCTCCCCTCATTTCTCGATGGATATTCGACCGATCGGGAAATAGAAGGTGTCGTTGGATTCATAAGTCTGTCACCGACATTTCTATTAGAGCGGATTTGTTATGGGAGCGACGTAGGCACCATTCCAGGGGTAAGGCAACATTCTCCTAATTTCTCAATTTCTCATTAAATCTGTAGTTAAATCGAAAATCTGGCACCACCACAAGGTCCTAATCGTGATCGTCGTTATTTTGACATGAGTAAATTTCTAATTAGAGTTTTCTAGGCCCCACTCCAACGCGAGAGTGAGATTTGGGAAATTTGGCAAATTGGTTATATTTGAGGGTATAACTGTTTATTTGGTATCTAAGGGCCTAGAAAATATTAAAATGGTATTTTATTTGCGATTAATTTAATGAAATTAGGATTTTTGATTCATGATCCTGGTGAGCGCCGCAAGTATTTTTCGGGGTCTCTGTTGGCGTAGTTCAAGAAACCATGTAAGGAGAAATTATATATGAAATCAGATTTTATGAAATTAAAGGTAATAATTTATGTTATATTATATGTATTTTTGGTGTAAATTATTAAAATGCCAACCATGTAAAACTATGATTTCCGAGCCTAGGATCACTTATTTAGTTATGTATTTGTGGAAATGAACTGAAGAAAGTAGAAGGAATTTTGTGAATTGTAAGAAATGGAAATTGTATTTTCAATAATTAAATGCTAAATGTGGCTTGGCCTATTTTACAAGAATATGTATGAATTTCACTATTAAATTGTGTGGCATGTGATTCTGTGCAAAATATATGTTAAATGTATGAGATGCAGGCTAAGTAAGTAAAGTATTGATAATAAAATATGTTATGGACTATGTTGCTTATGTGTGCTAAATGCAACCATGTAAATGTAAGATAGCTAAAAGACAACCATGTTAGCAGATTCTAGCACACTTTTGTGTAGACTAACTGATGATGGCTAAAGACCAGCTATAGTACGAAGGAAATGAAATGAAAATATTATGCAATGACAATGGAATGAAAATGACAAATGTGAACAATGTAATGTAGAAGATCATGTAAAGCAAAATGTAATGTAATGTTTAAGTTATGAACATGAATAGAAAAGTATGATTGATTAATGACATTTGTATAGGTGGGTAGATTTCCCTATCCTTAGGGCCTTTGCCGGTAAGCTGTTGTTGAATTGTGCGAGTACGAGATCAATCTAATACTTGAGGGCTTACTAAGTAAGGTGAGTGCCCTGGTATGCTTCAATTGTGACCTTCGGGTTGCTTAAGTATCAGAGCATAGGGGTGCTACTTATATAGGCAGGTAATGACCCCTATCCTCGGGTAATCTCGTGGGTTAAATATTTTGCATGTGTTTGGTTAGGATCAGAGAATGATTTCAGAAATTGTGTTAACGATTTTCAAATGTTAAATATTATGTTGTTATATAAACTCATGTTAGCCACACACTGTTTTTAATATATTGTTTCTTCCCTTACTGAGATGTGTCTCATTCGGATATAAATGTATATTTTTCAGGATTTCCTAAAAATCGAGCTTAGAGAGCTTGAGGTTTTATAACATTTTTTGGGTAATAGTATATTTTTATGTTAATTTTGAGATGTATAAATTTATGTTTTGAGTTTTCTGAGATAGGAATGATTGTCAATACAGGTGGATGATTAATTTATTATGGTTGGTAAATAGGGATAGTAAACTCTGGTATTATATTTATGGATATTATATTTATATTTTCTACTGCGTACATGATATTAGAATGTAAATTATCAGATAAATGAATGAATTAATAGCACTTCGGGCCCATGTAGGGGGTCGAGGCATTACAGCAAGTGCTCGTGGAGGTCTTCCTCCTTTGAAGTACCAACCTTGATCACCTTTATTATAGCCCATTTTTTTCAAGGTGGTGGAGTTGAAGAGATCATAATGTGTGTGTTTGATGAACAATTCAGATGGAGTGGAGATATTGAGCTGAGCAAAAATGAGATTTAAAGCACCTCTATACAGAAGAGTTACCCTAGACGCTTCTAACCTTGACCACATCCTTTTCAAAATGAGACTTGACAAATTGAGTTTCTTTCATTTAAGTAGATGCCATAGAACAAAACACTCAACGTAGGAAAGATGGTCAAAAGAGCTAGTCTTGGGTAAAATGTTGTATGAAACAATTTTATGTAGGATTTGAGCTTGGAGATTCAGTTGTTTATACAACGGGGGATGTCCAAAACACAGAGGTGCATTTTCTATAATCAAGGGTAAAAATGCTTCAGAGGTAAAATCTTGTTCTAAGATCCAAGATTAAGCAAAAGTAGGACGCTCAAATTCTCCTAGTGTTATATTCAAAATAGGAGCCAAAATTTGAGGGTTTAAAACAATTTTCTTACCCTGAACCTTTGTAGTCAAAATACCGTCACTATGCATCATGTTGGCATAAAAAATTTTGATAAGGTTTGGAAACATGCCTTTGGCTTGGTAAAGTATGAAGTTGAACCAACCTATATCCCTAAACATTGGAAGGATTTCAGGGAATTCTTCATCAAAGAAAGAGGTGTCAATTACCTTGCCCAGAATAGGATACGTAGACCTAAAAGAAGAACAGTAACGGAGCTTTGATGGAAGTGTGACTAGCCATCGTTCAATATTGTTCTCATCTCTGCCAGTAGAAGTGCCATGATTAGCTGTTGTCTTTGTGCGAGGCATGTTGAGATCAAGAAGCAAACGAAAACACAGTTGGCAAACCCTATAATCCGTAGGGGATGATGTACAATCGAGTTTGGATCCTTGGATTCAAGAGGTTTGTGGTGAGGATTGAAGGATACAAAGAGTGGGAGCTTCAGAGGAGTGATGGAATAGTGTTCAAAAGCCTAAAGTTAGGGTTTTAAAGTGTTTAAATATATATGACCTGCAACTTCAGTAAACTGAAGATTTAGTTTAGTCTTCTAAAGATTTTCAGAATCAGAAAACTGAACAGGCAGTTGCACCTCAATTGTCAGAGGTCCAGGCTCAGTCGTATGAGCCTTTAGTGCTACAGTGTTCAATTGTCTGAGCTTTCAAGCTTAATCATCTAAAGTCCTCATCCTCTTAAATTTTCTCTTTTCTCTTAAGCATCAATTCTTCCCTCTTTTTCTTTATCAAATTATTAGGCTTCAAGCATCCTTTTAGTATTGCGTTTTGTGACATATATCTTCCTTGTTCTTAGAAGATAAGCCATGTTCAATTAAGGTTCTCTTGATTTGAGGCCACCAATGACATTTTGTGATTTGTCAATTATCTCATAAGCTTTTCTTTATTTCAACTAGTTCATTATCCCTGTATTGAATTGGATTAAGTAGCTTTCTTAATTTTTAAAGGGGATCAACTAATCCTAATATCTTTGGAGTCCTTAGTCTGTGAACTAGGCTTTTTATTCAGGTACCCATACTTTCTTGGGTCCTGATGGTTTAGAAGAGGTTGATTCTTTTATTCTTCAAACTTGTCTAATTTTCACATCTTTCCCCTTTAATGGACATTCAAACTTAATGTGTCCTTTCTTCTTACATAAAAAACATGTAATGTGAGTATAAGCATTAGAAGAGGTACTAGCATGGTCTTTAGAGGATTTTGTAAAGTACGCCATATAGAGGTTCTTTTTCCTTGTTTTTTCAACTCCATTGAACCTTATGCCTTCTTTATTCAAAGACATTCTTTGTGCACTAATCATTCTATCAAAGTTCTCTTTTACTCTACTAAAATTATAAATGATTTTAGCTTGATCCACATTTTTCCTCTTAAGATCACTGATTTCTAAGTCTTAAGTATTTTTACCCTTTTCTTGTAGCTTTTCTTGGTTTTGAGACATCTTTGTAATTTTATTTTGTAGTTCAGAAATATAAAAGTATTTTTATTTATCCATAGAAGTTTTGGACTTTAAATCTTCTAGTTCTTTTATCACCTTCTCATTCTTGCTTTCTAGTCTATTGATTTTTAAATCTTTTTTTTCTAGCGAGTCTTAGAGATTCGAACTCTTTCATTACAGTTTCATTCTTATTTTTCAATATGTGTATCTTTTAGTCATATTAACTAGAATCTTATGAACTTTAAATAGTTCACTTTGTAGTTCTTCATAAGATGACATACTCTCATCATTGGTTTCATTAGATGAATCGCTACTATAATCATTAAATGATTTGGATGAGGAGCTTTGTCCTTCATCATCGTCTCATGCCATATAGCAAGTAACCTCTTGGTCACTTGATTCATTATCTGAACTAATTTAACTTATATTATCCCAAGTAGTTGCTTTCATTGCCTTTTTCCTCTTCTTTTTGAAATCTTTCTTAAGTTGTGGACAATCCGATTTTATATGTCCAACTTTCTTACAATTATAGCATGTTGGAGGTTTAGCCTTTGTTTTCTTTTTACTGATTTCCTTTTCTTCTTCTTCATCTTATTTTGAGTTCTGAATTTTTTTTTGTAAATTTATCTTTCCTTCTAAGAATTTTTGCAAGTTTCTTGGATATGAAAGCTATTTCATTTTCATCCATCTCTTCTTCATCTTCATCATTAGACCTTTCGTTTGATGCTTTAAAAGCAATGGATTCCTAGGCTTTAGATTTTCCACTTCTTTCATTCATAGCCATCTCATACGTGAGAAGGGATCCTATAAGTTCATCTAGTGAGGTGTTTTTAATATTTCTTCCTTCCGTTATAGCTATGGCTTTTGGTTCCCAAACGGGTGGAAGACCTCTAAGGATTTTGCAGATCATCTCATAAGTGGAGTATGTTTTTCCTAAAGCATTTAAGGAATTTATGATATGTGTAAACCTAGTATACATATTTGTTATGGTTTCATTAGGATTCATCCTAAAGGTTTCGTATTCACTAATCAGCATATTGATCCTATTGTCTTTAACATCTACAGTACCTTCGTAGGTTACTTCAAGTTTAACCCAAGTTTCTTTCGCTATTTTGCAAGTCATAACTCTACTGAATTCATTAATATCAAGTGCACAATATAGAGCATTTATAACACTCGAGTTAACTTACAACATTTTGTGATCTATTTCGGTCATCTCTTTTTCTTCCTTAGGAACCTCTTTTCTATCTACTAGTTTGGTAGGAATTAAGTCACCATGTGTGACAACCTTCCAAGCTTTCCAATCCATAGTTTGAAGATAAATTCTCATACATTGTTTCCAAAAGGTGTAATTGAGTCCACAAAAAGTAGGTGGTCTTGTTAAGGATTGACCCTCTCCAAAGGGAGCTACTCCTACATGTGTCATGTAGATCTTTATATAACTACTATTTATGATTTGTCATAACACGGTTCTGATACCAATTGAAAGTTAAGGTGTAGTCCCAAGAGGGGGGGGATGAATTGGGTTATTAAAATTTTCTTTTAACTCTTATTACAAATTTGCAACCTTTTGTTAATTTAGTGAACACACAACAAAAGCTTAATTGAATAATCAATCCACAAACCAACACTACAAGTAAACAAACCTTGAACAATCCAATAACCAATCAACTACTAAAGTAATCAATAACAAAATACCCAATCAAGATAGCTTTTTTGCAACTCTCAACTTTTTCAAGAACTCAAGGTATTTGGTTGTATGTAGCCCTGTGAATATATGAGTTTGTTTCAATCCATGTATTGAATGAAATTTGTTTGCACTCTCTTAACTAAGATTTCCACAAACGATTAAACAACGTACTCCCTTTTGGGTTTCCGAAAAAGTTTAATCAAAATGTACTTTCTTATATTAAGAGTCTTCTTATTCTTGGTTTTCTTTTTCTTTTTTTTTTTCAGCAACTTGCACTTTGCATAAACTCCACACAATATATATATATATATGTATGCTGAAAGTAAATAGAAGGGAAAGAGAGACCTTAGGATTTTTACGAGGTTCGGTTTATCCCTAACCTACGTCCTCGCCTTAGGCCAATACCACCTAAGGATTCCACTAGAACACTCCTTTCCGAGCGGAGCAAACCGTTACAAATTCCTCCTTAAGGGTAGAGCCTCCTCTCCAAGCGATACCCCCATGCTTGGTTAGTCCTTCAATAAGCTAGAGCAGCCTCTCCAAGCGATACCCCACGCTCGGTACAAAAATCCAACAACCTGAATCATCAATTCACTACAAGGAAACAAGAAACAATCCCTATGTACAATAACACTCTCACAAGACCAGATTAGTACAATTTAAAGCATTATATACTTCAATATTCAAATATCAAAGGAAATAAGATTGAAGCTCAAGAGAATTTATCACTGGAATCTTCTCTAGATGAGAACTAGCAACTCAGAAGTATAGAGATCAGAGAAGATTGATTCAGCACATCATAATTCTCAGCAAATCAGTATTGCAAGAGTGAGAGCAAGAAAGAGCTTTGAGATAGCAAGTGTGCTTTCAGCTTTGAAACAAATTTTGAATTTCTTGGTTTGTTTAATTTTCTAAAAGCATGTATTTATAGGCCTTCAAAATTATTTTCATGTCGCCCAAGATTACTTGGAGTATTTCCTAAGCTTTCACAAAATTTGGGGCACAAAAGACCTTATTCTTAATTTTAAAACATTTAAAAAATTAGCTGTTAACAGTGTTCAGTAGACTGAAGTGTCGGGGTTCAATCTTTTGAGGTACTTTAAATCATTGAAAAATTTAGTCTAGATACAGGGTCAGATGACTTGGCTAACCACTTTAGCCTTCTGAGGGTGTACTATCTCTTCCGTATTTCAACAGGAAATTCTTCAGCAAACTGAACTTATTCTTCAGTCTTCTGAAGTGAAATTTCAGTCTTCTGGGTAGTCCATTTTCTGGTTTTTTCAGTTTAGTTTTCAAAAACCTGTTTGCTCTCTTACTTTGATTTCTCATAAAAAATTTTCCGGAGTTTGAAACAAAGTTCTCTAAGTCCATAATTAACCCATAAGGAGCTTCAAAATATTTCATGAGATATTTAAACATGAAGTACTTACATCATGGTCTTAAAGCCTGAAACTCTAATCTTCAAGTCTTCCATGTTATTTTGCTTTACGTCCCTTTTGACTTAAGCTTGAGTTGGCTTTAAGTTTCCACATACACTTTACTCATGTTGGTGTTGCTTGAGCTTCCTTTGAATCTCTTTGAATATGAATGTAGCTTTAGAGTCCTTTGCACTTTCATTTGTGAACTTATTCTTTAAGCAATCCTGAAACATCATCACTTTAACAAACACATGTTAAATCATCCTTCATTTGTTATCATCAAAAAAATATTGAAAAGCCATGTTAGGCCAACATGGACATTGCCCGTCTCCTTCAAATCTTCCTTCAAAGCACTGATCGAATCCTTAACACCTTCTACAAGGAAATCAAAATTATCCGTTAGCTCCCGTAA
Organism: Malania oleifera; assembly: GCF_029873635.1. NCBI lineage: Eukaryota > Viridiplantae > Streptophyta > Magnoliopsida > Santalales > Ximeniaceae > Malania > Malania oleifera. The sequence goes on from NC_080420.1 coordinate 84,471,023, forward strand.
GGAGGCCTCAGGCTTTATTGACTCTCCCCATTGGGATGTAAGAGATGGCAATATGCCCTCAATATGTTCCAGCCTACTCTCAAAGGCTTCCAACTTCTCGATACTCCTCTAGAAGGCCTCAAGATTTACTGGCCTTTTCTTTAGGGATTTTACACGTGGAATGAATTTTTCAAGTTCCTTTATTCTCTCCTCAAATTTTGATACTCCATAGAGATTTCCTCTAAGGTTTTCTTCGGCGGCCTCAAGCTCTGTTGGCACGTCTTTCTCCTTTATCAATTTTTCCACCAACCTTTGGAGTTCACAGCATGTTGTCTCCAAGATTACAAGTTTTGTCTCAAACGCCTCAATGCGCTTTACTTTTTCAGACTTATTTCTCACGTTACCACTCATGGTGCTCGTATACACTGTGCTCTAACACCAACTGTCACGAATCCCAAAATAGGACTCAAGTAAGGTTCATGCGACACTCAATGAGAGCTCTCCCCTGAGGAGTCAGCCAACAATCACACGTTCAAGCCTATAGGCACAAGCATCAGGTGAGTTTCAATACTCAAGAGAAATAAGAAACAATATGATATCATACAAGTAATATATTCACATGCATGGAATAAGACTACAACAACAAGGTATATCACAATCTAAGGCAACAAAACACCATAATGAAAATGACTACTTGTATTATTCACATCCAAGTGAATAACCATATAAATATTAACACAAATAATCATAGATTCATTTTAAATTTCTAAAGAATACAATTAGAGCAGTATCTCTTTTCCCATTAAATTGTCACTCCCTAACACCTTGCAATTCATGAATAATATTTTGTGCAAATTTAATTTAGTTTGTATCATTTAGATAGCAACAAGTACACGTATCAAAACATAGCTTCCCTTATAAGCTGTTATGGCCTTCTTGAATTGCTGTGCTATCTAGATAGGATTCTCGCACAAGATAATCTCAAGGAAAAAAAAAAAGGTGGTTCATTGTCAACGAATTTCTATTTTGCCTTCAGCCTTCTAATCTATTGCCCCTTTAGAGACGGTTTGAGAGAAACTGTTTTGATCTCCTGTATAAAAGCTGGGTGTGTTGGTCCCCATACATCTAAATGGACTAGGTCAAGTCTTTCCTTCTTTGGGGTACTGATGTTTGTCTGGAAACTAACTCTCTTCTGTTTCCCAAATATGCAATCCTCACATGTGTCAATCTTCACCGACTGTAAATCACTCAACTTACCCTTTGAATGCATCACCCTGAGTCCCTTCTCACTCAGGTGTCTGAGTTGTTGATGTCATAGGTTGCTATCATCATTTCCTGTAACAACTGTAATAGACATACATGTATTAGGAGTTACATAAAGAGTACCACTTTTCTTACCTCAAGCAATTGTCAATGCACCCTTCGAAATCTTCCATTCATCACCAATGAAAGATGTGTTATAACCTTCATTTGCCAATTGACCGACTGAGATCAAATTCTTCCTCAGGTCTGGAATATACCTGACACCTCTCAGTTTCCATACTGACCCATTTATTTTGATCTTCACTATCCCCTTACCGGCAATGTCACAAGGTTGATCATTGCCCAAATATAATTTACTGAAATTACCTAATGTATACTCCTCCAGGCAATCTCTACTGCAAGTGGCATGGAATGAAGCTCTAGAGTCTAACACCCAAGACTCCTTTTTGCTCTCCAAAGAGCATATCAAAGCATCTTTTTCTCCTGAGGAAGAAGTGAAATTTGCTTCTGTCTTCGCCTCAGATTCCTTTCTCGGAACTTTACACTGGTTTCTGAAATTCTCGGTCTTTCCACGGTTTCAGCACTCAACATTCTTTGTGCCCTGGGAACCTCTGGGATTTCTAGATTTGGACCACCTGGTCCTGGATCTGCCACGATTGTTAGATCGTCCATGCCTGCTTCCCTTTCCTTGACTCTCCATGTTCAAGGCTGAACTCGAAGTGGAGCCATGGTTCGACTGCATTCTGATTTCCTCGTCAAAATCATGCTAACGACCTCATCATATACAAGCTTTGATTTTCCTGCGGAGCTACTGATGGCAGTAACGACACCATTCCAACTTTCAGGCAACTGATTGAGAATCAATAGGGCCCGAATCTCATTATCAAACATTATCTCGACTGAGGCGAGTTGATCCGATAACTCGTTGAAATTATTCAAATGCCTGCTAAAACTCTCACCTGCAGACATACTCATTGTAAACATTCTTTTCATGAGATGTACCTTGTTCGTAGATGATGGCTGCTCGTACATGTTAGATAGCGCATCCGTAAGGGACTTGGTGGTTGTCAAGTGCTTGATGTTGAAGGCAACAGACTTTGTCAACGTCATCCTGATACCCCCGAGAGCTTTTCGGTCAAGGAACTCCCACTCGCTCTCCTTCATGGATTCTGGCTTCTCCATCAGTGGTAAGTGCAATTCCTTACCAAACAAGAAGTCTTCAATCTGCATTTTCCAGAAACCAAAGTTCGTGCCATCAAACATCTCGATGTGAGAGCTCTTTTCGTTCGACATCTCGATTCACTGATCTAGAGATGGAATTAGCTCAAACGGATAGCACGGTTGGATCCAAAACAGCTGAAAAACCCTAGAAATGGCTTAAGTCGTTCGAGAAACGAACTCGAAATGACTTCGAAAAGCCCGGTCAAACTTTCGATCAAATCTAGTCAACTCTGGTCAACTTAATGAAATATTCCTCCCACAGACGGAATATTCTTTGAAGGCATTAGTGATGCCGTTAATGGAACGGTCTACTGAAGTGGCACGGGGCCCACTGTTGACGTGGCACTGTGGGGCCCACTTGCTGACGTTTCTCTGACATAGCGTGGGCCCTGGCTGACATGGCGCTAACATGGCTTTCGGATCTGAAACGGTTCTGGTTGATTCAATCTGAGAGCTTCTCCGGGTCAGGTCGGGTGGAGTTTTGGTCGAGTTGTGTCTGTCCAGGCGAGGAGGACACGTGGGCGCGCATGACGAGCAAACACTGGAACATAAACGGTGTGTGCGGAAGCGTCTTTCTCTAGCGTGGCGCGTGCAGTGTCTTCCGAGCTCCGTTCGAGCTCTGGTTACAGCGGTTGGCTTTGTATCGACGAGAGGAGTTCGATGGTAGGCTCAAAATTAAATTTTGAGCTACTGGGTAGAGGCTCAAAATCCGGGAATTTTTCTTGATCTGGCCATTCTACTCCAACCAAGCTCTAATACCAATTGTTGGGGAATAAACCTGGAGCAACAATCGCACGCGAAGAAAATCAAAAGCATATCCACACTGGAACACCGAATTTACGTGGTTCGGTCGAATCTGACCTATGTCCACAGAAGCACACACCACCGTACTATACTAGGAGAAAAATACAAGGAAGAGCCACTGCTCAACTCTCACTGTCTCTCTCTTCTCTCTCTCTTACTGCAACTCTCTGCGTATAACACATACACCACCTCTCTGCACTCACAGCAACACTGCTGCAATAACTACACTACACTCGCACACATCCACACTTCTCATGTACATATATATATATATATACAGAAGGGGGGAGTAAAATCAAAGAAGGTGGCTGCAGATTTCAACAAAATCTGCAGAGTAGGTGGCCACCGGTCTTCAACGTCAAAGTCGGCGGCTGGGCTGGTGCGGCTACCGACGGTTTCACACCAGCAATCCCAACAATAGATATAACTATACTGATACCTCTTGAAGTAGCAACATTTGTCGGCGTTACACTTTAGAAAATCATTTTGTTGTTATATGTGGATGACATGTTGATCGCAGGACCAGATATAGAAGAGATCAGGAAATTGAAGCAGCAATTGTCAATGGAGTTTGACATGAAGGACTTAGGCTCAGTGAAGCAGATACTTGGGATGCGGATCTCCAAAGATAAGCGACAGGGAACATTGCAGTTATCTCAGTCGGAGTACATTAGTCGTGTTCTACAGCGGTTCAACATGAGCAACGCCAAAGCAGTAAATACACCTTTGGCAGGACACTTTCGCCTCTCCAAGGATCAGGTTCCCCAGACTGATGAAGAGAAGGACTTCATGGCTAAGGTACCTTACGCCTTAGCCATTGGAAGTCTCATGTACGCCACGGTTTGTACTAGACCGGACATTGGCCAAGCAGTGGGAGCAGTCAGTAGATTCATGTTTAATCCAAGGAAGACTCACTGGGAAGCAGTGAAGTGGATCTTCAGGTACCTTAGAGGCACTATTGATAAGTGCTTATGTTTCAATAAAGAAGAGTTGAAAGTCAAAGGGTATGTAGATGCCGATTTTGCTGGTGAAATTGATCACCGCAGGAGCACCACCAAATATGTATTCACTATTGGCACAATAGCTATTAGTTGGATGTCGCAGATACAAAAGATTGCTGCCCTAACGACTATAGAAGCTGAGTACATAGCAGTGACAGAAGCCAACAAAGAGATGATTTGGCTTCAGGGTTTGTTGACAAAGCTTGGGTTAAAGTAGGAGAGGAATGTTTTGTACAGCGACAGTCAGAGTGCGATACATCTGGCAAAGAACTCTGCATTTCATTCAATAACCAAACATATCGGATTGCGTTATCACTTCATCAGATCTCTGCTAGAGGATGGAGTACTGACACTTGAAAAGATTTAAGGTAGCAGAAATCCAACTAACATGTTGACAAAGGTGAGGACTACAAAGAAGCTGAAGTTGTGCTCAACTTCAATTGATCTTCATGCTTGAAGACAAACATGAGCACATCATTCATCTATACACTGGTTGAGATGCTGTCTTCGTCTCCAAGTGGGAGATTATTGGGATTGCTAGTGTGGAACCATTGGCAGCCGCACCAGCCCAACCGCCAACTTTGACATTGAAGATCGGCGGCCACCTACTCTGCAGATTTTGTTGAAATCTGCAGCCACCTTCTTTGATTTTACTCCCCCCCTTCTGTGTATATATATATTTGTGTGTGTGTGTGTGTGTGTGTGTGTACGTGAGAAGTGTGGATGTGTGCGAGTGTAGTGCACTTATTGCAGCAGTGTAGCTGTGAGTGCAGAGAGGTGGTGTATGTGTTGTACGCAGAGAGTTGCAGTAAGAGAGAGAGAAAAGAGAGACAATGAGAGTTGAGCAGTGGCTCCTCCTTGTATTTTTATCCCAGTATAGTACAGTGGTGTGTGCTCCCATGGACGTAGGTCAGATTCGACCGAACCACGTAAATCCGGTGTTCCAGTGTGGATGTGCTTTTGATTTTTCTTCGTGTGCGATTGTTGCTCCAGGTTTATTCCCTAACAGGGTGATCCCAAAAAATGTCAAGAAGCTGAAAAGGTCGTATCTGCGTAACTTGAATTTTATCCCAGTTTTAATCTGTTGGAAAATTTAGAAAGAATGTAATAGAAGAATGTTCTAAAACCTGAAAAGAAGAAAAAGAAGGCCACTCAAAATCTTCAATCAAGTGCTCTATTTAATCTTTTGTTTAGGGCAAAATCACAACAAATCTAAACCTTTCTTAAAAGATTTTCTACATTTTTTTAACTAGAATTAGATTCTTCCAATCCTATTTCATAGTCACCCAACCAAGACTGCCTGTATATTCTTCTCTCGATTCCCTATCATGTAAACATCCTTTCTCTCAATAAAACTTTTCTTACCTCTTCAAAAAAATGGTTAAAACTTTAATGATAATTATAATGAAGTTCAACATGATTTTTTTTTGTGATTTTATAAAATAAGCTATAGAGCTATCCCTAAAGATTGAATATTCATGTATGTATGGACTGAAAATTTTCTAGTAATATGGGTTTTAAATTCGATTCTGTATAAAATATAATCCTTAGTTTATTTCTTGAAAAAAAAAATTGCTGAGTCGTTGACGTCTCCCCTAATTTCTCAAAAAACTGTTAAGCCGTTCACGTCTTCCCTGATTTCTCTGTTGCAAGAGAAATTTGAACTTTGAAGTGTTCGTGAACTTAAACTTGTGATTAGAATAACTTAAATAGGACAAAGATCACATCTCGTTTTATTTAACTATCATATGCAGTCGACTATGAGTATGACAGTAGCCAGCTCCAAAGCAATCTAAAATGACTACTTGTATTATTCACATCCAAGTGAATAACCATATAAATATTAACACAAATAATCATAGATTCATTTTAAATTTCTAAAGAATACAATTGGAGAAGTATCTCTCTTCCCATTACATTGTCACTCCCTAACACCTTGCAATTCATGAATAATATTTTGTGCAAATTTAATTTAGTTTGTATCATTTAGATAGCAACAAGTACACATATCAACACATAGCTTCCCTTATAAGTTGTTATGGCCTTCCTGAATTGCTGTGCTATCTAGACAGGATTCTCGCACAAGATAATCTCAAGAAAAAAAAAAGGTGGTTCATTGTCAACGAATTTCTATTTTTCCTTCAGCCTTCTAATCCATTGCCCCTTCAGAGACGGTTTGAGAGAAACTGTTTTGATCTCCTGCATGAAAGCTGGGTGTGTTGGTCCCCATACATCTGAATGGACTAGCTCAAGTCTTTCCTTCTTCGGGGTACTGATGTTTGTCTGGAAACTAACTCTCTTCTGTTTCCCAAATATGCAATCCTCACATGTGTCAATCTTCACCGACTGTAAATCACTCAACTTACCCTTTGAGTGCATCACCCTGAGTCCCTTCTCACTCAGGTGTCCGAGTCGTTGATGTCATAGGTTTCTATCATCATTTCCTGTAGCAACTGTAATAGACATACATGTATTAGGAGTTACATAAAGAGAACCACTTTTCTTACCTCGAGCAATTGTCAATGCACCCTTCGAAATCTTCCATTCATCACCAATGAAAGATGTGTTATAACCTTCATCTGCCAATTGACCGACTGAGATCAAATTCTTCCTCAAATCTGGAATATACTTAACACCTCTCAGTTTCCATACTGACCCATTTATTTTGATCTTAACTATCCCCTTACCGGCAATGTCGCAAGGTTGATCATTGCCCAGATATACTTTATCGAAATTACCTGATGTATACTCCTTCAGGCAATCTCTGCTGCAAGTGGCATGGAATGAAGCTCTAGAGTCTAACACCCAAGACTTCTTTTTGCTCTCCAAAGAGCATATCAAAGCATCTTTTTCTCCTGAGGAAGAAGCGAGATTTGCTTCTATCTTCGCCTCAGATTCCTTTCTCAAAACTTTACACTGGTTTCTGAAATTCCCGGTCTTTCCACAGTTCTAGCACTCAACATTCTTTATGCCCTAGGAACCTCTGGGATTTATGGATTTGGACCGCCTGGTCCTGGATCTGCCACGATTGTTAGATCGTCCATGCCTGCTTCCCTTCCTCGACTCTCCATGTTCAAGGCTGAACTCAAAGTGGAGCCATGGTTCGACTGCACTCTGATTTTCTCGGTCAAAATCATGCTAACGACCTCATCGTATACAAGCTTTGATTTTCCTATGGAGCTACTGATGGCAGTAACGACACCATTCCAACTTTCAGGCAACTGATCGAGAATCAATAGGGCCCAAATCTCATTATCAAACATTATCCCAACTGAGGCGAGTTGATTCAACAACTCGTTGAAATTATTCAAATGCCTGCTGAAACTCTCACCTGCAGACATGCTCATTGTAAACAGTCTTTTCATGAGATGTACCTTGTTCGCGACTGATGGCTGCTCGTACATGTTAGATAGCGCATCCATAAGGGACTTGGTGGTTGTCAAGTGCTTGATGTTGAAGGCAACAGACTTTGTCAACGTCATCCTGATAGCCCTGAGAGCTTTTCGGTCAAGCAACTCCCACTCGCTCTCCTTCATGGATTCTGGCTTCTCCATCAGTGGTAAGTGCAACTCCTTACCAAACAAGAAGTCCTCAATCTACATTTTCCAGAAACCGAAGTTCGTGCCATCAAACATCTCGATGTAAGAGCTCTTTTCATTTGACATCTCGATTCACTGATCTAGAGATGGAATTAGCTCAATCGGACAGCACGGTTGGATCCGAAACGACTGAAAAACCCTAGAAATGGCTTAAGTCGTTCGAGAAACGGACCCGAAATGGCTTCGAAAATCCCGGTCAAACTTTCGGTCAAATCTAGTCAACTCTGGTCAACTTAACGGAATATTCCTCTCACAGACGGAATATTCTTGGACGGCATTAGTGACGCCGTTAATGGAACCGTCTGCTAACATGGCACTATGGGGCCCACTTACGGCGAATGACTGTGGGGCCCACTTGCTGACGTGTCGCTGACATGGTGTGGGCCCTGTCTGACGTGGTGCTAACGTGGCACCTGGATCTAAAACGGTTCGGGTTGATCCAATCTGAGAGCTTCTTCGAGTCGGGTTGGGTGGAGTCTGGGTCGGGTTGTGTCTGTCCGGGCGAGGAGGACGCGTGGGCGCGCGTGCAGCGCGTGACAAGCAAACACTGGCACATTAAAGACGCGTGCGGAGGCGTCTTTCCCCAGCGTGGGGCGTGGTGGCGCGTGCAGTGTCTTCCGACCTCTAGTTATAGCGGTTGGCTTTGTATCGGCAAGAGGAGTTTGATGGTAGGCTCAAAATTAAATTTTAAGCTATTGGGCAGAGACTCAAAATCCAGGAATTTTTCTCGATCTGGCCATTCTACTCCAAGCAAGCTCTGATACCAATTTTTGGGCAATAAACCTGGGGCAACAATCGCACACGAAGAAAAATCAAAAGCACATCCACACTGGAACACCGGATTTACGTGGTTCGGTCGAATCTGACCTACGTCCACAGGAGCGCACACCACTGTACTATACTGGGAGAAAAATACAAGGAGGAGCCACTGCTCAACTCTCACTGTCTCTCTCTTCTCTCTCTCTCTTATTGCAACTCTCTAAGTACAACACATACACCACCTCTCTACACTCACAGCTACACTGCTGCAATAACTGCACTACACTCACACACATCCACACTTCTCACGTACACATACATATATATATAGAAGGGGGGAGTAAAATCAAAGAAGGTGGCTGCAGATTTCAACAAAATCTGTAGAGTAGGTGGCCGCCGGTCTTCAACGTCAAAGTCGGCGGCTGGGCTGGTGCGGCTACTGACGGTTCCACACCAGCAATCCCAACAATAGATATAACTATACTGATACCTCTTGAAGTAGCAACAGTGGTCGGCGTTACACTTTAGAAAATCATTTTGTTGTTATATGTGGATGACATGTTGATCGCAAGACTAGATATAGAAGAGATCAGGAAATTGAAGCAGCAATTGTCAATGGAGTTTGACATGAAGGACTTAGGCTCAGCGAAGCAAATACTTGGGATGCGGATCTCCAGAGATAAGCAACAGGGAACATTACAGTTATCTCAGTCGGAGTACATTAGCCGTGTTCTACAGCGATTTAACATTAGCAACGCCAATGTAGTAAATACACCTTTGGCAGGACACTTTCGCCTCTCCAAGGATCAGGTTCCCCAGACTGATGAAGAGAAGGACTTTATGGCTAAGGTACCTTACACCTCAGCCATTGGAAGTCTCATGTACGCCATGGTTTGTACCAGACCGGACATTGGCCAAGCAGTGGGTGCAGTCAGTAGATTCATGTTTAATCCAAGGAAGACTCACTGGGAAGCAGTGAAGTGGATCTTCAGGTACCTCAGAGGCACTATTGATAAGTGCTTATGTTTCGGCAAAGGAGACTTGAAAGTCAAAGGGTATGTAGATGCCGATTTTGCTGGTGAAATTGATCACCGCAGGAGCACCACCGGATACGTATTCACTGTTGGCACAACAGCTGTTAGTTGGATGTCGCAGATACAAAAGATTGTTGCCCTATCCACTATAGAAGCTGAGTACGTAGCAGTGACAGAAGCCAGCAAAGAGATGATTTGGCTTTAGGGTTTGTTGACAGAGTTTGGGTTAAAGCAGGAAAGGAATGTTTTGTACAGCGACAGTCAGAGTGCGATACATCTAGAAAAGAACTCTGCATTTCATTCAATAACCAAACATATCGGATTGCGTTATCACTTCATCAAATCTCTACTAGAGGATGGAGTACTAACTCTTGAAAAGATTCAAGGTAGCAGAAATCTAATTGACATGTTGACAAAGGTGGTGACTACAGAGAAGCTGAAATTGTGCTCAACTTCAATTGGTCTTCATGCTTGAATACAAACATGAGCACATCATTCATCTATACACTGGTTGAGATACTGTCTTCGTCTCCAAGTGGGAGATTGTTGGGATTGCTGGTGTGGAACCGTCGGCAGCCGCACCAGCCCAGCCGCTGACTTTGACTTTGAAGATCGGCGGCCACCTACTCTGCAGATTTTGTTGAAATCTGCAGCCACCTTCTTTGATTTTACTCTCCCCTTCTCTCTCTCTATATATATATATATATATATATATATATATATATGTGTGTGTGTGTGTGTGTGTGTGTGTGTGTGTGTGTGTGTGTGTTTGTGTATGTGTACGTGAAAAGTGTGGATGTGTGCGAGTGTAGTGCAGTTATTGTAGCAGTGTAGCTATGAGTGCAGAGAGGTGGTGTATGTGTTGTACACAGAGAGTTGCAGTAAGAGAGAGAGAAGAGAGAGATAGTGAGAGTTGAGCAGTGGCTCCTCCTTGTATTTTTCTCCCAGTATAATACAGTGGTGTGTGCTCCCGTGGACGTAGGTCAGATTCGATCAAACCACGTAAATCCGGTGTTCCAGTGTGAATGTGCTTTTGATTTTTCTTCGTGTGCGATTATTGCTCCACGTTTATTCCCTAACAGGGTGATCCCAAAAAATGTCAAGAAGCTCTTCCTTGCCTGTATACAAAAATGAAAAGGTCGTATCTGCATAACTTGAATTTTATCTTGAATTTTATCCGAGTTATAATCTGTTGGAAAATTTAGAAAAAATGTAATAGAAGAATGCTCCAAAACCTAAAAAGAAGAAAAAGAAGGCCACTCAAAATCTTCAATCAAGTGCTCCATTCAATCTTTTGTTTAGGGCAGAATCACAACAAATCTAAACCTTTCTTAAAAGATTTTCTACATTTTTTTAACAAGAATTAGATTCTTCCAATCCTATTTCTTAGTCGCCCAACCAAGACTGCCTTTATATCCTTCTCTCGATTCCCTATCATGTAAACATCCTTTCTCCCAATAAAACTTTTCTTACCTCTTCAAAAAAATGGTTAAAACTTTAATGATAATTATAATGAAGTTCGACATGATTTTTTTTTTGTGATTTTATAAAATAAGCTATAGAGCTATCCCTAAAGATTAAATATTCATGTATGTATGGACTGAAAATTTTCTGGTAATATGGGTTTTAAATTCGATTCTGTATAAAATATAATCCTTAGTTTATTTATTGAAAAAAAAAAAACTGCTGAGTCGTTGACGTCTCCCCTGATTTCTAAAAAAACTGTTAAGCCGTTCACGTCTTCCCTGATTTCTCTGTTGCAAGAGAAATTTGAACTTTGAAGTGTTCGTGAAGTTAAACTTGTGATTAGAATAACTTAAACAGGACAAAGATCACATCTCGTTTTATTTAACTATCATATGCAGCCGACTATGAGTATGACAGTAGCCAGCTCCAAAGCAATCTACAAATAGGACACCCTGTTATTACTAAATGCATGCTGCATGCACATATATGGCATAGGACAGTGGGTATGTGGAGGGTGGGAGTGAGACCCAATTGCTTAATAATTAATTAGCAATTCCTGCTGCAGTAACACATCAATTTTTTGCAATAGCCGCCAAGAAGATGCTCGCTGTTCTGGCACACATCCGCGCAACTTTTGTTAAAGAAGCATGGCCCATTGAATTTGCCGCTAGGTGCCTGGCACACTCTCCCCTCCGCCGGCACCACCATCTGATCTTCTGCACATCAAATCACGCATACGTAAATTAAAGCACGCCTAGCAGCTCAGAGAGAGAGAGAAATCTTAGAAAAATTAAGCTGCTAAACAATGCTTAGAGAGAGACAGAGAGATTTACGAGTGGCAAAGGCACTAATAAGCAAGACGAAGAGCCCAAGCGATTTCCTCTCCATGCTGGAATTGGTATTGGTGGTGAAATTCCTCTTTCTTTAGCGGCTAATTAAATCTCGAGGTTGATTTGAGACTTGGTTGCTGCACTGCACAATCGGGTTTTCGCTCTCTGTATCTATAGGCACTCATAGTGACGGCGAGGGGGGAGACGGTGAGAACAGAGGGAAACCGCGGGTCCAACTGCTGCATGCACATTGACACCTGCGTTGCACTTATCGCCACGTACGTCTATGTGGGTAAGCCAAACGGATCAAGTTTGGGGACGGGTGGCGCACAACTGGCTGTTGCGTTCACTTGTTCTTTGATGATCGGAATTTCAACTCGATTCGCCGAAAATTATATACGACCTGCCTCTCAGGGAGATTTAGATATAAATTAGTAATAAACATATCCAACCATAACCCGATACTTCTAGATTATGGGGGAAATATCCCTTTAAATTTGATAACCGGTAGCTTAAATTGTCAAATTTTTAATGATATATATTTTTTCATTAATAACTTGAGGATTCCAGCTACCTTCGCGTCATTTTAAACACTATGGTACGACATCAAATCCGATGGGGTGAAAGTCACCCGCCCAGTAACGCACGTATGGTAATTCACCGACATAATTCTTTAATAATCGAACCCATGACCTTGGAGTCACCAAAGTCACAAATTGTATTTACTACTTGAACTAACCCAACTAGGCTTTCCACAACATATTGATCAATGGTAGAAGGAATATTAGGTGAGTGGTACATCGTTCATTTTGGCTCAAAATCTTAAATTCCTAAAATATAAGCTGAAAAGATGGAAGAGAACACTTCAAGAAGAGAATGCTTTGAAAAAAGCATAAACTAATGCAAGATATTGACAAATGAAATAGATTAGAAGAGAGCAACCAGTTAGATGCAAATGACAGAGAGGACAGAAACAATTCAATGAAGAATTTACTCCTCATCCTCGATCAGGGGAAGTCTTCTTAGAGACTTAAATCGAGAGAAATCTTGCCTAAACTTGGGGACAAGAACACAAAATTTTTCCACAGCATGGCTACTTTTAGAAGATCACATATCGAATTTAGTGCTTAATGACAAGCATTGCGAGTCTTTCGAGGAGATAAAGAAGGAGGTGGTTGATTTTTTCCAGACATTGTTCAAGGAGTCTAACTCATGGAGACTGAAATTAAATGGAAAGGGGTTCAAAAGACTCTTAGTTGAGGATATGAATTAACTTAAATCGGACATTTTAGAGAAAGAAGTGTTTCAAGCAATCAAATCCTTAAATAGTGACAAAGCTCCAAGACTCGATAGTATGACCATTGCTTGTATTTTGAGTTGTTAGAATTCCTTCAAACATGAATTCATGGAGGCCATAAAGGAGTTTGGATCCACAGGGCACTTCGAGAAAATCTTAAACACCACATTTATTGTTCTTATCCCCGGTTGGAGTATGTGGCTCATATTGAGTGGAATATATGTTTGGAAGAAAGCATGGTGAAGCAAGAACAAGGTAGTTGAGATGCAGGAAGAAAACATAGAAAGTTTGGTCGACGGTTTGGCCTCTAGAGATAATTATCAATGGTTTCAGTCCACACTGTCGACAGTTTGCTGAAATCGTCAACAATTTTGTTCGGTGCTGATCACGAGATTTGAATCAGGAAGATCAATAAATTGAGTTTTTTAGAGGATTTTCTTCCAAGGATTGCTATAGGGGTACTTTAGGTACTTTACAAGCCTTCTATATGCATAGGGTTAGTATATAAACAATATTGTAACCCTTGATTGTAGCGTGAGACAATTTGATAGTGAAAATCAGTCGCTTGCTCTCGTGGATGTAGGCACATTACTGAACCACGTAAATTATTGTGTTGTGTGTTTTATTGCTTTGTTAATTACATTTGTGGATTGTGTTTCCATATATTCATCGTTGATTGTCCCATTACTTGTTCTGATTTGATTTGTTGGTTTCCGTTGTGCATTGGCATTCAGCCACTTTGCACAAAAAATTGGTATCAGTTCTATTGGTTGAAATGACTAGGATTTCTTTTGCGAAGTTTAATATTGTTAAGTTCGATGGAACGAGAAATTTTGGACTTTGGCAAAGGAGGGTTAAGGACTTGTTGGTGCAGCAAGGTATGGTGAAGGCATTAATATATATAGAAGGAAGCCGGAAGACATGGACGACATGAGTTGGAAGGAGTTAGAAGTGAAGGTTGTGGCTATTATCAGGCTTTGTCAAGCTAATGACGTGATGTATCATACCATGGATGAGGAATCGCCAGCAGTAGTTTGGCTGAAACTAGAGAGCCGGTAATGTCCAAGTGTAACGACCTGAAAAATTATAATGATTAAATAATTAGGAAAATAATAAATAGAATAGATAAATAAAGGATAAAAGGGAAAAAGGGAAAATTTTGGAAAGAAGAACAGCAGACCTCATCGATGAATATACTGTCTTCGTCAACAAGTGTTCTTCTAGAGATCATCGACAAAGTTTAGTCCCTCATCAACAAAGAGATCCCAAGTGAGTGAATTTCGGATTTTAAGTTTCGTTAATGAATGCAATATCTCGTCGACGAAGTTCCTTCTACTACTCATCGACGAATCCTATCTTCTTGTTGATGATGCCATATTGCAACCTCGAGTATAAAAGGACCCAAGGAAGCTTCTTGGCGAAGAAAACTAATTTTCCTCTGATTCTCTATCTCTAAAACATCTTCTCTCCCTTCTCTCTTCAAATTCGGACCAGATTTAGCCTGAATCGACAAATGGAGACCACTACGGTGTTTTAGGGAAGATTCTTTACACATCCAACGGAGCAGATTTCTAAACCGGGCTTTTTGGGAAATGCTCCAAAGTTGGCGTAAGGGTTAGGATTCTTAGTTTTGGGGTTTTAAATGCTTATTTAAAGTTTATAAGTTGATAAAATGCAAATATAGTAGATTATTTGGGGCTTATCTAATTAAACTACGGTTTTTGATTCAGGGTTCAGGTGAGTGTCGCAGGTATCTTTTTGGGATTCCTGTTAGTGTAGTTCAAGAACACGGGTAAAGGGGAATATATATTAAATCAAGTTTTATGAATTAAACAGATAAATAGATTATGTTATGTGTATATGTATATGTTTTTGTATGGGTTTAAAATGTCAATTGTTTAAATTATGATTTCTAAGCCTAGGGTTGTTTTATTAGATATGTAATTGTGAAAGTAGACTGATGAAAGTGAAAGATTCTTCAAGATAATTGTGTAAGAAATGAAAGGTATATTTTCAATAGAAGAATGATAAATGAGGTTTGACTTATTTTATAGAAAATTTGAAATATATTGCTAAATTGTGTGGCATGAGTAAAATGAAAATTTTGTATTGAATTATGTTATGTGTATAAGATACAGGTTATACAAGGAATGCAACGAGAATGAAAACGTTATATGAACTATGCTGCACGTGATTGTTAATGTAACCATGTAAATGATGAACAATTAAAAGGAGTTGTAAACTAACTAATAATAGCTAAAAAGAGTTGTAGTAGTAGATTTAGCGCATATCTATGTGGACTAACTGATGTACAGTTAAAAGGAGTTGTAGTATGAATGCATGAAATGAAATATGAAATGTGAATAATGTAAAATGGAAAAGAGCCACGTAAAGTGAAATGTTACGAAATGTTAAAGTTAAGAACATGAACAAGTGAGAAATGCAGGATAAATGATAGAAAGAATAATGTATTACAGTAGTATCAAAATATATGCTAGTATAACATGGTACGTGTATGGGTGGGCTAAACTCTTTACCCGAGGTCTTGCTAAGAAATGCGAGTGCCCTAGTAAGTATAAGATGTAACAGTAGGTTGTATAACGTATTAGGGTAGAGTGAAATTACTTGCATGGGCGGGTAAATTTCCTTATTCTTAGGAGCCTTGGCTGGTAAACCTTTGTATGAACTGTGTGAGTACGAGATTACTTTTTCACTTGAGGGCTTACTAAGTAAGGTAAGTGCCCTGATATGCTTTAGTTGTGACCATTGGTCACCTAAAGTATCAGAGCAGAGGGGTGTTACTTGTATGGACGGGTAATCACTCCAATCCTTAGGTATTCTCGTGGGTAAAATACTTTGCATGTGTTTGATCAGGCTCAGGAAAGGATTTAGAAATTATGATGATGATTTTAAAATGATGAATATATATACATATATTATTTACAAACCTCATGTTGGCCACACACTGATTTAATATATTGTTTCTTCCATTACTAAGATGTGTCTCACCCGAATACAAATTTATCTTTTTCAAGACCTCCACGTGATCGAGTTTAAAGAGTTCGGGGTTATTATATTATTTTGGTTGTAGAAAGGAAAAAGGGTTTAAACTTGATGATACTTTTGGGTTGTATAAATTTATGTTTTATGTTTTAAGTCTTTTGAGAAATGGATGATTGTGAATACTCGAAGTTGTGGATTATGTTTTTAGAGTTATGTATATATATGGATACAGGTGGATGAATGGTTTATTTTGGAATGTAGATAGATGTAGAAAACCTTGGTATCATACTGATTGAGGATTGTAGTTATGTTTTCCACTGTGTAATTGTAAATGGAATAACAGGTACAAGAAAATGGATTACGTGGAACCCGAGTCCCACCAAGTGGTTTAGGGGTGCCACGAAGCATGGATTATTCAAGTATAATGCACCAAACCAGGTTGTTAGGTTCGGGGCATTACACCAAGTCTTTGACAAACAAGTTGTATCTTAAGCAAAAGTTGTATGGGCTTAAGATGGCGGAGGGTTAGGATTTGAATCAACACATCGATGTATTCAATCAGATAATTAGCAATCTGATGTAGGTTAATGTGAAGTTCAAGGACAAAGATAAGGCGTTGATGCTGCTGAATCCCCTACTTACGTCTCCTATATATGAGAATCTAGCTACGACTTGACATGGGAGAAAGAAACTCCGGAGTTGGAGAATATCATGAGTGCATTGTTGGGGTTCCATAAGAGGAAGAAAGCCAGCAATGAGAGTTTCCAAGGTGAAGGGCTCATGATGAAGGGAACCTAGGATCATGAGAGAAGCAAGTTCCAGAGCAAATCAAGTGGTAATAAATCTCAGTTGCAATCTAGGAATAAGAAAGGCATAAGGTGTTTTAAGTACGAAAAAATTAGGCACATAAAATCGGAGTGTCCGGAGTGGAAAAAGGGGAATGTAGAAACTCAGGAGGGTTCGTCAAAATCTATGAATATAGTGAAAGAAGGAGACTCAGGGAGCAGTGATGGTGATATGTTTTTTATTCATCGGGTTCAGAATGCCTCATGGATTCTTGGATCCTAGATTCGGGATGTTCTTATCACATGACACAAAATATAAATTGGTTCACCACTTACAGGTTAGAAAATTCTGGTTCTGTTCTGTTGGGGAATGATGTTTTATGCAAAATTATCAGAATGGGGGACATCAGAATCAAAATGTATGATGGTATGGTGAGGACGTTATGTGATGTAAGTCATGTACCGGATCTACGAAAGAATGTGATTTCATTAGGCACTTTAGATTATAACATGTATAGTTACAAGTATGAAAGTGGGATAATGAAGGCGTGTAAAGGTGTCTTGATGGTGATGAAGGGGCAAAAGTTAGCGGGAAATATCTATGCATTGTTGGGTAATACAGTTGTAGATGAGGCTATAGCTGCATATTCTGAGTCAGATAATACTGTTTTGTGTAAAACAATCACACACAAAATAGAGGGTATTCTTAACTACATTCATTCAAATGTTTGGGGACCAAAGGGGGTAGCATAATGGGTTGGACATATGTACTTCATAAGTTTATCATGAAAGGTCTGGGTGTGCTTCATATGACACAACTCAAATATGTTTACTAGGTTTAACCTATGAATGAGGTGGAAAACCAAACTGAGAGAAAAATCCCCACGTTAGACATTGGAATTGAGTACACTGGCGTTCAAGGAGTTTTGCAAGCAGCATCTCAGATTGTATGCAGGGCTTGCAAGGAATTTCTTGGTAAAGTCAGTAAGTATGGCGTGTTTCTCAATTAACTAATTTCTAAGGGTATCAATAGATAGGAAAGTTATAGGGGATTTTTTGACAAGTTATGCGGTAAATTACTCTGGATTGAGAGTGTTTGGAGGTCTAGCCATGCACATTTCTAATGAGGTGAGATCTAAGATTGTTGCAAAGCCTAGAGGATACATCTTTCTACTATATTAGAAAGGGGGGGTTCAAGCTATAGGATCCAATGGTGAACAAGGTGGTGATCAGCGGCGACATGGTTTTTGATGATAAAGCCATGGTACTGCATATTCAGGTAGATGAAGAGAAATGGGTGCCAAAAAACTTCAACAACAATGAGCATGTAATGCAAGTGGAGTTGGAGACTTAGGGTGGGAGATGACAATATTCATAATGTTGGGAGTTCTAACTCAAAAGACCAAAAGTATCACAGTATAAATTGCAGTAGAAAGGAGATTGTGGTGCAGGTGGAGTTACAAACTCTGGGCAAAGATGACATTGTTCATACTGTAGGGAGTTCTAGATCAAGAGATCAGCAGGATCACAATAGGCCCAGATGCACTATCAGGGCACTGCTAGGTATGAATTTGATGATATGATGTCTTATGCATTCATTACTACCAGCAAGATTCCTACTATTTTTCAATATGCAGTGCACAGCAAAGGAAAAATAGAGTACGATAAATGTTATGCTAGAGGAGATGAAGTTACTGCGTAAGAATTAGATGTGGGAATTGGTGGAGCTTTTAGAGGGGAAGAGGGCAATACGATGCCCTCTAAACACACTCACGAGATATAATGTGAAGCTCAATGAGTGTATGTGATGTTTTAAATAATATTTTTGCAATAACAAATGTATGATCTTTGTTTAAAAAGAATATATGTTAAGCTTGCTCCAAAGATCTAAACCAAATATATGATCTTTGTATATAAAAATATATGATAAGCTTGTTCCAAAGATCTAAAACTTATTTAAAATTTCTCCAAAAAATATTTCTCAAAAATACGTATTTTGGATATTTTAGGATTTGTTCTCAAATAGTTTTTGCAATAATATAATAAGATGAAATCTTTGAATAAGATATAAACGTGAACACTTTCAAAGATTAAAACTTTGGTAAAGACTTTTTCAAAAAGGATTTTTCAAACAATAAGTAGATGAAAGACCAGGGTTTTTCCTCTCAACAATATATTAAACATAAGAGTATGAGAGAATGTGATACCCCAAGGAAGAAAGGCTTAAAAAAGCATTATATGTTACTACCCATATCAACAAGGTGCACCTTTCTTTTCAGGAGTCTTCCCATAAGAACTCCATAGTTAAGCGTGCTTGGCTTGGAGTAATCTTGGGATGGGTAACCTTCTAGGAAGTTTCTCTGGAAGTGTATGGGTGAGGACAAAAATACATTGAAAAGGACATGTGTTGGTCTATGGGGCTAGTCATTAGTCCAATAAGGTCCGCCCCCTGTTGTTTGGTCTAGGTGGAGGAGGAGAGACGCAGTGCTCCTTGGCAGACCTAGGTTGAGGTGTTACAGAGAAGAAAAACTATTGATATAAAGATTTGAATGTGCAAAGAAACTACTTATTTATCAAACCTCAATACCCAAGGATTGCTTGCAAAATATGTATGTGAATGCCCTTTGACAACTGAGATACATGTCCAAAGATGTTTAAATGTGATAGAGCATTGGCAAAAGTTGTAAAACTAGGTTTTAGAGTTGATATATATAGGCATCCTTGACATCTAGATGCCCCTCATCCATTGGATCATTAAAGAATTATTTAAATTAAAAAGATTTTCCCATTTAGTGTTGGAGCATCAGTCTTCACGACATACTAGTCGACAAGTGGACACATTCACCGAAGAGTGTCCTTCACTCGTTTGTTAACGGTACCAGGGGTTCGTCGCCGAGTGGCATGTCTGAGATTTTTTAGGTCTTGATATTTTCTCATCGACGAGAGTAGAGCATTTAGCAAGGAGTGGCCTTTAGTCATTCATCAACGAGACCAAGGGAATCGTTGACGAGCTACCTGTTATTCAGCTCGATCCAACTTAGGTCAATGCATATGAATATGCCAAGAAAAATATGCATCCTAAGGTCAATCTATATGTCATTTTGAGCTTCCAACTATATCATGTGAGCATGCATATACAACTATAATCTAAAACAATACAATTGAAATAAGACTACATCTTCACTCATTTCCTCTTGAATTCTCTATGGAATGGGCCAAGATATGTGAGCTTTATGTTCCTTACGACTACCATTTTTCCTTTGTCATGTGTGCGTGCTTGAAATATAAACTTGTTCAAGTACTAAACGCACAGATGGAATATTTGTGTTTTTTCATTATCAAAATAGGACCAGACTCAAAAAAATCAGCAATCTCTTGCTTTGTTTATGATGACAAACACCAAAGCAAAATGCATAAATTAAAATAGACATTGTAATTCAATCAGATCCAGAGAGAATACATTGAGATATTTCAACTTAAGTTTAACTCAATATGCATCTAAATTTAGCAATAAAGCATATACACATATCTCATTTAAAATTTAAAGCTCGTTTAAAAACACAAGGAGTATATCATTTTGCTCAACAATCCTCTCCCCCTTTTGACATCGCAAAAGGGTTAAGTATAAATCAAAATTTTCTTAGCTTTAAAAAGAGAACCCCCCTTTTTTGAAACAATTTTTATTTTAGCTCAGAAAAAACTTTCCCCCTTTTTGAAATTTAAGCTCATACAAATAGTATAACTGGCCATTACAAAAAAAATAAATTACATGTTAAACATAGTTGGACCAAAATTTTCTACAAACCATTTCAATTAAAAAAAATATCATAAGCCCATTAGAGATTAGAATTTAAAAACATACGGCATATGATAGCAAAATAGTAGGTTTGAGCATGATTTCCGTCTAACTAGTTCGCATGCATTGTTATGTGCATTCACTAAATCAGTTATACAATTCAAAAACATATATATAAAGAATAAGGCAAGAGAAGGAAGAATTTTTGTGTAAAAATAGTCCTTGCCATAAAAAATTTGATTTGAAAAAATTTCCCTTTGATATTTATCAATTAGCACTGGGGATGATGCTTGCTGAAAAAGAAACTATAATTCAAAGCTTAAGCAAACACACATCTTTCTAGTTAAGCATTTAAGTACATTCTGAAAAGAAATATAACTAGAAAGACTAACCATACAGATCCAAATAATATCAATGCATTTTAAAACAATATCGTATGATTAACTCAAGGAACTCGTGGCAAAGCAATATATTTTTCATCTAGAATATTCAATAAAATCATCATAATTAAGTACATGCCACAAAAAGTTCAATGCACATCTAAGCATAAAAAATATTGGTGAGTATATAAGATAGGAAATAATTTTTAGATGCTCCCCCTATGAGTTTGAAGACTTGCTTAGATGAAATGAAATGTTTATACTTATCAAAGATTAATTTCACTAATATTTCCAAGTTGTATAAAAAATCATTTTCGAATAACTTAGACCAACTATAGCAATACCATGATGCACATGAGTTCTTTATGCTCTTTCTCTAGGGATGGAACTCAACACCCCTAAATATTTTCAAGCATGCAACAAGTTTAGTTTAGTATAGTTTAAAAAAAATTCACGTGGTTAACAAGTTGCATCAAATATGCATAAAAGAATTTACGCATACCATTCATTGTTTGATACCAAATGTAAATACAAAATATGATACCAAATGTGATTATGCTTATTTTTCAGAGCCATAGTATTTTCAAGTTAATTTGCTCCCCCTCAGTTATGCATTTATCATCGTCTTATGTCTTTTTCTTTCAATCATTCTTCACTAGTTTAGTTGAGTGTTCTAAGACATTACAAAAAATAAACTTATTAGTGAAGGATCAAAACCGTCACTAATACTTATAAATTCGTCAGTAATAGTATTAGTGAGAAATTTCTAAGTATAAGTGACGGTTTTAAATTAGTTGTTATATCTACCGTTACTACTAATTATTAGTACGAAATTTGAAACCATCACTAAAACTCCAATACCATCATTATAAATTTTATATTGGTTTGACACAAATTCGTCACTAATAGTAGGGTATTAGTAACGAATTTTAAAACCGTCACTAATACTGTAGTATTAGTGAATGATCAAAACAGTAATTAATAATCCACTATTAGTGACGAATCCTAAAACCGTCACTAATAGTGGAGTATTAGTGAAGGATTAAAACCGTCACTAATACTTATTAACCTTTAATAAAGGATCATAATTTGTCACTAATAGAATAGTATTAGTGATGGTTTTAAATTCATCACTAATAGTTGAGTATTAGTGAAGGATCAAAACCGTCACTAATACTTGATTTTTAGTGAATGATCAATATTCGTCATTAACAATATAATATTAGTGACGGTTTTGATCCTTCACTAATATCTATAGAAACCATCACTAATTAATTGAAAATTAATATTTTTTTAAATCACTAATTCTTGGGAAAATCTGTAATTACATTTTTGCATAGATAACATTAAACCATAATTATTAAAAAGATTCACAAATTATTAAAAATTCTAATTCAAAATCAAATACAAATACATTATAAAAATTACAAATGTTTTATACATGAATCCCCTATGTTCAGATAACAAAACAAAAATACAAAAAAAAAAAAATCAAAAGTTGTATCCTTCTATAGTGCATGGGATGGTGTTGATGGTGTGACAGCCACAAACCCTGCAAATTAAGAATTATAAAAAAAAAAAAAAAAAATTAGTATACAATTTTTGACCATATACGTACTATAAGTATCAATGATTTGATAGAAAAATAAACGAACATTCGGACAAAAGTTTTTAAAAAATGGTACTATTTTAAATTGCTAAATTTTATCAGTTTTGAGAAATTTTGGCCGCATTTCCCCTGTAAATAGGACATTTTCCATAAAGATATGTTTGAAACCTGGGTGTTTACACAAGCAATTCATAATAATCCAACTAGTAATTAATGAATTGTATTAGTGCACAAGATCTTAATATAATCAACATTAAATAATGTAATAATGTAATGTGTTTATACATCCCACAAACAATCTATATTAGACTATAGTTCTATGAAAAAATAAAATGTGATGTTGACATTTACATGACTTCTTTAGGACTTAAAAACAACTATAATAATAAAATAATGCAAACAAGTCCATTATTGATAGATTTTTCACTTAACATATGCAAAAGTAAATTTAGAGATGAAGTTCACAATTCGTTCGAACTTCATTCATCCTTTCAAAAATGTTTTAACATTCAACACACTTTTATTATTCTCACAAATATGGTATATGAATTTGATTATTTTGGGAGAAATTTAAAAAAATTTTGTCAGCATGTCGTGTATAAATAGAACATTTCCCAAACCTGTAAGTCACAAAAGCATGCAATTCAGAAGACTTTTGCATCATACAGATGCTCAATGTGCTCAATACAACTTTATGGCTCAACAATAAAGACAATGATATGCATGAAAGTCCATAGGATTATGTTTTCCAAAATTATAGAAGTTTTGAAAAATTTTGGTAGCATTTCCCCTTTAAATAGGACATTTTCCATAGTGATATGTTCCAAACCTAGTTGTTTACACTAAACAGTTCAAATTAATCCAACCAGTAATGATTGCATACATACATACATACATAAAGATCTTTATTTTGACTAGATTTTATGCATGCTTTTGATCTTCGTTTCCCTAATTGGGTATTAAGTTAGGAGTTTAATGTTGTTAGATCTTCAGTTAAGGAGTTGGCCAAGAGGCTCCTATATTACTTGTAGGCTATAGTGTTTGGAAGATTTATTTGGGAGGAGGTTAAGAAAGCATTGGAATTTAACAAATTTTTGGTAGCATGTTGTATGTAAATAGAACATTTCTCAAACCTACGAGTCACAAAATTTCTTCCTGGGTTTAGCTAAGCTAGCAGTAATAGTACACAACCTAGGGTCTATCTATGCATATATGAAATTGTAGGAAAGATAATTCAAGTCTCAACATCACAAGCAATACAGTTCCAGTATCTCTCAACAATTCACAATTCAACATATGAATATAATTAAACAAACACACACGTGCATATTTTTAGAATGTATATTACCTGATGACAGGAAAGAGAGATGCTTCATTAAAAGATACTGATTTTAATTTATTTGCTTTTAGTTTTATTTCAAATTGGTTATTTCAGATAGGTGTGTATCCTTATTTTTAGGGAAATACTTACCTACTATATGCATCACAAACCCATAGAATTTAAGTTTATTATTTTTGAATAAGGGTTGCTTACCTTTAGTGTGTGCATGCGCTACATCAATACATGTGTACATGTTTTAGTGCATGCATGTATCTGCAGGTAGATTTATTAAAAAAGACCAAATGTGAATTTTGGGACAATCTACTTATTTAAAAAATGTAGGTGTCTGACTTCTCCACACCTACCTGGGTGGGCATAATTATAAGTTTATCATGTATAAACTTTACCAGTTGATAATATTTAAGCATATTTCTTACATGGTCATTTTTCCCAAGTATACCCATTCATGAATCTCTTTATCAAACTCACGTGTATTAGACTTAAAAGTATGAGATATAGATGCTGAATTTTCAATGCACAAGAATAGAACAATTATATACTAGGATTTGATAGCTTACCTTAAAAAAAAATTCATTATCATGATGTAAATGACTCTAAAATTGTAACCTACCATCCTCTTAACCACTTGGCAGTGAACCATTAACTACCAAGTCACTAACCCCAACAATGATACTATGGGGGTAACTCAATACCTCATTTTTTATTCTAAAGTTCACATGCATTCTATTTTGGTCCAGGGTTCTATCTTCAACTAAAACTGAAATGTCATTTCATTAGTCTTAAAAAATCTGCACTAAGGTTTAGAGATGCGTCAAAAAAGAAAGTATTGTTTCATGAAAGTGAACTTAAGAGAAAAGAAAATAAATATTTTAACTTAAAACAAAAGTGAGAAGCAGACAAAAATTATAGATATCAATAAAAAGAATTTGTGTGTGCATACACCTGTATATGTATTATATGTTGTGCAACACCCAGCGCAAGGCATCATGTGTGCAATCTTACCTTCACAGTTGGAGAGATTTCCAAACTTTTGAACCTTAGGATTTGGATGTTACACACTTACCATAGAATCAATGCTCACCCTAATCAATTATATATTTATATGTAGTTAAGTAGGTCATATATGTGTGCATTTTACATAGTGAGTTCAACCATCCTACTTCTGTACCATGACAAATTACCAATACTCCCAACAAGTGTAAGCTTGTGGGCAATGAGTAGCTTAATTCATTTTGTCAATTCTCTAGCACACAGTACACACTTTAATATGGACATATCTTCATATGCAATAAGATGACAGCTCTTGCTACACAGCATATAAAGTCAAATCATTCAGAGTTATGGGCTATCTTGAATGACTTCATAATTTCGAACTCTCATATAAAAGAAGTCTTGACCCAATTCTTTAAAAAAAAAACCTATACATCTTGATACATGGGACTAGATTTCACCAAATTTTCCAAAAATATACTCAAATTTTCAAATTTTGAAGGGGAGTTTAAAAGAAAACAAAACTAATTTTTCTTTTCTTTCAAAATTTTGGTTGAAATTTTGGACACATCACCTTGAGTTTTGGAAATATCTCCTGTTTATAATGATTTCAAAAATTATGAAACTTCGGTTATAGTTCTTAATTCCTACTTTTCTTTTAAATGAGATTGGGATGTCATATTTGTTTATATATGGGGTTGGGGGTTTGCAGTTATTTTGCAGTTATTTAAAGTGCATTATAAGAAATAATAATGTTTAAAATTTAAAGTATTCCAATAATGAAGTTATTTAAATAAATTATAGTGATAGAAAATCGATACAATATAATTCCACGATAACTAGCATTTAATAATTTATAATGATCATATTATACTCATGTACACCCTCCCTTGCTCAATATTTTGTAAACTATAATCAGTGAAGTATATAAACACTAAACAATATAAGATTTCATTCAATATCTAAGTTACTGGGATAAGAACAATGATTTTGAACAACCAAGAAGATACAGTTGGATTGACATTTTATAATGATGATTTTGGACAATCAAATGAATGTAAAATGGTTATTGTAATGATTTGGATGTTCTTTACTTCTTCATGTGCTAGACACATGCAATTTATATTATATACTAGTCATGAATACATTTTTTTCAGTTTATCTTTTATCCAAATTATGCACAATCATGTCCATTAACATCTCCCAAAGTTCCTTCAAGGTTGCCATCATTTGTATAGGTTTCCATCATTTCTTTTTAAATGAAATTGAAGTCCATATTGAAACTAAGATTTATGTGAATCAAGACTCCAAAAATTTCTATTTGAATTGAAATTTAATTAATTATCTTGATGTTTCTTGAACATTTATAGCATTATCATAAAAGCATCAATAAAAATTCAGACCTGTAAAATTTATAGTTTGATCAGAACATAGAATTGATTGAGGGAACCATGGAATGGAAACAATACCAATTTCAACCATTATTTCATCAACATGAAAACTTGCAAAATTAGTTGAGCACAAAACAGTGACTCGTAACATTAATTATGAAATAAGTATTCTACACTGAAAAACACAAGCTATAGTGTGCTTATTGACACTAATAATTTAGGCGAAAACCATAAGTAATTGCATGAAAGTACAACATACTACAATATTACCATATCACTGGATCCATAATAAGATAGATCCCTTTTCAGAGTAAGGTTCAAACTCAAGTCTTAGAATAATAAAGATCAGTTTTTCAAAGAGTAAGGCATGGGCGGCAATAGCACACACATACACATGCGCACACACACATACAAAAAAAAAATTGTTCGCAGTGCATACCTAAATGAACAACATAAGCCACCACTATTAAATAGAAAATAGGTGTCAACAATGTGGTGAGTTGTACATGCATTCATTTTCATTATTCACTATGCCTGCATCACTGCACATGTTAGTATGACACTATTACTCATGGAAAGAATACCAGTCACATAACACATAGACACCCTTCTACATTTAATCCAAGTCAAACTTAAGCGTTGGAATTTAATAAAATTTTGGCAGCATACCGTCTGTAGACAGAACATTTCCCAAACCTACAAGTCACAAAAGTTCCTCCTAGGTTTAGCTAAGAAAGCAGGAGTAGTACACAACCTAGGGTCTGTCTATGCATATATAAAATTATACAAAAGATAAATCAAGTCCCAACAACACAAGTAATACAGTTCCACTATCTCCCAACAATTCACAATTTAGCATATGAATAGAATTAAACAAGCAACAGAACTATAATGTCATGCAGTTCAAACTACGTTTTACATGCCTTCTAATGAGAGGAGCCACCTGCATCATCTAGTCGAGATCGGCGCATCATTTCTTCGAACTGCGCTTGCATGTTCAGAATTGCGGTGAGCGTGGCTTCAATGGCAGAGACCTTGTCTTTCTAGCTCTAGCTCTCTGTCGAGAAGTTAGACATCATGTCTTTCAAACTCTAGTTCTCCACTATGATGTTAAACACCATGTCTTTCAATTGCTCCATTTCCATCATATGCATCCGTTGAACCATCTCATCTGCCCAAGACTCAGCGTCTCGACGTGCTCGTTCCATCTCAGCATAAGCCGCTGCACCCATAGAAGATGATGTTGTAGGGGTGATGTATCCACTTCCAAGATCTTTCACCCAGCCCCCCACTTGTTCCCCAAGCACCTGAGCGGTTATCTAGTAATCCGTCTTTTGCTGGCTCCCTTCTACAACAAGTGCATCCCTCAGCTTCCCTCTAATAAAGATCTGAAAGCGGCTCCTTTGCGCCGGTCTTGGGATCACGCTACATTATCATATAAAACATCATTAATATTAATTCAGGTAATGATTGAATAGTCTAATATAGAGCAATTACCCTTCGATGATTTACGAATAATTTCGACCCACCGCAATGCATCGTAGGGAGTTTGTTGCGGTTCGTAGCATTTTTTTCACATATAGCCTACAAAAAAGATATAATGACTTCTTATTACTCACATCAAAGCCTAAAGTAGTTGTTATAATACAAACACATCACCTGATAGTGTGGATCGCAAAAATGGAGACACACCACCTCCCAATCCTTTTGGGATATCTTATCATATGGGTGGGTTTATGCTTGATCAGCCATCGCCTAAAAATGTTCGCACATTTTCACACGATAGGTCTTAAATTTATTACACATTTGGACGTCCACTGCCCTCTTCACATGGTCTACGTGGAGAATGTCAATATTGAACTCCTCCAGCATAGGTAATATAGTTAGAATGTTAGACAGGTGTTTGGCTAATATATATATAACGTCAGAAAAGAAAAAAAAAAGGTTTTGGATTACTTACCAAGATACGCATGTAAAGAACCATGAGCTGTGCCTCAATCACCTGCGACTAGATGAAGGTGGTAACTGGAGCATACTGTCAGTATATAATGCCAAGCTCTCATGTCCACGCTAGGCACCAATCGTCATGCGGGGCCGTGAAGCCTGGAGGAATGTCAATCCGAATGCGCTGCCCCATCCTCTCCAGGTGCTTCTTAAGCGCCATGTTCTTCACTACACCATGGCCTGACCTAACTGTGGATGTTGATGATGAAAGAAGAGTTAAATTAAGAACAATATTTTAATCATGCATGTGAATAACCATCAATAGTTTACATCGCGAAATAAATTAATCGTAACCTTACCAACATTGCTCATCATGGTGGGCAACTCACCTTGCGTGTCATTCCCAGCTGAGGTATCCATGTCTAGCCGAGGTCCCGATGACTCAAACAATGATGGTGCCGCATCAAGACCAACGGGCTTCACCGTTCTCGAGGACGTCAAATTATCCTTATGCGATATAGTCAAGAGCCTGGATGGAAGTCAGCCACGACGACCTACCGGTGCCACATCGGTAAAATATTAGACAAGTAAATATAAGAAGTATGAATATTAGATGGATGCATAATAAATATATTTTTAGTTATTTACATGTTTCAGATACATAGTGACAAACATAACATGCTTACCCCCCTATACGTCCTCAATATCAGTATCATCCTCACTTTCCAAAGTGTCTTCCTCTTCACTACAGTACTCGACCCTTGTTTCATCTTTCCCATAAGTTTCCTCATTGTCGATGAAGTGAACATCTATAGAAGGTTCAATTGTAATATCAGCAGTCCCTACGTGTTTTTCCATGGCACCAACCCTATTCAATGGCATAGGATCGACTCCTTCATCGACAACATTGAAAGCAGATTGTGATGCTGCACTGATGGATGGCTCATCTTATTGGAATGCAGCCTCACTAGCACTATTCTCCCCATTTGCAACTTCTATAATAGCATACAAATTTCGGGGAGGAATCTTTTGGGTCACATGTCATTCACCCTCCAATTTTGTGTCTTTAAAGTAAAACACTTGTTCTACCTACATCGCTAACACAAAAGAGTCATTTTGATACCATGTCTTGCTAAAATTGACACTGGTAAAGTAGGCATCCATGTCTATCTCAGTCTTTTTATTACCAATGTCCCACCAGGTACACTTGAACAGGTGGACAAGTCTTTTGGCTCCATAGTTAAGCTCTATAATGTCATTCAAGACACCAAATTAGTTAATTTCTTCATTTCCTTATGTGCCTAGCACCGCAACCCCACAATTTTGGGGTCTTCTATTCAGTTCGAGGGACTTTGTATGAAATCGTAACCCGTTGACAATGCAACCACTGTAGCGGTTACCTCGTTGATCAGGGCCACATGCCAACATGTACAAATCTTTACTTGACGTTGGTTCTTTATTGTAATACATGACTTTCATCTATTAAAAAAATAGGAGTTTAGATGAGAAAACCGTCAATATTGAAAATGTACATTGCTTCGTACTCAAGCAGTATTTGTTATTTACACGACTCCCAAACCAATTGACAAATTTCTTCTTATGTCTTTCGTCAACATTTCTTTCATTTTGGGCTAGAAGTTCAGCTTTATGTTCGCTATATGCAACAATAGTACATATTAATGTCAAATAAGTATATAAATATGCATATGTAAATACAATGCAAAGTAAGGAGTTTCGAACCACGTACTCGATATATGAAACAGTTTCATCATAATTATTGAGGACGTAAAAATGGGCTTTTTGTAGGTCATCCATATAAATGAAATCATAAACTCATGCACTGAATGGCTAAATATTTTCTCGAAATATAGAGCTCCTTGGTTCTTCATCTTCAGCATTAAGAGCATGAACATCTGCATTTCGCTCCTCACGAGTTAACCTTGTGTCAATATCATGTAGATACATTGAGCAAAATGCAAGACATTCACTGTCAATGTATGCCTCAATGATTGAACCTTCTGGTCATGCCTTATTGCACACATACCCCTTCAAAGTGGACAAGAACCTGTGTACTTTACATAGCATTATTGACTTGTAGACACAAAAAGGGAAAAAAAAATGAGGAAATCACGTGACTATTATAGAAGAACTTTATAATTTACCTCTCAATAGTATACATCCAACAATATTGGACCGGTCCTCCAATTATGGCCTCCCTTGGTAAATGGGCGGCTAAGTGGACCATCACATCGAAGAATGCTGGCGGAAATATTATCTCCAGATTGCATAGTATGGTCACAATATCATCCTCTAACTGTTCAAGTACGTCTACGCTCAATTTTTTGGAGCAAAACTGTCGAAAAAAGATCCCCAGCTCAATCAACACCTAGCGAACATCTTCGGTCAAGTGTCCACGAAGGAAAACAAGTAGAACCCATTGTAGAAGGACGTGACAATTATGAATTTTCATTCCTAACATCTTCCCTTCCTTCGTGTTTATCCATCAAGCTATGTTCGATGCATATCCATCAGGTAACTTCAATGATTTCAACCATTCGAAGAATTTATTCTTCTCATCCTTTGAAAATGTGTAACAAGCTGATGGCATGAGAAGTTTGTCCCCATCACAAAACAGGTGCAACTCAGGTCGTATTCCCATATCTTCCATATCCCAACGAGCATTTGCAGTTTCCTTTGTCTTCCCATTCATATCCAGCAATGTACAAATGACATTCTCACAAATATTCTTTTCGATATACATGACATCCAAGTTGTGGTGTAGTGAAAGATCTTTCCAATTTGGAAACTCAAAGAAGATGCTTCTCTTTGTCTAATTCAACTCCCACTTAGCATGTTTTCTTTTTCTACTGGTTGGTGGTTTTCCAAATTTCACATCTCCGATCAACCTAAGCTAGTTTAATATCTCTTCCCCACTTATTCGCTTTGGCCGAAACCTTCATTCAGGTTTTCCATTAAAGCTTTTGATGCCACAAGTCCTCCAAGGATGTCCAGGTTGTATAAAATGACGATGACACAAAAAGAATAATTTGCATCCATGCTTCAAGGATAAGGACCCAGCATCCTTATTACAGACTAGGTATGCTAAGTAATCTTTTGCACTCCAACTCGGTAGGTTTTCGTAAGTGTGGAAATCATTAATTGTCCACAACAAGGCGACATGCAGCCGAAATGTTGTCCTGATTTCCATATTGATTGTCTTCACTCCTTTTTCCCATAGTTCTTTCAACTTGTCAATTAACAGACACGGGTACACATCAATATCATTACTAGGTGCCCTTGATCTAAGAATAAGCAGAGACATATAAATGAAGGGTTCTTTTATACATCGCCATGGCGGCATATTATATGGCATCATCATAACTTGCCACATGCTCTATAGGTTGTTTATGTTACTGAAAGGATTGAACCCATCTGAAGCAAAGCCAAGTATGTTGTTGCGAGGATCACTAGCAAATCAAGGATGCATTTTATCAAAATTGGCCCAAGCTTTGGAGTCCGCTGGATGGTTAAGGGTGTTTCCATCTTGAAGACGTTTCTCTTGATGCCATCTCATATTGGTTGCAATATTTATGCACATGTACAATCGTTGCAGTCGCGGGATTAATAGACAATATTGCAATACTTCTTGGGGGATCTTTTTACCCTTCTTATAATTAGTTATATATCTTAGTTCACCACAGTCTGGGCACTTGTTCGCATTTTCATGTTTAACATAAAAGAGTGCACAATTATATTCCTACACACATGTATTGGAATGTAACTGAGACCCAATCCACGCATGTATGTCTTCACCTCATAAAAGGACTTCAGAAGTGTTTCACCATCAGACATTATCACCTTAATGAGGCTTAAATGCATATTGAATGCGCTCTGAGATAACCTATGCATTGTCCTTGCATGAAGCAACTTTATGAGAAACTTTAATTTTGAGAACTTTTTACAGTTTGGATATAGGGGCACCCATGCATCCCTCACAAGATTAGCAAATGGTTTACCAAGTCAATTTAATGTACTAGGATCGCAAGGTATGATACTTGCGGAAGTAGATTCATCACCAGTACGCGACACACCGACATCGTCTGTGTACACTACAATCCCCCTTTGCAAGTCACCTAACATTTCGATTAATCCTTCCAAACGTGTATCACCACCTACTATATTTGCCCTCTCATCTTGATTGTTATTATCATCGCTCTGAACTACGTAATCTTCACCGTGGAACACCCATGTTGTGTACCTTTTCTCCATTCCAAAGTTTAATAAATGTGTATGAACCAAATCAATGTGTTTGAATGTTATGTTTTGGCATTTCTTGTAAGGACACCTTATTCTACTGGCTTTGTCTGCACGAGGATGCACGAACTCTATAAAATCATGTACCCCTTTCACGTATTCTGAAAAAAGCCTACCCCGAGTGTTCATCCAACTCTTATCCATGTTTATTAATTACCCTATAACATGTTCAAGTAAATGGTGTTGATTACATTCTTATAATGTTTATGATGCATGCATCGTGAATAATATAATCAACCACCTTCCTTCTAAAGGGTATAGATCCTATCCCATTTAGGAATGTTGCATTTATGTTCCGATCAATCACTCAAATTCCTTCGTTGTGGTCATTATAAATTTCGACAACATCTCCCCATGGCTCTCCAAGTACACGAGATGGGGGAAGTAAACATGTTTCTAGCTT
Source organism: Malania oleifera (assembly GCF_029873635.1). Taxonomy (NCBI): domain Eukaryota; kingdom Viridiplantae; phylum Streptophyta; class Magnoliopsida; order Santalales; family Ximeniaceae; genus Malania; species Malania oleifera. The sequence goes on from NC_080420.1 coordinate 84,504,234, forward strand.
TCCATCACTAACAAATTGTCATGACACCCCACTATACACCTAGAGAACACAAGTAGAGACGCTTTCGAAATATATAATGACAATCAACTAATGACAATTGACAAAGCGTGAACGATGACAACAATATAAATACAACTTCCTGAACTATCCACATTGGACAATCCAAGAATGGTTGAAATACAAACATTACAAATCGTAAGTGAAACAAATAATTAACATGTTCAATTGATTATTAGTCAACATAATATGACTAATAATCAATTGAATTTCAATAATTGTTTTGTCTCACATGTATGATGAGACATGATTGTATAGTAACCATTCTTGAACGGATCTAAGCTTCAATGAACACAAGAAATGACAGTAATTAATTTGGCAGTTTACTTCATATAGCTTTTAGTTCTTGGCCTTTCACTATATTTTATACATTGTTGTTCTAAAGATTTTCTAACAGTGCACAATCTCAAATGTTTGCGTTTCCCGCCAGTCCAAGACACTATAGGCATGTATAAATTTTAATAATTTAGTATGTGTGGATTTTGTTTGCATAAGGAGCCTGTGATAAGTAGGTCATCCTCAAACCTGTATTTTAACATTCATTTTATCATAAATATCTTTGTACATATATATAATTCTTTTGATTGTTCCCTCCATTTTTGCACATTATAGATTTTTAACTTCATATATGTTGGTCATCTGGTTATTATATTATTTGTCATATCATAAAATTACTATTATTAAGATTTAATTACTCATAATTAAAAAATTTAAGAAACTTTTTATATATTATTCGATAGAATGGACTAGAAGAATGATGGGATATTGGATCTCATTCATTCAATACTACATGTGATCATGATTAAAAATTAGTCAACATAATTTGATTATTAATGAGCTAGCTAGTATTTGTTTGATTTAGTAAACACTCAAAGAATTCCATAGAGTTGAAAATTAATTTTTGACATATATAAATCTAGTGGTAATAATACTAGATAATCAAAATGATTTTTCCTCTTACACTTACACACTTAAAAGAAGACCCATTAAGTGATAAATTGTTAATTAAAGATCGACCAAACTCGAAACAAAATAATGACTTTTCTTTTCAATGACTTTTTGCGCAAATATGTATATTGAATTATATAGTGAAGCAATATATAATTTTAATTGTAAGAAAGTATATTTTTCGGAAAGAAATAAGTTAATATAACTACTTAAGAATATAACATAACACGCAAATGGTATTTTAGTGAAGTTAGACAAAGATTGAGAAGTGTTCTTCTCTTTTACATCAACTCATTGTCCTACATGCAATATTCATGATATTTTTCACCTTTCTTTGTCAATTGCATGTATTCCAGTAGTTCAATGAAAAAAAATTATCACTTACAAATAATCATGAACATACAAGAGCAGCTTATCTATCTTTGTCTGAAGTAGAGTTTTCACTTCCAAAAACAAGCCCAACACCCCCCCTGCACAATAATAAGTAACTCGATCACATATTAATGAAACATATAAAGCATAAAGTCATAAAAGACAGCTATGGCACTATCTCAAATGAATGGACAAGAAGGATAAAAAAAAGTGAACACTTATCTGCCTACCTTATCTGTGTAAGTAACATCCACATAAAATTCAGAAATAGCAAGAAAAACATAATGATATAGTGAAGCACAAAATACCGGTAGAAATCAAAAGCACCACGTATTTTCATTAATTTTAAAGGCAATACAATGTAGATAGAAACATTGAAGCACGCATACATCCATTCAAAAGCATGGTAAAACTGAGTACAAGAAAAAAAAATCAAAGAAAAGGAAATAAAATAAAAACAAAGGGTGCATGAGCACAGTACATAAGCAAAAGAGAAAGCACATCAAAAGATCTCAAGCATCTAGTCTATCCTAATCAGAGTCAGAATTAAAATCACAACTGACCGATTAAGGCGAGGCGGCTACTGCTCTAGCGGCATCTCGGTCCCGTGCCATTTCCTCCAGAAGATGACGCAAGTTAGGGTTAAAAGGGGAGAGTCGTGGTTTGCATGGCTTGAGGATACGGTGCAACACTAGCTCATCAAGAATGTCCACCGGAGGCCCTGCGGCAAAATCATATGGCATTGTCGGCATAATCGTATAGAACAACACCAGATGAGTGGGTATGTCCTCCGTAAGCCTTGGGGTAACATTTGGGGACTACTCTTTATTAGGTGGCGCAACAGAACGTGCTAGGGGCAACTGCACATCCTCAAGAGTCACCCTTGGTGCTTCAATCTCATCTGAAATCCATTTATGCTCACTCATGGCCGCTCAACCCCTGGAAGAAGACTCTCCCCTTGGTTGGTCCTGGACCCTCTGCTGCTTGGTAGAACATCATGGCAAGTGGCCGTGCTTTGAGGCATACTGAGGCTTCGTTTGCAGAGGCATTAGCTAGGAAAGATGAAATCCTAAGATTTATGTTGAAAACAAATTTTTTTTAGAGGGGCATACTTAACAATAACATTACGAGAAAATATTCACCCCTACTTTTAAAAAAGTTCAACATAGTTTTAATTTTAAAACTCATTTACTAAATAAGTAAAGTATGTTAAAATTTTACTCAATTTGGATTGACTTGAGTGTAATCTTACCTAACAATAACATTACGAGAAAATATTCAATTAATAGGCAAACATATATAACTCACCCCTTTCATACCATTGGAGACATGTGTGGATGTGGTCAAATGATCAACTGTGGCCAGCTTAAACATAGACATGCATACAATTGTCATTTTTAACTTTGAAAAATACAATGTGTAGAGACCCATTGAATTGTAGAAATTAAATAATAAAAGGAAGGAGAGGAAAGGATGTTTTTAAAGGGGTACACAACAGGATCTCGTCGACGAACGTGAAGCAGCTTATTGGGATTGTTGATGGAAACACGTGTCTCATCGACAAGGAATTACTGAGAGGGCTATTTCAGGGCCTAAAATTCCTCGAAGATGAATAAGTGTTCGTCAATGAACTCTTTACTTGGCCTCGTCGACGAAGTAACGTGTCTTGTCGACGAAGGCTGGTGTATAAATAGGCTCAAATCTGATTTTCTATGAGAAAATTCAGCCAAACCCTTTTCTCTCTCTCCCACTTTGACTCCCTTACCTTCTCTCTTCGATTCCAGCCCCGTTCTTTGCCAGTTTGATGATCGGAAGCCACCAAATCACTCTTGGGAAGACTCTTTGCACATCTGCTGGAGTGATTTGTTGGTTAGGCTAACTTGGGAAGCATCCCAAAATTTGAGTAAGTTAGTTAATTTCAATTTTATTAGATATTTTGTGTTTCTAGACAGAGAAGAAAATGTAAGGTAAGATAATACTGCAGTTTTATTGGGAAAATATCAATTTTAGGGTGTTGAGCTGGAGACCACACGGGTGTAATTTTGGAGTAATTTGTAGGCTTTTTTATAAGTCAGGTAAAGGGATAAACTAAGTCAGTATATCTATGAAATTATTTATTAATGTTTAGCTTTTATTTTCAAGGAAACTATATATGTTATTGAATTGAGTTTGGGAATACTGCTATTTAACAGGAAAACTATTTTAATACAGTTTAGTAGGGATTAAGATTTTGTGTAAATTTTATGAATGGAACAATATGCATTTTTGTGTGGCATCAGTATGAAATTCCATGATTTGATGTAATATTAGAATATTATATTTTCAGAATAAGCATGTTTTTACTGTTTTCAGGAAAATATTAAAAACGATATAGCGATTTTCAAACTATGAATGTTATATGATATGTCAGTGTAAGGGCCGTGGATTTTATATGATATGCCGGTGTAAGGGCCATGGATTTTATATGATATGTCGGTGTAAAGGCCGTGGATTTTATATGATATGCTATGTCAGCATAAGGGCTGTGAATTTTACATGATATGTTATACAAGAATTCATGAAAATATTATCATGACAGATATTATTATGAAACAACTATGTATCATTATTTGAAATTTACTATATGTTATTAGAATCCAGATGACTTGGTTTAGGCTTTCACAGAGAACTGTACCGTAGCTATATGATCACGATTATGTTTATGTTAGTGCTACCACTTGTCGTATGGGGTAGTGGGAGATCAGCAATCGATGTGGTTTTATGGTAGTGCAGGCGTCCCTCTGGTGTCCAGACCAGGAGGAGTAGACTCATCGTACTTACAGACTTATGTTGATCTAGTGTCGTCGACCAATCATTGCTAGGTCCTGCCTTCGGGCCGCACAACCCAGTCATGTGGGGGTAAGACATGACACTAGTTAGCTATCCATCCAGGGTGTTATTTCATGTATAGTTATATATGATGATTTCATGTATAGAAACTCAGAATGTTATATCATGTTATGATAAATTATGTTTTAAACAGATATAAAACAGACGGTTTGATTAGATATGATTTATGTAATTTTATATGTATAACACGAAAATGCTCATGTCGCCACACACCAATGTTAGTTTATTTCCCTTACTAAGAGGTGTCTCACCCCAATTATATAAACATTTCAGGAGCCCCAGATAGAAGAGTGGATAAAGCTCTACAGCGTTAGAGGTCGATTGTCCTACCCTGTCAGAAGGGTAAGTTGTTATGCTAAGGTCTAATGGATTTTTGGGTTGTGACCTTTTGGGCACTTTTTGGTAATTTTAGGATGTGTGTCTGTATATAACAGTTTTAGTAAAACTCTGGTAATATTAGTTGTAGTAAAACTCTGGTATTGTGTTGGATGGATGATTTGATATGTATATGATTTTACGTTTCGCGCTGCTTAGGTATCAGTGTTGTATTTTAGGTATATCCCTGGCACCCATGGGTCCAAGTTGATTATGTTTTACTAGGTTTATTATGTTATTATGAAAAAAAATTATGGTAAAATAGGTAGGTCGTTACAGTTTGGTATTAAAGCCTACGTTGCTAGGTTCTGTAGACTCTAGAGTGCAGTGGAAACGATACCAGAGTATAGGAAAGGATTTGAGGTTTTGTTTTGTAGGTTAGAGACAAGACTTCCGTGGTGGTTTCTGTGTTTTTCTTGGAGTGACAATTTCAGGAAAACCATAGTAAACTATTACCGGGTTGTGTTTCTAAAGTGTAGGACTGTATCTTGAATTAGGATAGGGATGTCAAGATAGGGGGATGATATAAGATTTTAGTTAGATGTGTATATTATAAGAAAAGGGTCCTTGAGCCATGTTTATAGTCTTTTCAGGATGGACCCCTGGAGAAGGTAGTGCCCATGCGAGTGGTAGTAAGGGTGCAGGGCCCTTGAGTGTAGACAAGGCTGATTCAATGCAGTACAACATAGTGTAACTCAGAAGGTTATGGTTGAGATCACTAGGCACTCTAGAGCAGGGAGGCCCGTCTGCAGGCTATGGGTGCACGATAGAGAAGTTTATCAAGATGAATCCTTCAGCATTTTTAGGAGGAGTTGATCTTGCAGGTGCCGAGAAATGGCTACAAGAGATCAAGAAAGTTTTGGCGATATTACAGTGTATGGAGGAACAAAGGGTCCTCTTCGCCACCTATAAACTGACAGGGGAGGCTGAGAGGTGGTGGACTGCTGAGGACGACGCCGATAGCTATGACATGGGACCGACTTAAAGAATTATTCTTTGACAGATATTTCCCAACCACTATCAGGGAAGCTAAAGTGGAAGAGTTCTTGAATCTAAAGCAAGGACAATAGTTAGTCCAGCAGTATGCGGTGAGGTTCATAGAGTTGTCTCGCTTCACTTCGTATATTATTCCTGATGAAGTAAAGAAAGCAAGGCAGTTTGAAATAGGATTAAGGCGTGAAATATACAAGCAAGTGGTAGTGTTGAAGATGCAAGATTTTTCTAAGTTAGTTGATAGAGCAGCATTATCCGAGGCCAATGAGTGCATGGATGCAGAGGAGCAGGGATAGAAGAAGAGATCTACACCTTCATACTTCTAGCAAGGTTAGTGGAGGATAGGAAACTATAGCAGAGGACAGAGGCTGGAGGCTGGAGATCGTGAGTTGCAGGTGGTGAAGAATTTTCGTGTTTTTTAAACTTGTGGAAAGAGACAGTTGGGAGAATGTCGAGTGGGGAGAGTCGTCTGTTATCGTTGCGGTAGGTAGGGACATTTGGTGCGAGATTGCCCCACACCACCTAGTACCACTCCTATTCCCAGACCATATTGGGGAGGCTATTAGGGGCCTCGTGGAGGCCAGCAGAGGAATGTAGCTTCAGTGAGGGTCTATACTTTGACACCAGGAGATGCTAAGACAGCCGGTGATGTGGTGACAGGTATGATTAACATGCTTTCATTTTAAGTTATTGTATTGTTTGATTCAGGAGCCACACACTCGTTTGTGTCTATGAGGTGTATTAAATTATGTAGGGTAGAAACACAGTTCTTAGACACCGAACTGTTAGTAACTACACCGACAGGGTCAGTAGTGAGGTGTAGTAGAGTGCTTCGAGGTTGTCCAGTTGATATTTAGGGGAAAGTCTTGCCAGGTGATTTGATAGTATTGGACATGCATAGGTTCGACATAATTTTTGGTATGGACTAGTTGGCAGCTAATTACGCCAGTATAATCTGTCGCTTGAAAGAAGTAAAATTCAACCCTCCGGGAAGACCAGAATTCAGATTCATAGGGTTGCATGTACAATCCTCCCCTCAGTTAGTATCAACCATACAGGTGAGGAGACTACTTCTAGACAACTGTTAGGGGTTCGTGGCCTTGGTAAAGGAAATGCCAGAGAATGAATTGAAGCTTGCTAATACACCAATGGTGAAGGAGTTTTTAGATGTTTTCCCAAACGAGCTACCCGGGTTGCCTCCTGATCACGAGGTAGATTTCGCTATTGATTTTCTTCCCGGGACGGCACCGATCTCTAAAACTCCTTATAGAATGGCTCTAGCAGAGTTGGGAGAGCTAAAGGGTCAATTTCAAGACTTATTGGATAAGGGTTTTATTCAGCCCAGTGTATCATCGTGGGGAGTTCCCGTGTTATTTGTAAAGAAGAAGGATGAGTCCATAAGGATGTGTATAGACTACAGGAACAAGTATCCTCTACCTCATATAGATGATTTATTTGATTAGATTCAGGGTATGCGGGTCTATTCCAAGATTAACCTCAGATCAGGCTACCACTAGGTGAAAGTAAAAGTAGAAGATGTCTTGAAGACAACTTTCATGACCATGTATAGGCATTATGAACTCTTCGTTATGCCTTTTGGTCTAACGAATGCTCCTGTTGTGTCATGGATTTGATGAATAGAGTTTTTCACCAGTATTTAGACTAGTTCGTTGTAGTTTTGATGCAGCATGGTAGGGTTGTAGCTTATGCCTCCCAATAGTTGAAAGAGTATGAAAAGAACTACCCTACCCACGATCTGGAATTGGCTGCAATGGTGCACACGTTAAAGATTTGGAGGCATTACTTGTATGGTGAGTGATGCTAGATATTCTCCGATCACAAAAGTTTAAAGTATTTCTTCACTCAAAAGGAGTTGAACATGAGGCAGAGACGGTGGTTAGAACTTATTAATGACTATGACTGCACTATTAGTTACCACCTAGGGAAAGTAAACGTGGTAGATGATGCTCTAAGCAGGAAATCAGTAGGATCGACACTGGTAGCTATGGAGGTTCAGTATCCAATCAATATGGGCCTAGAGGGACTCGGTGTAGAATTGGTAGAGAGTGATCCTCAGGAATTTATCGCCAGCCTGGTAGTGCAACCAACTTTACAGGAAAGGATTAAGACAGCTTAGAAAGATGATGCATAATTAGCAAAGCTAATAGCTAAGATGCAGGACGGATAGGGAGATGAATTTAGCATTTCTGATGACGAGGCCTTGAGGTTCTGTTCCAAGTTGTGCGTGCCTGCAGACGCTGATATCAGAAGGGCGATTTTTGAGGAGGCTCATAGGTCCTTGTACACGATTCACCCAAGTAGTACTAAGATGTATAGGGATCTGCGAGAGTCTTACTAGTGGAGTGGCATGAAGAGGGAAATTGTCGAGTTTGTACAATAGTGTGTGACGTGCTAGCAAGTAAAAGTTGAGCACTAGAGGCCAACAGTCCAGCTATAGCCACTTTACATCCTAGAGTGGAAGTGGGATCATGTATCTATGGACTTTGTGACGGGTTTGCCACTGGCACCACATGGTTATAATGTAATTTGGGTGGTCATTGATAGATTGATGAAGACCGCTCACTTTATTCCAATTAAGGTCAACTATTCCATAGACAGACTGGCAGAGATTTATGTTCAGGAGATAGTCCATTTTCATGGTGTGCCAGTGTCTATAGTATCAGACTGAGACTCACGTTTAACGTCACAATTTTGGAGGAGCTTTCAGGAGGCTTTGGGGTCTCAGTTATCTTTCAGCATGGTGTTTCATCCTCAAATGGATGACCAGACTGAAAGGGTGATTCAGATATTAGAAGATATGTTACGGGTGTGCGTGCTAGATTTTGGGGGTAGTTGGACCCTGTTTATGTCGCTGGTGGAGTTTGCATATAATAACAACTATCACGCCAACATCGACATGGCACCTTATGAAGCGCTCTATGGTAGGAGATGTCGTTCTCCTTTATGCTGGGATGAGTTAGGTGAGTGGCGAATTGTGGGGCCAGAGCTAGTGCAACAGGCATATGATAAAGTTCGGCTCATCAGAGACAAGATTAGTGCAACTCAGAGCTGACAGAAAAGTTACATTGATACTCATCGCAGGAAACTAGAGTTTAATGTTGGAGATCACGTGTTTTTGAAAATGGCACCATTAAAGGTAATTATGATATTTGGAAGGAAGGGTAAGCTTAGCCTTAGGTTATTTGGCCCGTTTGAGATCCTTGAAAAAGTGGGGTCAGTTGCCTATAGGCTAGCCTTACCACCCGTTTTGTCCAAAATACACGACGTATTCCATGTCTCCATGTTGAGGAAATACGTCCTAAACCCCTCCCATGTGATCAGTTATGGTGAGATAGAGCTCGGGGATACTCTGGCATATGAGGAGGTACCAGTATAGATTTTGGACAGGAAAGAATAGGAATTGCACACTAAGAAGATTCCTTTAGTAAAAGTCTTGTGGAGAAATCATGCGATGGAGGAGGCCTCATGGGAACTCGAGGAGCAAATATGAGAGAAGTACCCGTATCTCTTCAGCGAGAATCAGTAGTAATTAGGAAGAACTACTGGTGAATATGTAAAAATTTCTTTTGTGCAAGTTAGTTAGATGTAATAATTTTTCTAATAGTGTTTTGGTTGTGGGAGAATTTTATTTTGTGTATATGTAATCTCCCAGAGTCTTGAATGTAACCATGATATTCCTCCACCATAAGTAAGGGTAAATAATAAAATAAGTAGCCCATTTTTCTCAAAGGATGGTGTCCAATATAGATAGTAAATTTCGAGGATGAAATTTTTAAAAGGAGGGGAGAATGTAGAGACCTAGTGAATTATAGCAATTAAATAATAAAAGAAAGGAGAGGAAAGGAAATTTTTAAGGGAGTACACAGTAGGCGTTCGTCGACAAAGCGGCTTATTGTGATCGTCGACGGGGACACATGTCTCATTGATGATGAATTACCGAGAGGGCTATTTCAGGGCCTGAAATTCATCGACAATGAATCAGTGTTCGTCAACGAACTCTCTACTTGGCCTCGTCGACGAAGTCTGGTATATAAATAGACTTAAATCTGATTTTCTACAAGAAAATTCAACCAAAACCTTTTCTCTCTCCCACTTTGGCTCCCTCACTTTCTTTCTTCGATTTCGGCCTCGTTCTTTGCTGATTCGATGATCTAAAGCCACCACGTCACTCCTGGTAAGATTCTTGGCACATCTGCTGGAGTGATTTGTTGGTTAGGCTAACTTGGGAAGCATCCCAAAATTTGCGTAAATTAGTTAATTTGAGTTTTATTATATTTTTGGTGTTTCTGGACTGAAAAGAATATGTTAGGTAAGATAATACTGAAGTTTTGTTGGGAAAATATCAATTTTAAGGTGTTGAGCTGGGGACCACACGAGTGTAATTTTGGAGTAATTTGTAGGCTTTTCCATAAGTCAGGGAACGGTATAAACTAAGTCAATATATCTATGAAATTATTTATTAATATTCAATTTTTATTTTCAAGGAAATTATGTATGTTATAGAATTAAGTTTGAGAATACTGTTGTTTAACAGGAAAACTATTTTAATACAATTCAGTAGGGATTAAGACCTTGTGTAAATTTTATGAATGGAACAATATCCATTTTTGTGTGGCATGAGCATGAAATTTCATGATTTTATGTAATATCAGAATATTATGTTTTCAGAATAAGCATGTTTTTACTATTTTCAAGAAAATATTAAAAACAATACAGAGATTTTCAAACTATGAATGTTATATGATATACCGGCATAAGGACCATGGATTTTATATGATATGTCGGCGTAAGTGCTGTGGTTTTATATGATATGCTATGCCGGCATAAGGGCCGTGAATTTTACATGATATGTTATGCAAGAATTCATGAAAATATTATCATGACGGATATTATTATGAAACAACTATGTATCATTATTTGAAATTTACTACATGTTATCAAAACCCAGATGGCTTGGTTTAGGCTTTCACGAAGCACGATACCATAGCTTTATGATCATGATCATGTTTCTGTTAGTGTTAGCACTTGTCGTAAGGGGCAATGAGAGATTGGAAATCGATGTGGTTTTATGGTAGTACAGGCATCCCTCTGGTGTCCAGACCAGGAGAGGCAGACCCATCGTACTTACAGACTTATGTTGATCTAGCGTGGTCGGCCAACCATTGCTAGGTCTCGCCTTCGGGCTGCACAACCCAGTCATGTGGGGGTAAGACATGACACCCGCCAGCTATCCATCCAGGGTGTTATTTCTTGTATAGTCATATATGATGATTTCATGTATAGAACTCATAATGTTATATCATGTTTTGATAAATTATGTTTTAAACAGATATGAAACAAACGATTTGATTAGATATGATTTATGTATTGTTATATGTATGACACGAAAAAACTCATGTTGCCACACATTGATGTTAGTTTATTTCCCTTACTGAGAGGTGTCTCACCCCAGCTATGTAAACATTTCAGGAGCCCCAGATAGAAGAGTAGAGAAAGCTCTCCAGCATTAAAGGTCGATTGTCCTACCCTATCAGAAGGGTAAGTTGTTATGCTAAGGTTTGTTGGATTTTTGGGTTGTGACCCTAGGGTAGTTTTTAGTAATTTTGATGTGTGTGTATGTATACAACAATTTTAGTAAAACTCTGGTAATATTAGTTGCAGTAAAACTCTGGTATTGTGTTGGATGGACGATTTGATATGCATATGATTTTGCGTTTCCCGCTGCTTAGGTATCAGTGTTGTATTTCAGGTATATCCCTGGTACCCATGGGTCCAAGTTGATTATCTTTTACAAGGTTTATCATGTTATTATGAAAAAAAAAATTATGATAAAGTAGGCGGATCTTTACACAATGTGCTTAACATATTTTTTGAAAATACAAACAAGAAAATAATCGTATGCGTATTTTTCTAAATCTAGAATATAAAAGTATGAATTTGTTAATGTTTAAGCATATCAGTGCATTTAGAAGAATTTGTACAAGGAAAAAATAATAATACGAGTAATGACTACACATTAATGCAAATCTTTAGTTTCTGTTCTTGTTGGCCTTACGAGGCTTAACATCTTGTTTTGATTCTAACAAACAAGTAGAACTTAACATGTTTTATTTAAGTGATGTATTTTCAGGACTCAATGATGAATGCAAGGGTAAAGAATTCATGAAAGCTTGTACTTCATATATTGATTATTATATCAAGCTTGAGGCATGGATTAAAACTTGAAGAACATGAGAGCATTGATATAAAAGAAAAAGCTTCAAAAATGAAAGCCTAAGTGATCTAAAGTAATATTGAAAGATCAAGAGAGATAGATCTTGAAAGCTCACGTTAAATTCAAGATCATTGGAGCTCAACAATAAAGAGAACTCAAAGCAAAGAAGAGTCAAATGAGTCTTTAGGACAATCTTTGTAAGTATTTCAAATAATTTCAATATGGATGCATGAAACTCTTAGGTTAATTTATTGGACCTAGATACCTTTTAACATCCTTGTAAAATATTTTTGTAAGGTCAAAAATTGTTTCAACATGCAAGTTTTAGGATTTTATCTTAGCTTTCATTTGACACCAAGAATGTCAAATTTCGAGTTATATAGAAAAATTTATGATTAAACGACTAAAGGGTGCTTGAAGCTGACAGCCTGACATACTACTGTCAAGAACTGGACAACTGACTGCCAATACACTTTGAGGCATCTGTTCGTGTTTGGACAGATGACTGCCACCTTACTGTCCCTTTGGTTTAACTGGATAGACGATTGCCAAAAATGGACAGTCATTTGTCACACGGCTGTTTTGAATTTTTTCATAACTGTCAAATTTTTAAATGAGGTTGCTTAGGGCTCAAAATTTGTGAAAACTTGGGGAATACTCCATGTCACTTGGGGATCAAGTTATATATATATTTTAAAGTCTATTAATAGGCCTCAAATATCATTGAATCAATGGAAAAAAGAATTCAATTCAGCAAAAATTCAAAATCTCTCTCAATTGCTCTCAAATTTTCAAGGCTCTCTCTTGCTCTCAACTTGCACGAATTCAACTGAACTTTTGCTTATCTTCTTCCACCGCAATTGTGCTACAAATTCTAAATCTTTCAATCATTGAAAGAATTAATCAGTGATATACTTCATTGAGTTTCAAGTTAATTTCCATATTGTTATTTACTTTGAAGTATATACTTCTGTAATTGTTGTACTAACCAGCTCTTTGAGGAGCAAGTTCTTTGTACACATCTATTTGATTTATATCTTGTAGATTGATGAGTCCAAGGATTATTTGGATCATTGGCTAAGCAAGGGGATATTGCTAAGAGAGGCGGGCTCTCGCCTAATTAAGGAGTGACCGAATGAGGGGACATCGTTTGGAGAAGGCGGGCTCTAGCCTTAACCAAAGAGTATTGTAAAGGTTTGTTCCGCTCGTCAAAAGAATAGGTTTAGTAAATCCTTTGGTGGTTTTCCAAAGGCGAGGACGTAGGTTGCACTGGGTATAAGCCGAACCTCGTAAAAATCTCTGTCTCACTCTTTCTTTCCCTACTCTTTATTTTCAGTACTAAATTTAAATTGTATGGATGGTTTAAATTGAAAATCATATATACTACGTATATTTGGGAATCAAGTAAACTTAAATTTTAATTTTGATTTGGGTTGTGGAAACCGAAAGGGAGTACGTTGGCTAAACCATATCTTGCGGAAACCATAAGGGAGTATATTACTTGGTTAACATCTCAAAGATAAATTAACTGAGAGTTTATTTGAATTCTAAATATTGGGAAGAGTGTGCATATTGTGTTGATTGGATTTCATATTACACATCATATTAAAGAAGCAAATCCATTACTACAGGGCTTGATTCAAATTTATAACCAGGGCTGACAACAAAAGCTGAAAGTTGAATTTAATATATCGATATATTGTGGTTGAATGGTTTAAAGTTTGAATGTGATTATATTCCAAAGAGTGTTGAATCTTGCATACTTTCATTAATCTAAATAGTGCTGCAATGAACTTATATTTGGCAAATAAATTGGTTGTTTGGTTTGGAGATTATGCTTAATTGATAGGTTGTTTAATTGTGTTGTTGATTGGATAAAGGAAACTAAGTTTTTGTATGATTGACAAATTAAACAAACAAGACAAGAATTGGTTAAAAGAAATAAAAGAAGTCTAAAGGATTCTTAAAAGGAATTAAAAGAAAATTTTAAAATCCAATTCACCCCCTCCCCCTCTTGGGACTACACCTTGCTTTTCAATTCTATTTCGCAGTTTTCTTGGCAACCAAACAGAGAAACAAACATCTGACGAAGAATTGAAAAAGAAAAAGGCATGGAACTCCAACAATAATTTAAGAAACAACAAAACAAAGAAAGTAAACCATGAAATTTAGGTCAAAGAAGACAACCCACAAACATTAACAGTTTTCCAAAAAGAAGGCCAATTCAAATATCAAAGCAATCTTCCTTGGAAGCAAAACACATCGAAGGCATTCATTGAAGACACTCAAGCACACATGTAAAGCATAATTTCTAAAATGGTATGACAATTGGAGAGAATGTCTCAGCGATAGTATCTGGAGGTTACCTTTAGAAGGTGTTCCGTGAAATTAAGTGTTGAATAATGAATTCAAGTATGATTTTGTAAAACAATTTTGGATTTAATTATAATTGATTAGTGAACTTATATTTAAAATTATTGTAAATATTTGATATATAATATCTGAACATGTTTTATTGTTCAATTTTAGCTTTTTTGCATTATTGTTTGGTAAAATTAACATGTGATACAGTATATTGAAATTTTTAATTTAATATAAACAATATTTTGTTGCAATATATTTAATAATTATTATAATTTTATATATATAAAGGTTAATTACCAAACAAATAAAATAATTTAACATTCAGATTTAGAGATCCAAATTATATTTAAAACTCAATTCACAAATTCAGAAATGCAGTTTTAATTCTTTAAAGTATCAAGAAAAAACTTGTTTGCTAAAATTAACAAAAAAAAATTGAGATCAATTTATATATATATATATATATATATATATATATATATAAAATAATGTGTCTCAAATATAAAACATAAAAATATTAATTGAAAATATTTTCTAATGTAAATACTTTTTTCTAATTAACACTTCAACTAAATGGTTGCTTTTTCTCCATATTTTTTCACCTTTTTTTACATATTGGTAGGGAGGGATAGAATCAAATTTACTTGATTTGGTCACTCACAATTTAAATTTTTATTCTGTTCCTTACGCATTCCATTTTGCAAACCAAAAATCTCCCAACATGGTGTTTTAGTAAAAATTGTAAAACTGCAATAGCATAGAGACAAAATGAGACATTGCAATCCATATCCAAAAAGAAGTTCATGAAGTTTAGAGAAAAAAACACAAACAAATAATAAAAATCAAAAATTGAAAAAAAAATCACAAAAACAAATTCTTCAAATCGCAGTTCAAAGAAACATAACTTGAAGGCTGGAAGGCTTCCTGTGGTTGATCTCCTCGGCGAAGGCGACAGGGAAGGATCTAGAGCGTCAGCGGTGGCAACAAAGAGAGATGAAGAGAGAGAGAGAGAGAGAGAGAGAGAGAGAGAGAGAGACCGGAGAGATTGAGAGATATGGAGAGACTAAGAGAGAGAGACCGGAGAGATTGAGAATACCTTGAAGGCCTCGAGCGGTTGATCTCCTCGGTGAAGGCGATGGGGACAGATCTAGAGTGTTAGTGATGGTGGCGACAAAAAGAGATTGAGAGATGGAGAGACTAACAGACAGAGACCGGAGAGATTGAGAGATGGAGATATTGAGATATAGAGGATAATGAGGAGGCTTGGAGGGAAAGGAATTGGGGAATCCGCATGCGGTTTTTCAGTGTTAGACTATTAGTGACGAATCTTCAAATTCGTCACTAATAGTGTTTAATAAAAAGAAATTTCTTATTTAAAATAAATGAATTATTAGTGATGGTTCCCAAATCCATCACTAATAAGGGGTTAATAGTGACGAATCTACCAATTCGTCACTAATACTATGAAATAATTTTATTTTTATTTTTTTAAAATAAAAGAGTATTAGTGAGAGCTTCCAAATCCTTCACTAATAAGTGGATAATAGTGACAAATGTTCACATCCATCACTAATACTATGAAATAAAATTTTTCTAAGTTTTTTTTTTAAATAAAAGAAGTATTAGTAACGGTTCGCAAATTCGTCACTAATAATTAGCTAATAGTCATTAATGTTCACATCCGCACTAGTACTATGAAATAAAATTTTTAATTTTATTTAAATAAAAGAAGTATTAGTGACAATTCGAATATCCATCATTAATAATTGGTTAATAATGACAAATGTGAAGATTCGTTACTAATATTGTGAAATAAATTTTTTTTTTCTAAATAAAAGAAGTATTAGTGATGGTTCCTAAATCCGTCACTAATAAAGGGTTAATAGTGACGAATCTACTAATTCTTCACTAATACTATGAAATAATTTTTTTAAATTTTTTTTAAATAAAAGAAATATTAGTGATGGTTCTCAAATCTATGACTAATAAGGTGCTAATAGTGACGAATCTTCAAATTCGTCACTAATATTGTGAAATAAAATTTTTTTTTTTATTTTTTTTAAATAATAGTAGTGATGATTATTTAATCGTCACTAATAAGAGTCTTTTAGTGACGAATTTAATTCGTCACTAATATCGCACAAATTGTCGCTAATATTTTTCCAAGATAATTTATGAGCAAAAAATGTTTTCCCGCGATATTTTTCGATTTTTAGTGATGAAACTATTAGTGACGGTTTCAAATCCATCACTAATAGTGTCGTATTAGTGACGGTTGCTAAAACCGTTACTAAGACCCACTTTTAGTGACGAATTGAATCTGTCACTAATAGTTTCATCACTAAAAACCAGTTTTTTTTTTTTTTTTTTTTTTTTGTAATGAGATTTTCAATGATTTATACTTGGATTTACCTGATTTGGCTTAGAGGACCAAAAAATCATAAACAATTCTTCTTCAGGGTCATAAGCCTATATTGCTTCTTTTCTTGTAGATCTCAATGCATAGGTTTCCTAGTCATTTGCATTTTCATATAGATTGAAACCTATTGCAAATAACTTACCCATTTGACATATTCAAAAGTTTCTAATAGATTTGATTTGAGGTTTGAGAGCTCGTGAAGTAAGATTGGACAAATACTCTTAACAATTAGGTTATCATTAAGTTTAGAAGAATATTTATTATGAGTGGACAGTATTCAAAATATTTCGTGGAAGCGAATATATCCAACTACTTAGGCAAAGACTAATTTGGGAGAATATTAATTTTTGAATACTGCTCTTTGGGTACTTCTGATTATCCTACCATTGGACAGTATCCCACAAGTATAATCTCAATTTTAAGTAAAGGAACGAACCAAGGATAGATGAATCTTTATCGGATATGATCGTGGCATGGTAAAGATTCCTTGTGGAGGAAAAGACCTAATCACAAATCAAAATTAGGCAATTTTACATTTTAAGCACAAAGGGAATATTTATTAAAAATATCTTGATAAACAATTTGATTCCCTTAGAGAATGAGCCTAATTTGATTATAACAAGATGTCTTGTTGACCTTATAGGTCACACCCGATTTTGATAATGACAAATACTTGTTGTATTTGACGGCTATCTAAGGACATGTGCAGATATATAATTGGAAAATCAAAATGATGGCACATGAAGTAGAGCTTGAAGACCTCAAAGATCATATTTGTGTTGTACTTTAAATTCATTTTATGTAATGCGGGTCTATAATAGTAATTAGGAGAAAAATAGTCTGTAATAATCAAATGCACTACATGCATGATATGATAGGTAAGCTTAACAAGACCTAGAATGACCTTAGGACCCACATGCATGTACAAACCTATGTGCTTATATGAATAGGGTTAATGTATAAGAGGATCAAAACTGAAATGCACTAAAAATGCATGTTCAGTCGACTGAAATGGAATGTATAAAAACATTCAATCGATCGAACCGGTCAGAGGTCAACATTTTGACCATAGAACGGTCGACCGTGCCTTACCAAGTTCATACAACTTGGTCGACCGTACTCCCACCAGGTCAATGTTTTGACCCCTCGATTGACCAACCAGATTTATATAGGCAACGCTCTAGTTGACCGAACCGCCATGTGGGAGATTCCAACTGCTCCCAATCGACTGAACTACCTAGTTCAAAATCACCTAGTCGATCGAACTGTACAGATTTGGGAAAATCGCTTTTAAGACCCTTAGTTTGGTAGACAGAACTCTTAGTTCATTTTTTACACGATCAACCGAACTTTGTCACTTGGTCAACCGAACCTCAAGTTCAGTCGACCGGTGCTCTCGGATTGGACAATTTTTTTTACCGTGGTTAAATTTTTTAAACGGGGTTAACATTGCTAAAACATTTTAAAACAATCTTAATAATATCCTATGTGTCCTGGACGGTAATAATTTTGGGGTACCCTATATATACCCTCTCATTTGAAAAGATTAGTACCTAATTAGCAATCTTTATTAGCAAAATTCTCTAAAATTCAAAAATCTCATATACTCATTTTGAAGCCTCCTACACTCACTCTTGCTAGTTCTTATTGCTAAAATACCTTTGTAAGTGTGTGCTTGAGTGTTCTTATGATTAAGCTATTGCTCTCCCTTGCTTGGTTGATTGAGATTATTTTCTTTGAGAGCAAAGCTTTAAGTTTTTGCTATGAGACTTTATTGATAAGTCTTCCTTAGGAAAACTTCATTTGAGCTTTTGAGTATTGCATTCTCATTGCAATCTCTCAAAGAGTTCACATTGCATTTTGATTTCTAAAAATACTTTTTAAATCATCTCCAAATATCTCGTGTGGTTTACTTTGAGAAATATTTGTTGAGATATTTGTCCATGTGCTAAAATATCCTTGTAGCAATATCCTTTGATTGATTTTATCATCTTGAGCACAAAGATCAAATCATTTTTACAAACTAAATCTGAATATCTTTTTAGGTTTATATTTTGAGAAAAATATTTGTTGAGATATTTAAAGTGTACTAAGGATCTTTGTTTGCACATTGTGATTGAAATCATTATTTTGGCACAAAATTATATCATTTACACTCTCACACACTGATTGCAATATTTGCATAAATATTTGAGAGTAGACATTTAGACCACATTGAACATACTTCATCATATCATTTGGTGATGTATTGATTAAATTGGTACATAATCTGCTTAGATAAGAAGCATACTTGTTGTACGCAAATCAATTTGAAAAATATGTTGTATTCTAGGCATAGCCTGAGGGGGCGGTAATCCAACCTAGTAAGGATTGTTTGTAAAGGTTGAGGTCAGTCTTATGCTAATTGACCTAATTGTTTAGGTGCCACTTCACCCTTTAAGTGAGCCTTATAATAGTAATCATTGTGCTTGTTAGCCAAGGCGAGGACGTAGGCTGTTTTCTGAACCTCGATAACATTTCTTCGTGTCATTTCTTATTTACGGCTTTTTTGGTGCACGCTTGGTTAATTTTATTGTTCAATTTAATTTCCACTGCATATTTAAATTTGTTTAATTTATCTACATTAGATTGGACATAAGATTGTGTAATACTACTGTTAGATTTACCTAGGGCATCAATTTTGAAAATACCAATTCACCCCCCTCTTGGGTTAATGGTAAAGCTAACAATTGGTATCAGAGTCACATAGTATAGACTCAATAGTTATTTTGCAAAAGATCTTAGATGGCTTATTGCACTGTGACCCTTTTCCTTGAGAGACCATCTTCCACACGATCTCCGGTTTTCAGTGGTGTTAATTACACCTTCTAGAAATAGAGGATGCACATCTACCTTCAAAATATAGATTGGAAGGTGTGGAGGATCGTTTCTAAGGGAAATTATGTTCCTATGAAAACAGAGGGTGAGACTAGAGTTCTTAAAACTGAGGAAGAATATAATGATGATGATATGAGAGTTGTTAGTTTGAATGTCACTGCTATGAATAATTTGTATTGTGGTCTTGATGTGAATAAGTTTAATCGAGTAATGGCATGTGCTACTACAAAAGAAATCTAGGATAAATAAGAAGTCATATATGAAGGCACTAGGGATGTAAAAGATAGTAGGATAGATATGCTGACTAATGAGTATGAGACTTTTAGGATGAATGTAGGTGAGTCCATTTAGAGTATGTACACCAGATTCACACACATTATGAACTCACTGCATGCATTAGGTAATACCTATGCTACATATGAGATGATTAGGAAGATCCTTAGAGGCTTGCCTCCTATTTGGGAAGCTAAGGCTACGACCATTTCTGAGGGTAGAGACCTTAAGGCCATCACATTAGATGAATTGATAGGTTCACTAATCACCTATGAACTAGCTATAAATGAGAGACTTAATGAACATAATAGGGTGACGAAGATAACTGCATTGAAAACTTCAACTAATACATCTAGTGAATGCAATGAACCTAATTTTGAGGATGATATGGACATGTTAACTAGAAAAATTAGCTGATTCTTCAGGAAGAATAGAAATTCGTACAAAAGATATATGAGGTCTGCATCTGAGAAGGGAGAGTCTGGTAAAAGGAAAGAAAAATCAAATGCTCTCATGTGCTACAATTGCAACAAAGTTAGGCACATCAAGTCAGATTGCCCACTATTGAAATAGGATGCTAGGAAAAAGAAGAAAGTCATGAAAGCAGGCAATTCATGGGATAAATTAAGCAGCAGACACTCAGACTCAGACTGCAGCAACTCATAGGTTGCTAATCTGTGCTTGATGGCATATTATGATGAGGTATCGTCTTCTTGCTCTTTATCTTCATATTAGTCTTCCGATGATTGTGATTCTGATTGCATGCCTACATTTATAGAATTACAATTTGAATATATTCGTGTATCTAAACTATTGAATAAAATGACCAAAGATAATGATGATTTGAAAAAGAAATGCGAAAATTGGCCAAAACTGTTTGGAATTGCAAAAACCTCTTATGCTTCGATTTTGAAATAAAAAGATGTGACTATTGCTGAGCTTGAGAGAAAATTGGAGGATAGCCCCAAAATTGTTTTTAAATTCACCGAGGGCAAACACAATTTTGAAAAACTACTTGGTGCCCAAAAAAATTCTCTAAGTAAAGAGGGTCTAGGTTTTAATGGCATTGAAAATGTTAGATGACCTAATCTTTACTTAGGACATTTCACACGTGAATCAAAATCTCAAATCCCACCTAAAGATCCTTAACGCAACTAGGCTCCACAAAAGCCCAACAAATCTCCCACTTGGAGACTAGTTCAATCAGCAATATCAACTGCAATCCTCCAAATGAACAATCCCTCATCCCTGCAACTCATCCTCCTGTCCTCAAGCTAGAAGACCAACTAAAGTTGCACACAGCTTCAGCTTCTCAATAGTAACACCCTTAGTCAACATGTCTGTCGGGTTCTTAGATCCACATATCTTCTCAAGTATTACCAACTTATCTTCAACAAGGTAACGAATAAAGTGGTATTTTGTTTGTATATGTTTCGACTTTGAATGAAAAAGCTGAATTTTTAGCAAAAAAAATTGCACTCTGACCGTCACTGCGTAGAATGCCCATCTTCTGCTTCTTACCCAATTTTTTTAAGAAACCATGTAGCCAAATCATCTCCTTTCCAGTTTCAGTTGCTATAACATACTCAGCTTATGTAGTAGATAGGGTAACAATCTTTTGCAAATTTGAAGCCCAAGATATAGTTGTACCACCCAA
This sequence comes from Malania oleifera, assembly GCF_029873635.1. NCBI lineage: Eukaryota > Viridiplantae > Streptophyta > Magnoliopsida > Santalales > Ximeniaceae > Malania > Malania oleifera. The sequence continues at coordinate 84,525,693 of NC_080420.1, forward strand.
AGTAAATACAAACCCAGTAGTACTCTTTCTACTATCATTATCACCAACAAAATTAGTGTCTACGTAACCCTGCAGTTTCAAATTTGCACCTATGAAGCAAAGACATGTATCAGATGAACCCCTCAGATATCTCAGAATCCACTTGACTGCCTCCCAATGCAACTTTCCTGGCCTACTCATGAATCTGCTCACAACTCCCACTGCATGTGCAATGTCTGTTGAAATTAGGAATAGCTTCCCAAGAGGAGATGAATTGGCTTTTAAAAATTTCTTTTAATTCCTTTTTAGAATTCTTAAACTTATTTTATTTCTTTTAACCAATTCATGACTTATTTGTTTAATTTGTTAAGCACTCAAGAACTTAGTTTCTTTATTTAATTCTTAACCATACAAACATCCAATCATTCAACCAAACCAATCAACTATAATTAGAAAGCAAACAAACAAGTAAATACACAACACTTATGTAATATAAAAACTCAAAATGGTTGTTTGTTGATATTAGCCAAATTTGAACCAAGCCCTGTAGTGAATGAGAATTTATGCTTGCTGATGTAAAGCCTTGTATAAATGAATCCAATCACTCTTTCCAAATATTTAGAATTCAAATAAACTCTTGGTAAGTTTATCTTTGGGATGTTAACCAAGTAACGTACTCCCGTATGTTTTCCGCAAGATATGGTGTAACCAACGTACTCTCTTTCGATTTCCACAACCCAAATCAAAATTGGACTTTTAAGTTTACTTGATTTTCAAATATATGAAGTATGTATAATTTAGATATTTAAAACATCCACGCAGTTGTATATGAACTGAAAATAAAGAATAGGGAAAGAGAGAGTGAGACGGGGATTTTTACGAGGTTCAGCTTATACTCAGCCGACGTCCTCGCCTTTGGCAAACCACCAAAGGATTCACTAAACTTGTTCCATTGACGGGTGGAACAAAACCTTTACAAGCGATACCCCACGCTAAAACACTCCTTCACTACGCTAGAGCCTGCCTCTCCAAATGATATTCCCTCGTTTGGTCCAACGATTTTACAACCTTGAATCATCTATAAACAAGAACCAAGATATAGAAAAGTTTGTGTACAAATGACACTCTCACTGCAGAATAGGTTAGTACAACATTCAGTACAAGTATACTTCAAAGTAAATCAAATATAAAAGGATTGAAGCTCAATACTGATTTAGATCACCAAATATCTTTCAAATATTGAAAGATTTAAACTTTGAAGGCTTTACTTCAGAGTTTGAATCAACAGCAATTCAGTATTTGAAGTTGAATGAACACAAGAGAGTTTGAGAGCTTTTTAGAGAACTTTGATTGCTGTAAATTTCTTGGTGTATAAAATCTTTGAAGTTTGGGGCTATTTATAGATGTTTTAAAAGTAATTCCTTATCCTCAAAGTTTCCTTGAAGTAATCCCCAAGTTTTTCAAAATATTAGTGCCCAAAAAAATCATTTAAAAAATCTTCCCATTGGAAATTTTTAAACCAACGTTCGAGTGGCAGTCGCCTGTCATAGAAGAAACTTAAGACACAGAACACTAGCAGTCGCCTGCCAGAACCCAAGAAGTCGCCAAGCATGACCACCTAGGCGCCTGGCTATGATCAGGAAGTCTCCTAGCATCCTACTGCCTCTTTGAGAATTCTTCATTTAATTTGGGCAGTCGCCTGGCATATGGAGTTAGTCACCTGGCCCTTCTATTTTTTTAAAAAAACTTTTCTTGTTAAAACCCTTTTTTTCTTTGATTTGAAAAACATACTTTAGGGTTTTTCTAAAAATATATATTTCTAAGTTTCTTTTGATTTTATGAGAGCTTCAATTCAGTTTATACTTGAAATTAACTTGAAGTACTTACATACAAACATCCTTAAAACATTATTCCTTTGATCTTCAAGTAAGTCCTTGTTCTTCCATCATCTTTAAGTTTCTGATCTTTTCTTTGAGCGTTCATCAAATTATCTTTAATCTTCATGCTCTTCAAGACCTTTTTTGATCCATAAACTTAATCATCCTTTTGAGCTTTGTCACTACCTTTAATCTTTGAGCTTTGTCATTACCTTTAAGCTTTGAGCTTTTTCTTGAAAAACTTTCACTTGAACCATATTAAACACATCATGATTTGTTATGATCCAAATAAGAATTGTAAGCCTTGTTAGGTCAACATCTGGCCTTGTACACACCATAGCATACATCAAGCTGCCAATAGATGAGGCGTAGGGCACCTTACTCATATGGTCCCTTTCTTCTTCTGTCTTCGGTGACTATTCCTTGCTTAGTTTGAAATGACCACCCAAGGGTGTGCTTATTGGTTTAGCTTCATTCATGTTGAACTTGCTAAGAATTTTCTTCACATACTCTGACTGTGAAATCTTCAATGTACCATTAGCCTTATCTCTAATGATTCTCATTCCAAGGATTTGCTTTACAGCTCCCAAATCCTTCATTGCAAACTGTTTTGACAATTGCTTCTTCGGATTATTAATCTCCTTAATGCTGGACCCCTGCAATGAATATATCATCTATATATAACAGTAAAATGATGTAAGAATTGTCAAAGAACTTAATATAACAACAGTGATCAGCTTCACATCTCTTGAACCCACTTTTATGCATAAAACTATCAAATTTCTTATACCTTCTGGCTGAATCATGTAGATGTCTTCCTCTAAGTTACCATGAAGGAATGTCGTTTTCACATCTAACTGTTTAAGATGTAGATTTTAAGTAGCCACCATTCCCAGTACCAGCCTAATTGTCGACATATTCACAACTGGAGAAAATATTTATGTGAAGTTGATGCCATCCTTTTGCTGGAACCCTATAACAACTAATCTGGCTTTGTAGCGCTTACTACCATCATGTTCGTTCTTTATTCTGTATGCCCACTTGTTGTGCAAAGCCTTCTTCTGTACTGGCAATTCAGCCAATTCCCATATCTGATTCCCCAACAAGGAATCCATCTCATCCTTCATGGCAAACTCCCACTTGCTTGAACTTTCATCCTGCAAGGCTTCATCATAACACTCTGGCTCACCACCATCAGTTAGTAAGAGATAATTTAGAGCAGGTGAATAACGTTGTGGAGGTCTAATGGTCCTAGAAGATCTATGGACCGTAGCTACAAGTGTATTCTGATTTGCCTATGATTCTACATTCTCCTTATCATCTTCACCCCTTTCCTTGACAATACTTTCAATCAATTCATCTAAGTTAACAAACTCAGATTTCTTCTGATCTATCACTGTGATATCTAACACTACAGTTGACCTGTCCTTGTACATAACCTATTCATTAAATATCACATTTCTACTTCTGATGATTTTCCTGTTTTGTTCATCCCAAAACCGATAGTCAAATTTCTCATCACCATAGCCAATGAAATAGCATATTTTGGACTTTGCATCAAGTTTACTACGAGCATCAAAATCAATATGAACATAAGAAACACAACCAAAAACTTTTAAGTGAGAAAACTTTACCTATTTATCGCTCCAAACCTCTTCAGGAAGTTTGAAATCCATGGGAACTAAAGGTCCTCGGTTTATCAGATAAGATACAGTACTAACAGTATCAGCCTAGAAAGTTTTTGGTAGTCCAGCATGCAACCTCATACTCCTAGCATGCTCATTGAGAGTTCTGTTCATGCGCTCAGCCACACCATTCTGTTGTGGCATCCCAGGAATGGTCTTTTCCATTCTAATTCCACGTGCTGCACGATACTCTCTGAACCCTCCATCTATGTACTCTTCTCCATTGTCCGACCTCAAACACTTTACTTTCAAACCTGTCTCTCTCTCAACCATAGCCTTCCACTTCTTAAAATTTTCAAATACATCATATTTATTTTTTATAAAATAAACCTATACCTTTTTGGTTAAGTCGTCAATGAAAGTAACGTAGTACCTTGAACCTCCAAGGGATGCAACGGGAGAAGGTCCCCACAAATCTATGTGCACTAACTCCAATTTTTCAACCTTCGGTGATCTGCCATTTTTCATGAAACTCACCCCTTTCTGCTTTCTTAAGATGCAGCTTTCACACAAGTCAAAATCAACAAACTTCAATTCCGGTAGTTTCCCTTTTGATAGCAGTATCTTCATCCCTTTCTCACTCATGTGACCAAGTCTGCGGTGTCATAAGCTTGTATCAGTACTTGCTTCAGCAACTGCAATTGTGTCTCTTGGACTTGAGGTCATGTATAGAGTACCAGATTTCTTTCCACAAGCCAATACTCTAGCTCCCTTTGTAACCTTCCAAGTGCCACCAGCAAACAACATTGCATACCCTTCATCATCAAGTTGTTCGATAGAAATCAAATTCCTTCTTAGGTCAAGAATATGTCGTACCTTCTCCAATAACCAAATAGACCCATTAGTCAATGACATCTGGATGTTTCCCATACCCACAATATCCAAGGCTATACCATCAGCCAAATACACCTTACCAAAATCTCCTGTTACATAGTTCTGTATGATTTCATGGTGTGAAGTGGTATGAAACGAAGCTCTTTAATCCGAAACCCAATCATCAAGTGGACTTTCTACTGCAAGAAGTAGTGCATCTTGTAGCTCTTCTATTACAGCATTAGCATAATCATCCTCATTCTTCTTCTTAAGGCTTTTGCATTGTTTCCTAAAATGACTCGTTTTCCCGTAGTTCCAGCATTGTCCCTTTTGGCCAGATCTAGATTTACTTCTGTTTCGATTATAGTTTCTAGATTTTGATCTACCCCAATTTGAATTTCGGTCATTACCTCTGCCTCTTGTCTTAAGGTTTAGGGCAGAACCAAATCCTGAGGTTTCACCCGCATCTCTTCCGCAAATCTCCTTAATCAGCATTAAATCTCGTATATCATTATACTTTAGTTTTTCTTTTCCAGTAGAGTTGCTTACTACCATCCTCATTGCCTCCCAACTGTTTAGCAATGCAGCCAAAATGATCAATGCACAAATCTCATCATTAAAATCAATTTCTACAGGCGATAATTGATTTGTGATAGTATTAAACTCATTCAGGTGTTGTGCTACTGATGCATCCTCTGCCATCTTCAAATTAAACAATTTCTTCATCAAATGTACCTTGTTATTTGCTGATGGTTTTTCATACACACCGGAAAACGCCTTCATCATATCTGTTGTAGTCTTCTCCTTCACAACATTGTGTGCAACAGACCTAAATAGAGTTAATCTTACAACTTCTAGTACCTGTCTGTCAAGGAGAGTCCATTCGTCATCCTTCTTAGTAGCAGGTTTTTCTCCTAGAAGCGGCAGATGTAACTTCTTCCCATAGAGATAATCCTCGATCTACATCCTTCAGAATCCAAAGTTGGTGTCATCAAACTTTTCTATTCTATACGCCTTTCATGCTTCCTCTGCCATTGCTCTCACTCGAACCTAACCCTAGGCTTTGATACCAGTTGTTGGGAATTAAGAACAAATTCTCGAAACCTGTGAGAAACAAAATAGAGAAAGAATACACGCTAGAGAAAAATTAATCACACGCACAAGACAGTATTTACGTGGTTCGGCAATTTTGCCTACGTCCACGGAGTTGTAGGGATTTCACTATTATCAAGAAGTAAATATAGAGAGTATGGCAGTACAATGCTCTCCCTCTCGCTCTCTCGCGAAGTGTGACCACATACCCTAATCACCCCAAAAACAATCACTTTATATGTTGCATACAGGGTTCCGAATGGGCTACAAGCCTTCGCTCCATGGACTAAGCCTTAGGATAGAAATCTCTCATTAAAGAAAGGTCGAGTCATCATCCAAATTTAACGCAACTAGGCTCTACAAAAGCCCAACAGCATGTTTATTTATTCTATAGGTTTAGATTATTATTATGGTGTTCTACATTTATGTTATTTTATTTCGTATATTTATGCTATTATGAAAGTACGGTGCATTTATGTTATTGGTGTGTTAGTATATATTTTTGCATATTCGTGTTATTATTAATGTGTGATAAATTTATGTTATTAGTATTTTATTGTATATTTAATTTGCATATGTATTATTCTCATTGCCTTAATTGTTTATTGGCATATTTATATTATCATTTAATTGCATGTGTAGTTTGCATATTTATTATAGTGATTACCTCATATAGTTATTTGCATTTTATTGTGTTTCAATTTTAGATTTTTGCAATGTTTCCTAATTATCTCATGTTTCCATATTGTACATGTATACATTTGGATAATAGATTTGTAGTTTTAATTATTTCCACAATTTTGTTTCCATGTTGATATATTGTATACTATTTATGGGGTTTAATTATTTTTACATTTGTATTGTCATATTTATATATAATATTTGATGTGTGTACCATCGTTATCATTGTTAGTATTATTATTATTATTATTATTATTATTATTATTATTATTATTATTATTATTGTTGTTGTTGTTGTTGTTGTATTTGTTATTATTATTATTATTATTATGGCAAGAAGCATTATTATAGTATTATTATTATTCTTATCAATATTAATATTATTATTACTATTTTTAGTTTTTTTGTTATTTGGCCTTATTATTATTATCATTATGGCAAGAAGCATTATTATAGTATTATTATTATTATTCTTACCAATATTAATATTATTATTATTATTTTTAATATTTTTGTTATTTGGCCTTATATGTACTATGGTATTTATTTTTATAAAAATATTTTCTTAATTTTATCCCTATGATTTTGATGAGAGGGTATGAGCTTTCAAGCTTCACGAACCCTTAGTTCTGAGGGAATATATTATATATATATATATATATATATATATATATATTGTGGGTATTTCAAAAATTCACTAAAAGTATATATATATATATATATATATATATATTGGGTATTTCAAAAATTCACTAAAAGTATATATATATATATATATATATATATATATTGGGTATTTCAAAAATTCACTAAAAGGGAGTAATTTTAAAGACTTTAAATTTACTTTGGGATAATTTTATAATTAATTAGGTACCGTTCATAAGAACAGACGCATAGGGGGTGCTCGTACCTTCCCCTCATGTAACCGAACTCTCGATCCCAGTTTTGGTAATGCAAACCGATTCTACCCTTAATTGGGTAGTAATCCAGTATTCTAACTACACTAAAAGGTTAGTGGCGACTCCATTCATGTTTTTCCCGAAAATTTAAAGATATGAATTTTATTTCACCACCCTAGGGCACACGCGCGCTAGGACGTCGCGACAAGGAGCATTGTGTTGTATTTCCATCTTTTTGTAAGGTTGCTTGTAAGGTTCTTTGTGATTCGTTTGGTGAAGGTTCGTTGTGAGTCGAAGTGAAGGCTCTTGGTGAGCACGGTAGGGATTTGTTCCCAAGTGTAGGGTTTGGTACAAGAGTTGTAAGGCTTGCTTTGCCGCTGAAGGAGTACTTATAGTGGATTGTAGAATCCTTAGCTTGGTGCTAAGGCGTGGACGTAGGCTTGGTGCCGAACCACGTTAAATTTCCGGTGTTAAGCTTTCACTCCCTTAACTCTTTTATTTATGTCTTGTGCATGATTTATATTTCATATATTGTGATATAATTACTTGTATCTTACCAAGCATTCTATTTTGTAGAAAAGTACACATTCCATGAAAAGAGTCCGTTCACCCCTCCTTTAGACTATATACTCCCAGGGTTAGGACGCCTAACAAGATACGCCAGTATTTTAAAACATGCATAGTAGATCAAATATGAACACAAGGGCGGAAATATAAAGAGAGATAGAGAGAGAGAGAGAGAGAGAGAGAGAGAGAGAGAGAGAGAGAGAGAGAGAGAGAGAGCGCAAACATAGGATTTTTAACGAGGTTCAGCCAAACCCAGCCTATGTCCTCTCCTTGGGCAAAACACCCAAGGATTCCACTATTCTACTCCTTAAATTGGCAGGGAGCTTCTCGTTTACAACATGCTGCGTACAAGAGGTATAGCTTCCTCCTAATCCATTACTTACAAGAGGTACAACTTCCTCCTTCCCGGTTCACAGCCCGAACCGTTAATACAATAGATGAATAAACTTTCTAAGCACTCAAATGCTTCTCAACAAGCTAATGAATACAATAAACTCTAAACATACTCACAGGATATAATGTGAAGCTCAATGAATGTATGTGACATTTTCAATAATATTTTTATAATAACAAATGTATGATCTTTGTATAAAAAGAATGTATAATAAGCTTGCTCCAAATATCTAAACCAAATATATGATCTTTGTATATAAAAATATATGATAAGCTTGCTCCAAAGATCTAAAATAGCTTTTGCAATAATATAATAAGATGAAATATTTGAATAAGATATAAACATAAACACTTTCAAAGATTAAAATTTTGGTAAATACTTTTTCAAAAGGGATTTTTCAAACAATAAGTAGATGAAAGACCAAGGTTTTTCCTCTCAACAATATATTAAATATAAGAGTATGAGAGAAGAAAACCTATTGATATAAATATTTGAATGCACAAAGAAACTGCTTATTTATCAAGCCTCAATACCCAAGGATTGCTTGCAAGATATGTATGTGAATGCCCTTTGAAAACTGAGATAATTGCCCAAAGATGTTTAAATAGATAGAGTGTTGGCAAAAGCTAGAAAACTAGGTTTTAGAGTTTATATATATAGGCATCCTCGACATCTAGACGCTCCCCAACTATTGGATCATTACAAATTTATTTCAATTAAAAATATTTTCTCATTCAGCACTGGAGCTTCAGTCTACGCAACATACTCGTTGATGAGTGGACACATTTGTTAACGAGTGTCCTTCACTCATTCGTTGACGATACTAGGGGTTTGTCTCCGAGTGGTCTATCTGAGATTATGAGGTCTCAGTATTTTCTCGTTGATGAGAGCAGAGTGTTTGGCAATGAGTGGCCTTCAGTCATTCCTCAACGAGACTAGGGGAATTGTCGACAAGCTGTCTGTTATTCAGCCCGATCCAACCTAGGTCAATGCATATGAATATGTCATCAAAAATATGCATCCTAAGGTCAATCTATATGTCATTTTGAGCTTCCAACTATATCATGTGAGCATGCTTATACAAATATAATCTAAAACAATACAACTGAAACAAGACTACGTCTTCACTCATTGATTCTTGAATTCTCTATGGAATGGGCCAAGATATGTGAGCTTTATGTTCTATATGGCTTCCATTTTTCCTTTTCCATGTGTTTGTGCTTGAAGTATAAACTTGTTCCAGTACGAAACGCACAGATGAGATATTTGTGTTTCATCATTATCAAAACGAGATCAGACTCAAGAAGTCAACCGTTGATGATATGTTAGTTGCAAGGAAGAATTTAACAGAGGCTAATCATTTGGAAACTCTGTTGAGAAAATAATTTGACATGATCAAGTACCTCTCTCATTTTAGCAGGTGGAGCACCTCTCTCCCTTTAGTAGGTGGAGCACCTCTCAAGCAAGAACACCCTCTTGCTTGTCCTGATTCAATATCTCAATAGTTCCTTTTACAAATAACAACAACATATTTTCGTACAAGAAGAAACTCTCTCAAAAGAGTGGATTTGTACATGTTAAAATCACTAATATACTCTCAAAGATAAGTTGCAACGAAGCTCAAGAGGTTTTCTAAGTTTTTTGATTTTGGAAATAAGCAATCAAAGAACAAAAACCATAAATTATTTGTAGAGAAGAAGAACGGTGCACAACAGTTTTTGAAAGATGAAATTAATGAGTTTTTGTGTGATTAGGTTTTTAAAACACCATAAGGGTTAGCCTTAAATAGCTGAGTTTGAAATCTGACCGTTTGCCCAAATTTTGGTAACAATATCTTTTGAAAACAAAAAGAAATCATGTTGTTTGCAACTTAAATCATGCAACTTTGGTCGATTGAACTAGTAGTTCGATCGCTTGAGCCAATTAAATCATGAATTTCAAATCAAACAATAGCCTTTTGGTCGACTGAACTTGTTGTAATTGGTGTAATCCCAAGAGGGGGGATAAATTGGGTATTTAAAAATATTTGGCTAATTTAGACTTTGTTCCAATTCACCACAAAACATATCCCATTTAAATTTGAAGCGTGTATGTAGATGGTTAGGCAATAAATACAAACATACATGTGTGACATATCTCATTTAAATAAAGTACGTGTGCATGCAAAGTAGTTATAACCATAAATGAATAAGCATACACATATGGAAATTAACGTGCAGAAAATAAATAAGATAGAGAGAGATAGACACACACACACAATTTGTTATCGAGGTTCAATCAAACCAACCTACGTTCCCACTTTGGGCATACCCTCAAGGATTCCACTAACCCTGCTCACTTAACGAGTGGAGCAGAAACCATTACAACCTCTCCTTATGGGGCGAGGTAAACCCCAGCCCAATTACAAGGCTGAACCACAACCATACTGCCTCTCCTTATAAGGCAAGGAATATCCCAGCTTAATTATTAGGGTGAGCCTAACTGGTCTCTCTTACAGGGCAGAGACACCCCAATTCAATTTATTGAGTTGAACCAAACCGGTCTTCCTTACGAGGCAGAGACTCGTCAGTTCAATTTGCGGGATGAACCCAACCGGTACATAAAAACGGTTTTTGTACATAAAGAATGCTTCTAATGCAAGCAGAGATGTACACAATAAAAGCTCTAAAATGCACTCTTATATGATATGAAATATGCTCAAGAGAGTAAGGGTGTTTTTCTCAAAGTAATATTTTTCAATTTTGAAATATGATGTATATAATAAATGCTTCAAAGATTTAAACCCTAACAAAATTTTCTCCCTAAAACATTTTTCAAGAAATAACAAGAGAACCTAGGGTATGCTTTGAAAGAGTTTTTTCACAAATAAAAATATATGATCTTTGATTAAAAATGAAGTATGCAATGAGTACCTCAAAGATCTTCGAATCCTTAAATGAAATCTCCAAAGAATTTTTTTCAAAATGAAGCATAGGAGATTTTAAAGTTTTAGCTCAAAAAGGATATGTGCAATAAAACAAGATGAGCTTATGAATCTTGTAATGGAAGTGCAAAAGATTCACAAGTAAGAGGTTTTTCCCAATAATATTTATCAAGAAAAATGTATGGGAAAAACTATAAGCAACTCTCAAAAATTGATTTTCAAAAATAAGGAATGGATGAGAGTATTATGCTTTGAATAAAAATGAATGCACAAAATAAAATGCTCTCTTCAAAATAAATTTTTAGAGAATGAGTGGAAGAGAGTTGGAGAGAATGTTAAAAATTTTGCCCCAAAGAAAAATTTGCAAAGAAAATGTAGTTGGGGGAACTTTGATTAAAAATTAGCCTAAAAATATTAGAGAGAAAATTTAGCTAATCAAAGTTGCTAATCAAGCTAATACAAGGAGTATTTATAAACTTCTTGAAAATATGATCGTTTGGGGGCACGGTTGGTACTTTGAAATTTATTTAATTAAAATTTAACCGTGTTTAAGCACTGAAAATTACCAAAACTTGAGAGGTTCGATTGGCTAGTGCTACGGCCGGTCAGCTGACCTTACATAGAAAATTTAAATTTTAAAAGGGTTCAGTCGACCTAGGGAGGTGCCAAGCTGTCAAGCCAAAAGGCGATTCTAAACTTTCGTAGGTTTGGTCAGCTGAGGTCTAGGGCTAGTCTACCGAGCCTAGTGACTGGTCAGCTAAGGGCCTTTTTAAACTAAAAAGGTTGATCGGCCAGGGCATGTAAAAATACGGTCAATTTAAAAGGCTGGTCGGCTGGGGATTTTAGTTATAAAATAGGTCGGTCAACTGGTCTTAGCAAAAATACAGTTTTGCCCTTAAGGCAAGGTTGGTCAACTAAGGCATTTAAAACAAGGATGGGACGGTCGACCAAAGTCAGTTAAAGACAAAAAAAATTTGCCCTATTTTGACCTTAAAACATTTTAAAAACATTTTGTATGATTTTGGAATTTAAGAAAAAGGTTTTTCTTTGAAAGGTTTGGTCTCCTAAGGTCAGTCTATGGTTTGTCCTGAGCATTAGGTCATATCATGCAGAGTTATGCATTCTTACAGACCAAATAATGAAAACCGAAATGCATTACAAATGAAATAATAAATGTCTTCTTCTTTGCTCCTTTGACTTCATGGAATGCGCCTGATTGTGATCTTGACATCCTTTATGGCTTCCATCTTTAATCCCCTTATGTGTGTGTGGTGAATTATATAGCTATTCACAAGCTAAGTACATACATAAGATGCATGCACTTTGTCAGCATCAAAACAGGGATCAGAATCAAAAAGTCAACAATATCTCCATTTTTTTTATGATGATAAACGCACCAGAGCAAAATGGGTTAAGCTTGAAAAGGCTCCCTTTAACATTATGCATAATGTAAAAATAAATGATACAACTCAAGCATATTCACGAAAGAAGACATTAACAATTTAACACGTATTTAGTTTTAGCATTAAGGCACAATAAAGTTCAAATTTTTGCCCCTATGTTATTTACCCTAAAAAAAAAAATCTCCCTTTTTTTTGTCATTATCATTTTGCTCATAAGTTTCTCCCCCTTTTGGCATTAGCAAAAAGGGTTAACTTAAGTAGAAAATAATTTTAGCATTTTGTACATTTTTAGCTTAAAAGAGAAACTCCCCCTTTTTTATTTTATTTTTATTTTACTCAAAAGATTCTCTCCTTTTTTGGCATTTATTCTCATGAAGACAATATAACTAGTCATTTTAGAAAAATAAAAAAATGTAATGATAAACATGATCAGACTAGAGATATCCTTAAACCATTGCAGTTTATGCACTACATAAGACCCGCAAAAGATTTGAATGCAAAGCATGCGATATATGATAGAAAATGTAAGTTTGAGTATAGAAGTGGTTTAACTAGTTCGCATGCATTTTTATATAAAATCAATGAACCAGTTATGTAACACCTTTAAAAATTTTGATATATTTAAACTTCATGACATAAAATGTTAACACAGAGATAGCACAAGTCATGAAAACATTTAAGCACATAAGTAAGAGATAAAATATATTCTATATAAGTTTATTTCTTTCTTTTAAAAAGATGTATATAAATATATATCCCCTTATGATTTTCGATAAATACTGGGGACTATGCTTAATGAAAAAGAAACTTTAACATGAAAGTTTAAGCAAGTTATGTTTTTATGGAATACATTTAAGTACATAATATTTCAACAAATAACTAGAAAAACCAACCATATAGATCCTCAAGGTATCAAAAAATTCAAAACACGGATCATATGGCAAAACCTAAGACATTTGTGGCTCAGTAACAAAACTCAATCTTAGATTTTCAATAAAATCATCATACTTTAAAGCGCATGCCACAATGAATTAAAATAGATCTAAGCCAAAGATATTGGTGAGCATAACAAGATAGAAATTCAATTTTAGATGCTCCCCCAATCAATTTGAATATGTTCTTAGATTCTGTTAACTACTTATACTGATATAAATTGTGAAAATTCATTTAAAGTTAAAATAGTATAAGTGTTATTTTTCATTCTTAACTGATTTTACTAGATATACATTAAATAATTTGTACTTCACCTGTAATGACCCAAAAATTCATACCATTTTTTCTTATATATAGACTGTAAAATTATATTACTTTGATACCCCTTATAAAATCTACTATAATGTCTCAATCCCAATGTGGACACCGAGAATTCTTATTCATAAAAACAAAACACCTATGCAGCAAAAAAAATAAATTACATCACCATAATTACAATACCAGAGTTTCAGTAATTTCCAAACATACATACACATCTCTCCAAAATCATCCACCAAATCCCCTAAGAACTACTCAAAAATACATCTCCCAAAATCACTTACTCCACAGATAGGGCAGTACAAGGGTCTTCTCTATCTCCGACCCTAATCTGCTCGTCTAACTAGATCACCTGAAATGTTTATAAATACTGTGATGAGACAACTCTCAGTAAGATGAAATATGTTATTACCAGTGTGTGGCAAATGAGTCTACGTAAGCAATGTATTTATTAATCAGGCTGTAACTGGGATAACATATAAAGATAAGATGCATCATAACTCACACTTATGTCACTAAAAGTACAAGTGTTTATTAACTTTCTACTTAATCATACTTTTAGCTACTATATATATACTTTATGTTTTCTGAAAATCTATATACATATATATAACTGTGAAAACTTCCATTGATGGATAATTGTATGTCATGATTTAACCCCTCGTGACAAGGTTGTGCAGCCTATGGGCTGTACTTAACACTGGTTGGCCTACCAGGATAAGTCAACTAAAAACCTCTGTCATCAGATTGGCCGCCTCAACCTGGACTACCAAGGAGTCCTCATCTCTCCCCAGGCACAATCAACTACTCATAAATTCCATACTCTATCTGAGATGTGTGGTTGCACTCTGAATTGTAATAGCTACAGTACCGTGCTCTATAATTTGATCTAGACCATCAGGGTCTGATATTATATGTTGGAATTTGTGTGATCCCAAGAGGGGGGGTGAATTGGGTTTTAAAACATTTTTTGCTAATTTAAACAATTCGCCGATTCACCACAGTATCATATCTCATTCAACATGTATACGTGTATATAAGGCGAGTTTAACAATAAAAGCAAACATACACGTGTGCAGTGTCTTATTTAAATCAAATGTGTGCATGAGAATAGTTTCAACATTAAATAAACATTCATACACATGCTAAAATTAAAGTGCAGGAATTTAAATAAGATAGAAAGAGCGACACCAGATTTGTTATCGAGGTTCGGCCAAACCAACCAACATCCCCACCTTGGGCTCACCCCCAAGGATTCCACTATACCTGCTCACTTAACCGAGCAGAGAAAAAGCCTTTTACATCCTCTCCTTATGGGGCAAGGAAAACCCCAGTTCAATTCCTAAGCTGAGCCAAACTAGTTTCACTTACGAGGCTGAGACTCCCCAGTTCAATTCCGGGCTAAATCGAACCAGTCTCACTTGCGGGGCTGAGACTCCCCAATTCAATTAATGAGCTGAACCGAACCGTTACATGAAAACCGTTTTGTATATAAAATATGCTTCTGAAATACAAGCAAAGATGTACACAATAAGCTCAATAAATATACACACTCCAATGATGTGAAATAATGCTTAGGGGAGTAAGGGTGTTTAACTATGTTTAAACCCTAATAAAAAGTTTTCTCCAAAAATATATTTCAATAATGATATGGGAGAACTTAGGGTTTTGCTCTTTCAATGATTTTTGCATAAATAGACTGTATATGAAAAACGAGTATTATGCTCTCCAATCAAAGATTTATGCAAGTAAATAATATTTGGAGAAACTAGAAATTTTAAGCTCAAAAGAATTTGTGCAATAAATAATCTTTCTCCCAAGAATATTTATCAAAGAAATAACCAAGAGAAATGCAAACAATACTCTCAAAGATTGATTTTCAAAAGGTAAGTAACAAGTGAGAGTATATGCATGTAAATATAAATATAAAGCCCAAAATAAGATACTCTCTTTGAAAGTGATTTTGAGATAAAACAAGTGAAAGAGAGTTGGAGAGATTTGAATAAAATATTTTGCTCCAAAGAATAAATTTTTGTAATAAAAACAAGTTGGGGGAACTTTGATTAACAGAGGATTAGAAAGAAATTTAGAGTTAATCAAAGTTGCTAATCTAGAGAAATGAGGGGGTATTTATAGAGTTTGAGGAAAATATGACCATTGGGGACACGCTCGGTATTTTGGAAAATTTTAATTAAGTTTAATGACGTTTTAAAAACTTAAAAAATATTCCAACCTGAGAGCATCGGTCGACCAGAAGACTTTTGGTCGACCAAAGTTCATATGGCTCGGTCAACCGAGCTAATTTTGAACTTCAAGGTCAGTCAACCAGGAAGGGCGATTTTTCCAAATTAGTGTGGTTCGGTCGACCAAGGGGAAAATGAACTAAAGGTTCGGTTGACCGGAAGAGGCAATTTTTCAAAAGAGCGAGGTTCGGTCAACCGGGACATTTTGAATTGAGAAGTTCGGTTGACCAGGTTGTTGGGGCATTTCCCGAGGACCCTCAGTCGACCAGAGCGTTGGAGTACATTTTGGGCTCGGTCGACTAGGTGGTCAAAAAATGGACTTCCTAGGAGGTTCGTTCGATCAGGGTCATTTGAACTACAAGAGTTCGGTCGACCGGGACATGGTTAACCGTTGACCTGGACCTAGGTTTGGTCGACCGGGCTACAAATGAACTACGAGGTTCGATCAACCGAAAGTGCAAAACTTGTGCATTTCAGTTCTGTTTAAGCCAACAATCACCCTATTTCAAATGACCAAGAATGGGTATGCATAAGTGAGTGTTCTAAGGTCATTTCTAGGTCCTTTTTCAAGACACCGAAAAAATTTGGTGTCGGTCGACCTAGTTTTCGTAAACTTCGTTCTAGCCTCGATTTTGACCTTAAAGCTATTCCAAAAACTTTGTATGATTTTGGCCTATTTAGAAAAGAGTTTTTGGTTAGATGTGTTGGTCCCTAGGGTCTATCTACAGTCGTTCTAAGCATTCAAACACATCATGCAGATGCATGTAATATTACAGACCAAAGATAAAAAAATAAATGCATATACAAATTAAAAACAAATGTCTTCGTCTTTTTGCTCTTCTGACTTCACAAAATGCGCTTGATCGTATAGTCTTTAAGTCCTGCAAGCTTCCATCGCCGTTGCCTTATGTGTGTGTTAAATTAATGGACTTGCTCACATGCTAAGTACACACATAAGAAACATGTGCATTGTCAACATCAAAATAGGGATCGGACTCAAAAAGTCAGCAATGTCTTCCTTTTTGATGATGACAAATGCACCAAAGCAAAATGGGTACAACCTGAAAATGCTTTCCCTAAGAATATGCATAACATAAAATACAAACAACAAAGCGATGGCATATTCACAAAAGAAGACATTACAAATGATCAAGCATTTGAATTTTTCATTAAAGCACATGCTCAGAAATTTGCCCCTATGTTTTTGCCCCTCAAGATATTTGCCCCTATGGTCATAAACATTTTGCTCAAAAATATTCTCCCCATTTTGTCATCAGCAAAAGGGCAAAGCTAAGTAGAAAAGATTGATCATTTAAAACAAACTTAGCAAAGAGAACTCCCCCTTTTGAAAAACTCTCCCCTTATGTGATGTAGCAGTTGGACAAAAAAATTTTATAACTGTTTTAAAGATATATGGAAGTTAAGCACAGAACAATTTTCATAACTGGTCATTAAGAAATTAAAAAGCATATGACAAACAAGATCAGATCAGGATTATCCATAAACCATGACAAATTAAACATATCATAAGACTCGTTAAAGATTTGAGTTCAACACGCACGACATATAATAACAAATGTAGGTTTGAGCATAAGAGTGGTCTAATGAGTTCATATGCATTTTATATATAATCCATGAACCAGTTATGTAGCACCCTTTAAAAAAGATTTCATAACACAAAATTTCAAGACAATACAAGCACAGTCATGAAGATGTTTCAGCATATAAGCAAGACATAGAATATATTCTATATAAGTTCAATTCTTGCTTTTATAAATGTGTATATATATATATATATATATATATGTATAAAAATATATCCCCTTAAAATTTTTAATAAATGCAGGGGGCTTATGCTTGCTGAAAATGAAGCTTTAATTAAAAGCTCAAGCAAGCATCATTTTCCTGGTTAAGCATTTAAGCACGACACAAAGTATGACCAAAAAAATGCAACCATATAGATCCAAGGATATTAAATAAATTTAAGAATGGAGATCATATGGCAAGACCTAAAACACTATGGCGAACAAAATATTTTCATTTATTATATTCAATGAAGATGCTGCAATTAAGCACACGCCACAATGAATTCAAAAACCAAATCTAAGCTAGAAATGTTGCGAGCACAACAGGATAGAAAAATAATTTGTAGGTGCTCCCCCTATCAATTTGAATACGTGCTTAGATTCTTTTAACTACTTACACTGATGTAATTTGTGAAAATTCATTAAAAATCCAAACAGTATAAGTATTAATTTCAGATTTTACTGAATATGTGTTAGACAAATAAATTTTACCAGTAAAATGTCCCTAACTCACATGCACTAAATATTATGAACTAAGTCATGCATGGTGTTCATGTGTACCTAGAACAATTCATATCAAAGATATTCAGTAGAAACAGGATATGATGTTCAAGGTGCCTAGAAAATCTTCAGACTCAAAAAGTAGAAGCAATAGAAATAATGTGAGTCATGGGTCATGTGATTCTTATCCTTTTTCAAGGATGAGGCTTAACTTCCCCGGTATAGTCTCGAGCATACAAAAGTGCATTAACGTTCAAGGATGGATTTCATTTAAGCACACTCAACACATGTGCATCCTTCTAAATATTACTTAGCATGCAGGAGATTATAGGCATTAAGTACATTTTCCTTACAAGTGGTGCTTAAACTCCTCCTGTATATTTGCATGCATACATACTTGCTTTAAGTTTGGGATGATAGTTATTAATAACATTCCTAAAAAATTCATCCTTTCAAAAAATTTTCAGCATACAGCAAATACAGACATTTTGCACATACTAGCATGACATGTTGCATTTCAATTTAAATACACAATAGCCAATCAAGGCTATAATACTAAAGCGTAATGCAATAGGGGTTCAATAAGTATGACACAACTCAAAATTCACAACAATGAGTGTGTGTGAAATGAAAAACTATCCCTAAGTCATGCAAATTCCTTAGTCAATGGACCATTATCAAAATATGGGGCGTTTAATTTAAACGGGATGATGCTCTACCATTTGGTTCCAGAGTGAAAATACATAATCCAAAGAATTTGACCAAATGGTATCCATGAACTAACTTCATCCTAAGACACAACCTCAATGTGTACATGTCTTCAAAACACATAGCGGTTTGGATTTCACATGTACTATCCTATGTAATTACTGTGCATCCTAGGAAGAGAAATGTGATGCTTACACTAATCAAAAATTGATTTCACTAGGTATACCAAATAGTATAAGCGGTTCTTTTAATGCAGCTATATTGGTTATCTGTTAAGAGATGTTGTCATATGTTCAGTATAGTCTTCCCTATAAGCCATAGATGCATCAGAAAATATATATAGAGGCATGCAATAATGTTCATGACCCAAGAACATTTCATATCAAATCATCAGACTTTAAGCACTGGATATAATGTTTAGGGTATTCTCAAGAGCCTCGATATTCAATAAATGAAGATGATGCATATGGAACATTTTTGTGCTTCTTATAGGGATGGAGCTAGGCTCTCCTAGTTATTCGATGATTATGCAAGGATGAATTTTAATTTTCTATTTGGTTTCACTCATCCTTTCAAAAATGTTTTAACATTAATTTTATCATAATCATTTTTAGCACAAGGTTTTGGTTTGGGAAAAATCCTATCGAAATTTCGGCAGCATGTCATCCGTAAATCGGATATTTCCCAAATTTACCATGTACCTAAAACCAGATAGATTCACGCAATCAACAAGTAATAATCTAGTTTAAGCATGCGAGAACCTATTTCCACTACCAGCATGCAATTCTCATCAACTGCATCCACCATGCAGGAGGCATTCTAGACTAAGCATGCAATCAGGTAGTTCAATCAATATATGAAGCTATAATATATGTATGTTATGGTTATGTAATATCTGTGTATCATGGTTCTACAATTTGAGTATCATGGTACTATGAAAACTGTACATCATAGTTCTATATAACCGTGTAAACTATAATTCTATAAAACACTGTATGGCCATAGCTTGGTAAATAAAACTGTATAATTTGTGTATCATGATTCTGTAAAAACTATATAATCATAATTTTGTAAATTCGTATAAAAATTCTATGATATAGTAGTGTTTCTCATGCCACACAATAATTGAAACACATTAAATATAATCTGTAAAATTGTATAATTTCTTACTCTAAATTATTCAAAATCTTACTCTAGAAACCCATAATTATATACTATATTTTAGTGGTAAAAATCTCTAATTTAACTAGCATAACATATTTCCCTTACCCGGCTAACAGAAACTAGTTTATTATTTACTAATTCACGCCTATGGCATTCATTATTCCAAAACCCTCAAATTATACATATATATTTTTCCCAATCAATCAACAAAATTTTCCAAAATAATTATCCAATTCACATCTTTTCCGAACCGCATATTCATAAGTTCCTAGACTATGAACTATTATCAACTCTACCTAAGTTCTTGAGGAGTATCCACTAGGATCCTTATCTCGTGCCTGCGGTGTTTGCACCAAAACCTATATTTCACATCAATTCCAGTTTAATCAACTCAAACTTCAGTATATTTTTTTCTAACACAAATCCTGGGTCCAAAAATACCTAATAATCATGAAAACCTTAAATTAACCCACTTACCCTAATTTTGGGATGGTGCCCAAGAACTCCAAACCAACAATCTGTTTTGGCTAAGTTGTAGAGAATTTCCCCAAGATCAATGTGGTAAGTTCTTATCGTTGAAACGAGGAAAAACAGAGCCGGATCGGAGGAGAGAAGGAGGGAGGGCCGAATGTAGAGAGAGAGAGAGAGAGAGAGAGAGAGAGAGAGAGAGAGAGAGAGAGAGAGAGAGTGAGTGAGTGATTTCTTGTTGGAATTCTGATCTCAGCGTATTTATGGATGGCTGGCCACATGGCTTCTTCGACGAGGCCACTTGTCTCGTCGACGAACCCAAAAAGGGATTTTTTCAATGAAGGTAGTGAGATCGTCAACAAACCATTAAGGTATGAAATTTTACTCTTGGTATCTTTTCATCGACAAAATTTAGGTACTCGTCCACAAGCCATACAGGTAAGTTTGTTGATGAAACCTAAAGGTTCGTCGACGAACCCTAATTGCCCTTCTTTTGAATTTCTTTTTTCCCATTTAACTCCCTTTTCCTTATCATTATTTAATTGCTATTATTTTTTTGGGTTTCTACATTCTCCCATTCTTATAAAAATTTTGTCCTCAAATTTTGCTATCTATGTTATACACCATCCCCTGAGGAAAAATTCGCTACTTATTTTATTAATTACCCTCACTTATAGTGGAAGAATACCGTGGTTACATTTATGGTTCTAGGAGATTACAATAGCTAACCAAAATTTCCCCCAAACCAACTATATCCTGTAAATCCAAAACACAACTTAATACATTAATTACCCTTCACTATATAAAACGAAATCGAAACAAAACTTACCTTATCTAAACTATTACTTTTCTTTTTTGACTAATACCGATCCCCACTGAACAAATGTGGGTACTTTTGTTGTATCCCCTGCTCAAGCTCCCACGAAGCTTCCTCCACTATGTGATTCCTCCGCATGACTTTTACTAGTGGTATTTTCTTGGTGCGCAATTGCTGTTCTTTACTATCTAGAATCTACACTGGTGTTTCTTCATATACTAAAGTATATTTAAGCTCTAACTCCTCATAACTGATCACGTGGGAGGGATCTGAGATGTAATGACCTAAAGTATAATGGCATTTAAATAACAATTAAGAGAGAGAAAATGGGAATAGAAAGTTCGTTGACGAAACTCTTCAGGGAATTGTCGATGAATCCGGCTCTATAAATAGCCTAAAACTCGGTTTTAAACACAGAAAAATTAGGAAAATTTCACTCTCTCTCTCTCTCTCTCTCTCTCTCTCTCTCCTCCCTATGGTTTCTCTCTCCTCTCTATTTGATTTTAGCTCCGTCGTTCGTCAGATCGACGATCTGAGGCCACCACGATGCTCCTAGGGAAGTTCTCTTCAAATCTTCTGGAGCGGATCGTTGGTGGAAGCGAGTTGAAAGTCATCCCTGAGTTGAGGTAAGGCTTTTTATGCCAAATTTGGTCTTATCGTAATTATAGGAAATGATATTCACGAAAAAATACTAAAGTTTAGTTGTAGGAGTTATTGTTTTCAGAGAGTTGAATGGGGAACCCTGCGAGTGCAGGACCGATATTTTAGGGGTTTTCTTTTTAGTGTCAGGTAAGGGAATAAACTAAAGCAGTTATTTTCCACGCGTATTATTATTATTTATCAGTAAATTAATTTTCAGGGAAGCATGTATTATATTTGAATATTATTAAGAAAATGCATATTTGGGAAAATACTGTTGTTAAGTTAAACAATTTAGATGTAAATTTTCAAAAGATATCTATTTGACATATTTTAAGTATTCTATTGATTAACTTTTTAACATTACATGATTGGTTCTTTCAATGGTAAATGATAAATGCAGGTAGTTGTTACTATATTATCGATTCTTAGTTTGGTTATTCCTACTTTCTTTTCCATTAGACCTTCAAGCTTAGAGACTAGGATATGATTGTTTATAGAGGTAAAGGTGTGCTCAATTCCATGAAGAACATCAATGATGTCTTGGTGTCGAAGCTTAATTAATAGTGTTGATGTCAATTAAAAAAAATTGTCAAGATCATATGAATATTTATCGTGTAATTACTTATTTTGAACCATTCGATTTTTAAAAGTGTTTTTGTTGCTTCTAGCAGGAAAGTAATATTTGTTTTTCACTCTTGGGGATAGGAAGACTTGAAATGCTATCCAAGTAGTGCATTTTTTCCCTTTGTTTTTGGGGGAAAGATGTTGGAAAGTTTTTATTTGTATATTTGATAGTTTCTACTGTAATGGGCTGGGATCTTTCACTCATAATTTCTTATGCTAATAATGCTACAACCTCATAACTCAAGGCTGCTCTAATGAAATTAATTTGATTTTTACATCGATTCTTTGTCCCCTAGAGCAATATTTATCAAAAATGTATTTGGATGATGTTTGATGAGTGTTGAGGAAGACCACAAATCAAGGAGCAAACATGAGACCCCAATTACGTGATATTTCCTTTTGAGAAAAGTTAGTAAATCTCGTTATTATAGAAAAGAGCTGGAAATTAATTTAGGATTAATTTTGTATTTATTCCATTGTTCCCCAATTACAAGTATAAATAGGGATTGTAAATTCTTGTAAGATATACAACTTTTGAATAGAGTTTATATATATATATATATATATATATATATATATTCTTCTTCCTTTAATTTTTCATATGGTATTAGAGCTGGTTCATTGAACCTTTGCTCCGATTGTCCAGTGATCTCACCACTAGCTCCGCTATCGACGACAACGAAGGAACCGTCACTCCTTCGCTGCCTATCTGATCTTCGTCTCTGCTATCAATGACCTTTGACATTGTTTTCTCTATTGTTGTTCTTTTCTGAAGTATTCAACATTGTCATCGACATCTCTGTCAACTTTCTGATTTGTCTGAATCAGAGGTTGAAGACGACCTCCTACAGATCTGCGCCCAACCAACCCACGCCAAAAGTGGGCTCTGAATCCTGCCATTACTTCCACTCAACTTTGAAGAGCAATTCCAAAGTGACCATGTTAGCTTTGGTGTGAATTCAAGAGGGGGTTGGATTGAAGATTTAAAAAACTTTTCGGTTAATTTAAAAGTTTCTCCGATTCATTACATATCATATCCTATTCAATGTTAAATGCATGTATGTAAAAAAAATTAAGTTATTTGGTTCATGCATACATGCGTATCTCATTCAAAGTAAATGTGTGCATGCAACTAAATATAACAGTAAATAAATAACCATACACATACTAAATTTAAAGTGCAGTAATTTAAATGAGATAGGGAGAGAGTGACAAAAGATATTTTTTATCAAGGTTTGGCCAAACCAGCTTACGTCCCCGCCTTGGGCATACCCCCGAAGGATTACACTGAACCTGCTCACTTAAACGGGTGGAATAGAAGCTGTTTTCATCCTCTCCTTACGGGGTGAGGAAAACCCCAACTCAATTACTAAGCTGAGCCGAACTAGTCTCACTTACGGAGCTAAGACTCCACAGTTCAATTAACGGGCTGAACCCAACCAGTACAATAAAAATCATTTTTGTACATAATACAGTGCTTCTAAATACAAACAGAAATGTACACAATTAAGCTCATAAAAAATACACACTTCAATGATATGAAATAATGTTAAGGGAGTAAGGGTGTTTTACTCAAAATAATATTTTCAATCTATGAACAAGATGTATATGATAAACACATAAAGATTTAAATTCTATAAAACATTTTCTCCAAAAGTATTTATCAACTAAATAAACTGGAGAAACTCAAAGATTTAGCCTCAAAATGATTTTCTAAAAATATGAGTTTAGGTGAGGGCAAATGCACTTTGATAAAATAAAAGCCTAATCAAAATGAATACACTCTTTCAAATGATTTCCAAAAGGTAACAAAGAGTGTTGGGAGAGTATAAAATTTACCCCATAAAAGATTTTGCAATAAAAACATGTTTTGAGGGAACTTTGATTAGGATAAAAATTAGAGAGAAAATGGGCTAATCAAAGTTACTAATTTGATATATGAAAGGGGTATATATGACTCAGGGAAATTTTTGACCATTGGAGACATGCTAGGAATTTTTAAAAAAGTTTAATTAATTTTTAACCCTAATTACCCCAGTTAAAAATGAGCAACCCGAGACTTTCGGGCGCCTGACCTGAAGTTCGGTCTCCCGAATACACACAAGAGAAAAAGCGAGTTTTTGAGGTTTGGGTGCCTGAAAAATATGTTTAGGTAGCTGAACCAAAGGCGATTTCAAAATACCGTGGTTCAGTCGCCCGGTCTAAAGTTCGGTTTACTGAACTTACATGTTTGATTGCCCGAGGTGGATTTGAACGTGAAGTTCAAGTACCCAGAGAAGGTGAAAAGTGACTGCTCAAAGGTTCGGTCACCTAGGAACACTCAGTTCAATTTGGTTCGATCGCCCGAATCAAGTCAAACTTGTTGACCAGTCAACCATTCGGTCGACCGAGACGTTTTCAACGCACAGTTCGGTTTCCTGAAGCCCTTTCACACTTAAGATTTTGTCTTGCCTTTTTTTTTTTTCAGAAAAATTATGTGCAGGGACCTAGGGTCAATCTAGGGTCTAGGCATCTTAATTTACCCTAAAAACCTAGCATCGGTCGACCTTCACCCTATGGTCTATCTACGGTCTGTCTGAGCTTACATTCATATCATGTAGGATGAATGCAGTTATTACAAACCAAATTAAAATCAAATGCAATTACAACACAAAACATGTCTTCTTCTTCTCCTTTACTCTTTGACTCCACGGAATACGCTAGAATGATGATAAACTTGAAGTTCCTCCTGTATTCCACTTCTCCTTATATGTGTGTTGAATTATAACCTGTCCAGTCACTAGATTACACACATAAGTAACAAGTGTATTTGTCAGCATCAAAACAGAGATCGAACTCAAAAAGCCAACAAACCCACTGACAGCTTTATAGATCAAGGCAAAACAATATTTTAAATAGTTAAAATATTAAACTAAGTGGAGAATCAATTCTTCCAAAGGATCAAGTCAAATCAATATTTAAAATATTTAAAATATTCAACTGAGTGGAGAATCAATTCTTCCAAAAATAAAATATAAAATATAAAAGGAAAAGAAAAAAAGAAGTGTTTCATTTGAGAGGTTTCATTTTTCCTCATGGCTATTCTCAATAATTCCACCCCTTCGCAATCCATGGCATACCAAGTAGGTAGTGTCGACTCTTCATTGGCAGGTACGCCCAATAGTGATCATCTGTGGATTCTTGACAGTGGTGCAATTGACCATATGGTTTACACACGCACTATTCTAACCCAATATCTTCCAGTCCATGGTTGGACAGTTCAATTACCAAATGGCTCCCATGCCACCGTTACTCATATTAGATCAATTCAATTCTCTTCTACTCTCACTTTAAATAGTTCTTGTATCCCAACCTTTCATTTCAACCTAATTTCTGTTCGTATGTTATGCAAAATACACTATTGTCTCATTATCTTTTCTTCTGATTTCTGTTTTATTCAGGACCTGCACTCAATGAAGATGATTGGGATGGGAATTGAGCAGGACGGCTTCTACCACTTTGCAAACACCAGAAAAGCTTGTTGTTAGGCGACCACCTCCACTTCGACTTCTCATATTTGGCATCACTGTTTAGGACATTTGTCCAATAAAAATTTGTCTTTTCTTTCCAATAAAGAACCAGAAATTTGTAATTTTGATTTGCAACCATGTTTAATTTTCCCATTGGCTAAACAGACTCATGCTCCATTTCCAACTAGCTCTATTTCTTCCCATAAACCTTTTGAATTACTACTTGTTGACATTTGGGGGGCTTATCGCACCCCTTCTATTATTGGTGCACTTTATTTTCTCACTATTGCCGATGATTTTACCCGTAGTACTTGGGTTTATTTAATTTACCACAAATCTGACACCTGTTCTCTTTTGCAATCTTTCATTCATCTCATTGAAAACCAATTCTCTACCACCATCAAAATCATACGAAGTGATAATGGGCCAGAGTTTCACATGCCCACATTTTATGCACCCATGGGTATTATCCACCAAACCAGTTGTGTCTCCACTCCTCAACAAAATGGAGTGGTTGAACGCAAACATCGTCATCTCCTCAATGTTGCCTGCTCCTTACTTTTTCAAGCACATATGCCCACACACTTCTGGAGGGATGCTATTCTTACTACTACCTATCTCATTAACATCACACCTTCTTTTGTTTTGGGTGGTCTATCTCCTTATGAAAAATTGCATGGCGTCAAACCCACACATACTCACTTGAAAGTATTTGGATGCTTGTGTTTTGCTTCCACTCACTCTTAAAACCCAACCAAATTCGACCCACGAGCCATCCAATGTGTCTTCCTTGGTTACCCGTATGGTCAAAAAGGGAACCGACTCTATAATCTTAGCACACAGTCTTTGTTTCCCAAGATTTCATTTTTCATGAAGATATTTTTCCTTTTGCCTCTTCTAAACCTGAACCTACAGAACTTGTCCTACCTTGTCCTGTATTTTCCCTTGACCATATTCTAGATGACCCGTCTCCCAGATGGATCCATTGAACGATACAAGGCTCACCTCGTTGCCAAGGGTTACAATCAACAAGAATGCATTGACTACACCGAGACATTTGCTCCAGTCGCCAAGATGACCACCATTCGCACCATTCTGGCACTTGCTTCCATGCATAACTGGCATCTTCATTAGCTTGATGTCAAAAACTCTTTCCTCTATAGAGATCTGGAAGAAGAAGTATACATGCAACTTTCATCGGGATTCGAACGAAAGGGGGAGACTAAAGTATACAAGCTCATTAAGTCTCTCTATGGCCTTAAACAAGCCTTAAGGCAATGGTATGCCAAGCGCTCATCCACCCTTATTGATGCAGGATATTCACAGTCCAAGGCAAATTACTCACTTTTCGTCTAATCCCACAAGAACAATTTCACTGCCATTTTAGTATATGTGGATGATTTTTTCGTTGCAGGAAATAGTTTGGAGCAGATCAATGCGATCAAGAAACTTCTAAATGACCACTTCAAGCTCAAAGATCTGAGAATTCTCAAGTATTTATTGGGAATTGAAGTGGCTCGTTCAGCCAAGGGAATATTTCTGTCTCAGAGGAAGTATGCCCTTGAGATACTGGAAGATGCTGGCTTCCTTGGAGGTAAGCCTAGCAACTTTCCCATGGAACAAAACCTTGCACTCAGCAAGAGTGAAGGTGAACTCATTATAGACCCTTCATCATATAGACGACTTGTTGGAAAACTGATTTATTTGGCTATCACAAGACCAGACTTAGCCTATTCAATACATGTACTTAGTCAGTTTATGGACAAGCCACGTATACCACACTTGGATGCAGCACACAGTCTTGCGGTACATTAAGAAATCTCCAGGCCAGGGGCTTTTCTTGCCGGCTTCTAGTGAAATTCAACTCCATGCATACTATGATGTAGATTGGGCACACCGAAGGGACACTAGACGATTAGTCACCGGGTATTGCATCTTGCTCGGAAAATCACTCATTTCCTGGAAGACCAAGAAACAAACAATAGTCTCTCGCTCTTCAGCTGAAGTGGAGTATAGAGCTATGACCTCTACATGCTGTGAGGTTACTTGGTTAAAATCTTTACTCTTAGATCTTGCAGTGACACATTTTCAACCAGTCAGACTGTACTGTGATAACAAAGTTGCTATACAAATAGCCTCAAATCCAGTATTTCATGAACGAACCAAGCATATCGAGATAGATTGTCATGTGGTTCGAGAAAAACTCCAAAATGGGATCATTCAAATAATCCAATTGCACACAAGCCAGCAACCCGTTGATTTATTTACCAAAGCTTTTGGAGTTGCACAATTTAACTACCTACTCAACAAGTTGGGTGTTATAAATATCCACGCCAACTTGAGGGGGAGTGTTGAGAAAGACCACAAATCAAGGAGCAAACATGAGGCCTCAATTGCGTGATATTTCCTTTTGAGAAAAGTCAGCAAATCTCGTTATTATAGAAAGGAGTTGGAAATTAATTTAGGATTAATTTTATATTTATTCCATTGTTCCCCAATTACAAGTATAAATAGGGGTTGTAAATTGTTGTAAGATATACAATTTTTTAACAGAATTTTTTTATTATTATTCTTCTTCCTTTAATTTTTTCACAATGAGCATTTCTTTTGCTTCCAAAAGTAAGAAAAGTAACTTCAAAAATATTAATGTAATGAGGCCTAAATGTTCCCATTCATAACTTGTTAAAGACTTAATTTGGGTGTTGATTTTATTCAGGAGGCAGCTGATTAGTTGAGTTACAGCTGAAACTTTCCCGAGTCAATGGCAAGCATAAGGTAGTTTGGTTGTCATTACTCAGCATTGCCTAAGTGGAGTTGAGTTTTGTGCAAACACTCAGATTGGAGGAGATGAAACAAAATTTGGGTAATGCAGATTTTAATATACAATAATATGGTAGAATGCACATGTTAGTAATTTACTATTGGGCTATTCTTTGAACTGCTAATTATCTCAACTACTCTGCAGAGAGCAGCCAGGTTGCTAGTGCTTCTAAGCCTAGCTTTTTTGGTTGGTATTGGAAGATGAATATACTGATAGAATGCTTAGAAACGCATCCAAGCACATCTATCGTACCAATCTGCCAACCTGAAACTTCTATCACAGAACTAGCAATGTTGCTCAGCCTGGCATGCACATCTTCTTCTGAGGTTTAATTCTTGGAGGGAAGAAAAGTCCCTAAACTTTAGATGCTGTTTGGACTTTGGGAAAAAATGAGGGAAAGGGGAAAAAATATATGGATGAGTTCACTTTTTTTCATATATATTTGATGATCAAGGAAAATAAGAAAGAAAATAAAAATATATAAAATCAATAAATAAAAATTTGAATTTTAAGCATCATTAACGTTTGATTTTTTAAAATTTTTAATTATATTAGAACAATTTTCATTTTTAATATTATTTGATATAGATAGAAAATATAATAGAAAATGAATTTCCTATCTATTTTTCTTTCCTTTTATTTTGTTTTCCTTATCAAACCTAAAGAATATGATGGATAATTTATTGTTGTTGAGGACTTGAGGTGAATAAAAAACAAACCCATGAGTAAGAATAACTCTTTTACCGGATTTTCAAAGTTGAGATTTATTTTAGTGACAGTGTTGGGGTCTGTCCGTTTATTCTTGAAGATCTACTCAAAATAACACATTCATCATGTTTAATTGAGAAAAATTTACGTTCTCTGGGAGGACTAACGTAATCCTCCTATTAGACCATCTTATATAATAAAAATACATCAACAGTAAGTATCATATAGTAGGATTCATGTATTTCCATTATTAATAAGAGGGTCTGATGAAAAAACCACCTCGGTCCTCTTAAAAAACCTTCTTTTTTTTTTTTTCGGTTTAATATGGGAAATAGAATGAGAAATGAATTGAATGAATGAAAATTTAAACAAAATATTAAAATAAAAAATAATAATAAATTTGATTCCATTCTAACCAATTTCATTAAATCCTTATGTACTAAACATGTCATCTCTAATTACAAATCTCCCTCATTTGCTTGGTTTGAGAGCTCTATAAGCATCTTCAACCTTTGATAAAGAAAGATCCATCAATAAAAACACCACTACTGGCCAACGCCACTGATGCCAGTGCCAATGCTGACACTGCCACGGCCGCCCACACTCCAAGCAGCTACTGTTGTCTATTTGGAGGGAGAGCAAGGCAGAAGCCAACATTTTCTCCATTTTGATTAGTTGAAGACCAAGATCCAAGAAGTGTGCTTTTCTTATAATGGCTAGGTTGTAATGGTCCCCAGCCAACTGTGCTGAGGTATTGTCAGTTTTTATGTATTGGTTTCACAATTTTACATGTAAGTCCAAAATTTACTTAGTACACATTTTCAGTACAGAATCATGACATGCTCTCTCGCCGAGCCGATCTCTGGTGCCCCGTTAGAGTGATCCATACCTTTGTATAGAATCCATGAACATGATAGTATCTTGATGATAGTTTTGATACTAAGTATAATAATCTCAACCGAACTTTAATGAAATATTGTCTACTACGTCCTTTTAATTTCAATATTTTTTAGGGCATTATTAGGTGTTTTCTTTATTTTTTTTAATTTTTTTAAAAAAATTTCCCTTTTCATTTTCTTCTAAATTTCTATTTATGTTCTTTTTCATATCATCTTCTTGTAGTTCACTACTACTAAAAAAAGAAAAAAGAAAAAAGAAAAAGGAAAAACAAGGATATGTTTATTCACTCTCTTCTTATTTCTCTATATTAGTTGTTTATGCGTTATTATCTTATTTACTTGATGTCACAAAGAAATGTTGAATGTTAAGTGCTTCGTGTTTGTAGAAGTTTCATATTTTTGTGATATTTAAAATAAAAATTTATTTTAATAAAATTAAAAAGATTAAATGTTAATGGTATGTAAAGTAATTTTATATCTATTGATTTGATATATTTTTTATTTTCTTTATTATTTTGTTTGATAACCAAATAGTAAATAATTTATTTTTGGGTAATATTTTTCAAGTTTCAAATTAAACCTTAGGGTATATTTGAATCAAAGATTTTATTTGGAGGAAAAAAATAAAAGTAATTTTTTTTTTGTTATATTCTCTCTCTTTATTAAATATTATTAAAAAATAAAAAAAAATCAATCACAATTAAAATTTTTTAAAATAAATATTAATAATGTGTAAAATTAAATTTTATTCATTAATTTAATATATATTTTATTTTTTTTAATTTTCTTAAAAAATAAAATTAAAAATGAATTCTTTATGTTTTCTAAATATTTTTTAAATCCTAAATAGATAAGTTGGGTTATGATAAATAGCGAATCAGCGTACTTTGCCTTCATCAAAATCATAATAAGATTTATTATTCGGTTATATCAAGTATTTTTTTTTTTTAAAAATTAATGATATTGACTAAATTACATGTAATTTAAGGAAAATAATTAAATAAATAAAAGAAACCTTTGACACGTTGGGCAAGGTGTGTACTGAGATCATTTTATAGGTTAATTTCTTTCTATAGAACATGACCAAGGCCTCTCCGCTGTCTGCCACTCCATCTGGTTTCCACCAGCTCTGTCGTTTACTCAGGTACGCTTCTCGAGTTCACTCCCCGCGCTTCACAAGCAACAATGGCGTCTCAAAACCCTAAATTTTCTTTCCGTTTTCTCGCTCTCCGGAAGCCCCCCTCCCCCTCAAAGCTCTGCACCTCAATCAGTCATTGTTGTCGCTTTGTGCTCTGTAAAGCAGCCATTATTGCTCTTCTGCACGTTGGCTATTTAAACACCAAAAAGCTTAGATAAAATATAATGAATTAAATATGTTGTATTGGACACCTTGTCACGTGCTGGCCAGCGAATGTCATTGGGGGATGAGTCCGTCTTCTTCTTAGTTTGATTTCATTTCATTTTCCCATATATAAATCTTCAAAAACGTATTCAGAACACTGTCAATCTCTCACTCCATCGGTTTCTCCTCCCACTACGCGTTCAAGCTTTTCCCATTTCAGGCTAACGTCCGTTCCTCTGCGATTTCGATTCTCCTGTTTTTGATCTACCTCTGCATCTGCATTTGCGTTTGAGTTTGTGTTTCATTTGCCTGAGGTGCTTCCGTACTCTACGTCTCTATCCCTCTTCTTTTTTTTTTTTCCTCTCTACTTTTTCTAGGGTTTTGGGTTTTTGTCGGAGTATTCGTGCTAACTTTTCACCGTTCGTGTGGTAGATCTTTGTGTTTCCTAGTCGAATAAACTGTTTTACTACTAGATGTTGACTGTCTGTGCTGTAGATTTGTACTTTATGATGTGGATTTCACTTTTCAAGTGATGCTTACTGTTTTTATGTAAAAATTTCATTATAGAGATTGGTTTTAGTTGTTTGTGTGGGACATTTGGAATCTTAGTTACAGTATGTGTTTCCTGAGGTTTTGGATCAGGGAGGGGCTTGTATTATGTTTGTTTTCTGGAGTGCATGAGGTTTCACATTGTTAAACAAGCAGATCCTGAACTGATTTTTATGAGTTCCAGTTTTTTCTTTTGGTTTTTTAAGTTTATGTTTATACCTCAATTCTTTGACAATGTATGTTGCTCTTCATTTGAAGTTTTAGTGGGATTGTTGTTGAATCCCTTTTTTTTTGGGGGTGTTCTGTGTTACTTTCCTATTGCAGATCTTTAAAAGGTAAATATGTAGTTAGATCTTCTCATGCTCTCTCTCTCTCTCTCTCTCTCTCTATTTGTGGAGTTTGTTGTGCTGCTTTTTGGTTTAATTTTATCTTGCTCTCAAAATGTTTGGATCTTGGCGGTTATACTGTAAAAGTAAATCATAATTAATTTACTGTATATGTACATATATGTGTGTGTGTGTCTATATATATTGTTTCTTGTATTGTTCATTACTTCATTTCCTGCACTGTTTTTATTTTATTTTGTGGAAATGAGAACTGATTTGGATGCATCACTTTTAGTTATTGATTTTTTTTTTCTTTGCTCTTTAGCTTTGAGGTGATTTACATGACTGGTTTTTTATGTTTCAAGGGAAAGTTGAAATTTTGGAATACTTCTAACTAATTTATGTTAAAGTTGGAACTTTTCTTTGGAGGTGGAGAGGGGGGGGGGGGGAGCATGTATTTCATGCTTCCCCAAGAATGATTTACTTCATTGCTATTCAAATGCAAGTAAACGGGTCCGTCAGCAATTTTGGATTTGACATATCAGACCATGCACACGCATTAATGCTTGTTGAAGAAGCCCTTCCCATGAGGAATGGAAGCATCTCTGCCAATAATTGGGAACTGGGAACTTCCATTATTCTCATAGTTTTACTTATAAAACCAAAAAAATTTCAGTTCATTTATTTTGGTCATACCAACTAGCATTTAGATCTAAAATTGTTTTTGGTTTGTATTTAGAGGGTTTTTTTTTAAATAATAATAATAATAATAATAATAATAATGCAGTAGGCCAACTTCTTAGCTTAGAGGAGCTTTGAGGCACTGTCATGGAAATGATGGTCCATGATTCTTATTGTGTAGTTGGTGGATCAGGCTTCGCTGTCTTTGAAAATTGTTTAACTGTGTTCTTTCAATCCACATGATATGGAGTTACTCAACATATTGTAGTGTGAATGTAAATGGTTAGTAGCATAAGTGAGTTTTTGGCCCTTGGCTACCCTGTTTATTACTTTCATTAATTTCAAAAATTTAAGATTTGCTACAAGATAATTCGAACATCATTTTTTGAGGATATGATTCTGTTACACTTATAACTGTAATGTGTTAGTATTACTTTTCTATGAGTTTGCTGGGACTGTTTGGAATGAATGGCTCATTCCATATGTGATAATGTTCTGTCAGATACCCTTGATATCGTTTAGTTTCATTTAATATTAAAAAAGTTAGAAGTTTCAACATAAGTAATGTTTTCTGCTTTTAATACGAGTCTTAGAAAATATCATGTATATTGGTTATTAATAGCTTGAGTTCCTTCTTTAGATCCTTGATATTTCTCTGAACAAAAATGTTGTCCTCTAGAGGACATGCTGCCATAAAATATGTTTATTTGAGTTTTTTTAGTGTTTGTACTTGTACACTTTCATGTTTACTGTTGTCAGTTTTCTGGATTAGGTGTTTCTGTGTTATAAGGTCAATGCATCAAGCATATCTTTTTTGAAAAAAAGACAGCTGTCATGATAATCTAGGAGTTGCATAGAAGGAATAAACTTGCCATCCTCTGCCCGACCTACTCAGTATTTTCTTTGCATTTCACCAGGAAGTCAAGAACGTCTAATGTCTTCAATAGTGAATTTCTGAATTTATTTCTCGAGTGTTGCATAAGTAATCATTATGAGTTAGTCATATTTTACTCCGCCAACTTAAAAGGATTGATTAATCTACATTGAAGGGATATTTTGCCAACAATTCTAGGTGATATGAAGTGTCTTCATCTAATGATTGATCTGTAGGTCCTCAGGCTGCCATATTTCAGACTTCAGAGACGTCTTTCACATAGCCTACTCCCATTCAACTATTGATCTAGGCATAGTTCTACCCTTCAATCAACTAGTATATGCATGGTGCATGGATTGACAATTTATTTTCGGCATTTTATGTTCATTTCAGTGAAATCAGCTAGGTTAGCTGATGGTTCCACCATTTAGTATAACTGATTAATGAAAGTTTCAGAACCAGTCACCACAATGATTGGGCCTGACAGCTAAATAGAATATGCATTTTGGTGAATTAATCATGGTTGACTTTCATCCTGACATGTTAATTATAAATGTTTTTCAAGTAAAATTTTTAGAATTGTTCATCAATGTCCTAGTCTGGATCATCTGTCATAACGGGTGCTGTGTATGGGAATTTTGCATTCTTGAGCCAATTTATTACTCTAAAGCTGACTACTACTTCTCATAGATGCTACTTTATTTAAATTTCCTGGAAGTGAGCCCTGAGTGTTTGCATTTGCTATTGGTTTACAAGCTTTGTTCGGTTTTGTGATTTCATTTTCTTTTCTTTAAGTGCCAGTGTTTTTTCTATTGCATTTTGAACACTCTTTTAACTTGTACACTCAATTTATGAATTTTCTGTGACTTACCAAATTCTGTTGGTTTTTTTTTCCCTTCATACAGTGAAAAGATTATCTACATTTCCAACTATGTCGGATCTTGAGGCCCCCCTGCGCCCCAAGAGGAAGAAAATTTGGGTGGATTATTTTGTTCAATTTCGATGGATAATTGTGATCTTTGTTGTCCTCCCTGTCTCGTTCACAATATACTTCCTTACATATCTTGGAGATGTCAAATCTGAATCTAAGTCCTTCAAGAAGCGTCAGAAGGAACATGATGAAAATGTGGAGAAAGTTGTGAAACGTCTCAAAGAGAGGAACCCTTCAAAGGATGGCCTTGTGTGCACAGCCCGAAAACCCTATATTGCTGTTGGAATGCGTAATGTTGATTATAAGCGAGCTAGGCATTTTGAGGTTGACCTCTCAGCATTCCGCAATATCCTGGAAATTGACAAAGAGAGAATGATTGCAAGAGTGGAGCCTTTGGTTAACATGGGGCAGATCACCAGGGTTACAGTCCCAATGAATCTTTCCCTCGCAGTTGTTGCTGAGCTTGATGATCTTACTGTTGGTGGCCTCATCAATGGCTACGGGATTGAAGGAAGCTCTCACATCTATGGCCTCTTCTCTGATACTGTTGTGGCTTATGAGATTGTTCTTGCAAATGGACAAGTTGTTAGAGCTACTAAGGACAACGAATATCAAGATCTTTTCTATGCTATTCCGTGGTCTCAGGGAACATTGGGGCTTCTTGTGTCTGCCGAGATAAAGCTTATCCCTGTTAAGGAATATATGAAGCTGACTTATAAACCTGTTGTGGGCAATCTAAAAGAGATAGCAGAGGGTTATGTGGATTCTTTTGCACCCAGAGACAGGGATCAGGATAATCCAGAGAAAGTTCCAGACTTTGTTGAAACCATGATTTATTCTCCTACAGAAGCAGTTTGCATGGCAGGGAAATATGCCTCAAAAGAGGAAGCCAAGAAGAAGGGCAGTGTGATTAATAGTGTTGGGTGGTGGTTTAAACCTTGGTTCTACCAGCATGCGGAGAAGGCACTAAAGAAAGGGGAGTTTGTAGAGTACATACCAACTCGGGAATATTACCACAGGCACACTAGGTGTCTGTACTGGGAGGGAAAGTTGATCCTTCCTTTTGCCGATCAGTGGTGGTTTAGGTTTCTTTTGGGGTGGATAATGCCACCCAAGGTGTCTCTGCTCAAGGCCACTCAAGGTGAAGCTATCAGAAATTATTACCATGAGATGCATGTCATTCAGGACATGCTTGTTCCGCTTTACAAGGTTGGGGATGCTCTAGAGTGGGCCCACAAGGAGATGGAGGTATACCATTTTCCTCTTTAGCTCTATTCTGTAATGTTTCCGTTAAATATAGTGTGATTACAGAATTCCTTCCCTGTTTTCTGCATTAGTAATATGTTTTTTTACCTTCATCTAAATGGGACACCGTATTATCATCATCCCATCCTGGGCTAGACTCTAGAGATTGAAAAGAAAGTACTCTGACAGTTTCCTTTTTTAATTTTATTTTTTGCTTATTTTTAAGAAAAGCGAACATAATTTGTGCTTATGCAAAGGTCTTAAAGCAGCCTCTTGATCGTGGATTTGAACAAAAAAATTTCTATGTATTGCATGTTTAGCACATTTGGAAACATATCTTAATTTTGCATAAAATGAACTTTGCAGAAGTTAAAAGCATGGTTAGCCTAGCATTAAAACATCTTAAATAGTGTGGCAGATCACAAAGAAGTTGATTTTATGCATAATTGCTTCCAAGTGCATTCTCATGATATGAAGTTCATGGTGCCAAGGTAATTCAATCTTGAGCCTGACAATTTACCGTTTCCATTTTTAATTCTCCAGGTATATCCTATTTGGTTATGCCCACACAGATTGTACAAGCTCCCTCTCAAAACCATGGTGTATCCTGAACCAGGCTTTGAGCTACATCGCAGGCAGGGAGATACGCATTATGCTCAGATGTACACGGATGTGGGAATATACTATTCACCTGGCCCCGTTTTGAGGGGTGAAGTCTTTGATGGTGCGGAGGCTGTCCGACGTATGGAGAACTGGTTGATTGAGAATCATGGGTTCCAGCCACAATATGCCGTGTCTGAGCTGACTGAGAAGAACTTCTGGAGGATGTTTGATGCTTCACTATATGAGCACTGCAGGAAGAAATATGGAGCTGTGGGAACCTTTATGAGTGTTTATTACAAGTCAAAGAAAGGACGGAAGACTGAGAAGGAAGTGCAGGAAGCTGAAAGAGAACAGGAGACTGCCTATGCTGAGGTCGATCAGCCAGTAGACTGATTTTTGATTGGACATGGATTTTTCTTCCGGTAGGGATTTTCTGTTTCCCCTTTTTCCTAATTTCCTGGTTGTGTTTTTGTATTTGTTCTCTCTTTCTTGGTTGTGGAAGTTCTTAACAACTTAGAATGGGTGCGATTTGAGGGATTTATGGTATCTTAGTGAGTTTGACTGAACTTGGTCTCATTAAGTTCAACTAGACTTTTCGGATGGTTTATGGGCTCTGCAGAGTACACACTTAGTGATGATTTATGGTGCGAGGCGGAATGCGTCGGTCACCGGTCCCCTCCTGGCTGGGCTTACCTATGGTTTGGAAGCTTATTTTAAATGTTCCTTGTGCACAGCCATAACAAAATTACACAAACCCTCCAGCTTCATCTCTTTGCTGGCCTGCAGACTTGGCCGGTGGAATAATTTCAGTCTCTGCTATGGCAGTAAAGGTCTGTATTGGACGAAAAATGCTTCATGTTAGCATCTTAAAGTGTGAGCGATGTTTATTTTCTCCGGTTTATAAATTCTACTATTTATGTTTGGGAGAGTGGAGTTGAAATGCTTATATTATTATTTAATATATTTTCAACATTTAGTCCTCTGCTTTTCTTTTTTCTTATTGAAAATTCCTTTGAACAAGACGAAACGAATGATGGACCGAACAATACAAGGGTCTTTTGAATAAACGCCGCTCATTTTAAATAGTTCTCCCAGCACAATTTAGGCAGTTGTCTCCTCCCTTTACGCCATCAAGCATGGAAAGGTACATCAATTTTCTTTGGAGGTAAAAGAAAAAAGCAGTGTCCACCAACTTCAGCTGACTGTTTTCTCGGCTTTGCTGCTACAGATATTCCAAATCACACCCATATTTTTGACTCGCCAATATGTAGGGAGAGATATCAGTAAACAATCACGGTGTAATAATTTTTCTTATATGTAAGTAAATATCGTGTATTTTTACTTTTATGCGTATTAAAAATAATAAGAAAAATGACCAATCACATCGAGCTACAAGAACAAAAGTAATTTTTACTTGCGTGGAAAATTTTCCCAATGAGGAAGAAAATTGGTGGGGCTTAGTTCAGTTGAAATCTCTATTGTCATTAAATAATGAGTATGCAAAGTTTTCTTTAATTGCAATTAGAGATTACAATTATATTTCATCAAAATATCATCAATCTTGACAAATGCAATGAGAAGTGTAGAGAATATACCAAAATCACAATTACTTTTCACGGACACAAATCCCAACTCTCGAGCTCAAAATTTGATCTCCACTATTCAGATTGTAGCCCTTTGAGTTGTGAATCTTTCTTCCAAATTTCAGCTCGATTGAACCACAGACGAAGCGGGATTGGAGTCTTGATTAAATCTGGATAGTATGAGAAAAATTTATGTTTTTCTCTCTTTTGGGAAAACTGTAACCACTACAAAAATATTGGTTTTAGTGACGAAACTATCATATTCAATTTCATCATTAAAA
Source organism: Malania oleifera (assembly GCF_029873635.1). NCBI lineage: Eukaryota > Viridiplantae > Streptophyta > Magnoliopsida > Santalales > Ximeniaceae > Malania > Malania oleifera. The sequence goes on from NC_080420.1 coordinate 84,564,581, forward strand.
GTGGCTATTAATGACGGTTTTAGCAGTCGTCACTAATACGACACTATTAGTGATGAATTTAAACTGTCACTAATACTTTCGTTATTAAAAATAGGAAAATATCGCGAGAAAAAAATTTTCACGCAGAAATTGTTCTAGAAAAATATTAGCGACGATTCTTAAGGTATTAGTGACAAATTAAATCTGTCGCTAAAAGAAAATTTTTAATGACGACTGATAATCGTTACTAATATTATTTTTAAAAAATAATTAAAAAAAAAGTATTTCACAATATTAGTGACGAATCTTAATTTTCATCACTATTAGTCAATTATTAGTGACGGATTGGAAGCGACAACTAATACTTCTTTTATTTAAAAAAATTGAAAAAATGTATTTTATAATATTAGTGATGAATTTGTAGATTTGTTACTATTAGCCAATTATTAGTGACGATTTTAGGAACCGTCACTAATACTTCTTTTATTTTAAAAAAATAAAAAAAATTTATTTTGTAATATTAGTGACGAATTTACAAATCGTTACTAATACTTATTTTATTTTAAAAAATAAAAAAAATTTATTTCATAATATTAGTAACGGATTTGATAATTCATCACTAGTATGACATTATTAGTGACGAATTTGGGAACCGTCACTAATAATTCTAAGATTTTAAAAAAAAATTATTTCATAATATTAGTGACGAATTTAAAGATTCGTTATTATTATCCCATTATTAGTGACGGATTTTCAAACCGTCACTAATACTTGTTTTATCTAAAGAAAATAAAAAAAAATATTTATTTCATAGTATTTGTGATGGATTTGATGATTCATCACTACTATAGCATTATTAGTGACAGATTTGATGATTCGTTACTATTATCGCATTATTAGTAACAGATTTGGGAACCGACACTATACTTCTACTATTTAAAAAAAAAAAATTGTCATAATATTAGTGACGAATTTAAGAATTCGTTACTATTATTTTATTATTAGTGACGAATTTTTAAACCATCACTAATACTTGTTTTTTTTTTTAAAGAAAATAAAACAATTTTATTTCATAATATTAGTTACGGATTTGATGATTCGTCACTACTATCGCATTATTAGTGACAGATTTAGGAACCGTCACTAATACTTCAATTATTTAAAAAAATAAAAAAATATATATATCATAGTATTAGTGACGAATTTAAGGATTCGTTACAATTATCGCATTATTAATGACGGATTGGTGGACCGTCACTAGTACTTATTATATTAAAAAAAAATTATTTCATAGTATTAATGACGAAATTTGAAATTCGTTACTATTATCCAATTATTAGTGATGGTTCCTAAATCCGTCACTAATACTTCTATTATTTAAAAAAAAAAATGTATTAAACACTATTAGTGACGAATTTGAGGATTCGTTACTAATAGTCTCACGTTGCAAAACCCGCACGCGAATTCCCCAATCTCATTTCTTTCCCTCCAAGCCTCCCCATTTCCCTCCATCTCTCAATCTGTCCATCTCGATCTCAATCTGTCCATCTCGATCTCAATCTCGCTGGTCTCTCTCTCTCTCTCTCTCTCTCTCTCTCTCTCTCTCTCTTCGTCTGATCTCTTCGTCGCCGCCGCCGCTGCCGCCACTGACGCTTAGATCTGTTGCCGTCACCTTCATCGAGAGTTTGTTGAAAAGGTGAGATCTGATCCTGCTTCTTCTCAAATACACTTCTTAAAATTTAGTAATTGCTTTTACGTGAATAAATTCTTCACAAGTTTCACAATGTCTCTACTCTTGTTTTTTTTGGGGGTGGTGGTTCAAGGTTTGAACTTGATGGTCAGTTTATTATTTTTGTCCGAATTTTTTTTTTTTCAAATGTTGCCTATTATTTCCAGTGATTGATCTTTGTCTTGCCAATAAATTTGAAGGAATAATCGAAACACATACACACGTACCCACAATTAGGAGTCTTTAGATGCGGTACCGGGATTTACCTGGCTTGAATATTTCCTATCAGAAGGAAGCATTTTTCAATAATCTTTTCTCCTTATTATTCCTAAAGTACCCTTAGCTTTGTGATATATAATTATTTACATGATTTATCTCTTGAATTTTTAAGTTTTAATATACATTATATTCATGATCCCGTGTGCATATGTAAATTTTCATTTAACAAGAATTAAATTATATCTTGGTTCAATAATTCATAATAAGTATATTAATTAAGATTAATCATTATTAATATATAAGATATAATGACCAAAGTTATATATTCTTAATGACAAATACACAGAATAATATATTACGTTAACTTTAGAAAAATAAGTATAATGAACAAAACTAAGTATTGTTTTTGTTGAAGTAACATTTATCATCGATATATCATTCTAAAAAATATGCAACATTAAATAATGAATAATTATTTGAATATAAGGAATATATTTAATTAGGAGGACAAAAAATGTTATGTACATATTTATGACTTAGTTACTTTGGCAAATATAAAAAGAGCTTTAAAAATTAGGAGGACAAATAACGTTCGTCTTCAAAAATGTCTTAGTTATTATATGGTTCTTATGTGAGCGAGATTATCGTTCAACAACCTTTACTTTGCTATATAACAGTTCCTAAGACTGAGTTTGATAGGTTTCTCAATTGCCGTTAATCCAAACCATTTAATTTGGCTTTGAAATGCCATAAATATTACGATTATATTGCTATCCTTTTTAGTCAGTCCGCAGCAATTCTACCCATCCAAGCTATTGCTTAAACTTGCAAGATCCAGATTTGGCTAATTCAAGAAATGTTGCGAAAGAAATGATAGAGTTCCCATTTTTTTTCCTAATTTGAAAATTAAGTCATAAAAATTATGAATTTTTTTTCCCAATTTGTTGTAAAAAAAGTTAGGGTCATTGGCATGTACATATTTAGAAACCCCCCCCCCCCCCCCGGGGAATAAATTTTGATTGAGACTTGGGAAAATAAATTTTAAAATTACTATATTAAAGATTAATGTAAGAAATGGATCAGAACTTGATTAATTTTAACAATGGGGCCTAACACAATCCTGTCATATTTTTTTTTTCCTTTTTTTTTTACATCCCTTTTTCAATCCTTGAACATAGCTTTTGAATCAATTTGTTTGGTTTGACAAAAATAGCTATTCATTGAAATAAGACGGACTATAGTTTAACTTTTGGGAATCATGAGATAATTATTTCTTATATATTTCTAATTATTTCATTTAACATTAAATAAGATAGAATACACATCCCCATAATGAAATTTCGAAATAATTATTTCTTATCTATTCTTTATTACGGATTGTTAAAATGTTTCACATTATTATTTGTTTTATAGTAATAACATATTTTCTTATACAACTAATTGAAAATAACCTACTAAAATTAATCTATTCTTGGAAGCAGGCGTTTTGCTAGTTAAATGTAACCATATAGTTTAATTTCAAATGGCATAATAAAATCCACGAATAAACACTTAACAAAAATCAAAAGGTTAAACTTTGTTAATATATCATAATTTAAATTTTAATAAACAAAGTACAATTCAATAAAACTTTAGAAACATGTTAAATAATTTATCTTTTTTTTTTTGTTTATTAGGAGAATTATTAGGCTATACCGATCATAATTTTTTACACTGTTGAATTACGCCTCTTATTTACTCAAATTATTACAATCTTATGCAAAATCTCATTGGCGGATGTCAAATGTAACAATTTCACTTGGTAAATGTGAGTTTATTGAAGTCATTTTAAAAATGTTTGGTCTCCTTGTGAAAAATGAGCTAGTAGAAAGAAAAAGATAAATTTGAGCATTTGATGTATATAATAACTAGAAAGAATATGGTCTTTTTAGAAAATATAATTAATATATTAACCGTGTTATGGTGTTAGAAAAAATTAAGGACAACAATAGAAAAAATAATTTGTTCGTGAAAAAAATTAGCTTCTAGCTTTTCAATTTTTAATTTTGTAACTTCTAAAAAAACAAAAGTTGATTTTTAGAAACTAAAAAAATTATACCGAAAGTTAGACCTACCTTTATCTTTTAAAAAGGACAAGACAAAAGAGGGGCATCAAACTCACCCTAAATAGCTTAAATGTTTGCCTTATTATTTATGAATTAATATATTATAATTATAATTTTATATATATATATATATATATATATTAAAATGAAGCGCTCACCTGAGCCATCTCTAATGATTTTATTTGGTTTAGTAAATGAGTTTTAAAATTATATTTATATTGAACTTTTCTAATAAGTAGGTGTGAATATTTTCTCGTAATGTTATTATAAAGTATGCCCCTCTGAAAAAAAAAATTGGTTTTCAACATAAATCTTAGGAATTGTGAAGTTAACTCACAAATGGAGAGCTGAATGGAGAGTTGGCGCTCAGTAAACCCTTGCTTGAAGATCAATTGGAAGACTTGGAGAAAAAGTACAAAGACGCTAAAGAGACGATCATTCGTTTGCGAGAGGATAATAGAGTAACGAGCTATAGGAAAAGAGGAGGAAAGATGGATGCAAGATGCTATTGGGGCCTTTGGGAAGTTCTGGGGAAGGTGAGAAGGAGGCTGTTGCTTATGTGAAGAATAAGTTGAACAATTCGGAGTTCTCGCGAAGGCAAGAGTCGAGGTGAGGGTTGAGGTTTGGAAGAAGCGGTTTGTGGAATTAGAAGTTAGGGTGATTTCTGCCTAGAAGAGGATACGACTTTGTTGATGAGGTTCAAGGTTAGTTGAATTGTGTTTTAACTTTTTCTTGGTAATATTTTCTTGATGGATGGTATTATGTTATATGAATTGTATATTGAACTATCGGAATACATGCTTGCGTACACGCCAACTGTATGGCTAATGCAGTATATTGTGAATTGCATGCTGGTAGTGAATTTAGGTTGTTGCATGCTTGAAATGTTTTATTTTGTGAAAACAACCTTGTTTCAGGTACAAGTTTTATGGGAAATCCAATTTACAGACGGCATGTTGCCGAAATTTCGTTAAAATTTTTTCAAAAAAAAAAAAAAATCATGTACAAAGATAATTATGATAAAATGAATGTTAAAATATTTTTGAAATGATGAGTGAAAGTTAAACGAAAAGTCATTTCATTAAGCCCTAAATTTGTATCTATTAACATACATGACATATCATTTGCTTTTAATTATAAATAAGCATTATTATTTGTCCACCACCAGAGATATTCTATTATGAGAACGAGTTAAAGTGTTTACATGCATGATTTGATACATGCAACTGTATATATTCATACGTATGTCATTCACATTCATTTCAGTTATTCGTTTAGGGTTGAAAGTTATTGTACGACACACTCTCTATATTTTTCTTCCTGATTATACTGAGCGTCAGCTCTCCATTATGCTCTCCATTTGTATACTATTTTTTATTTTATTTTATGATTCTTAATTTGTAGGGTTCGCGACTGTCATAACATCAGTACGATGTCATGTATGCACTACAGTCGTCGGATGCAACTTTTGATTTTTTTTTTTTTGTAATATTTATTGTTATTTAAACAAATGAAATTTTTGTATTTTAATTTGAATTTGTATAATGTATCTGTATTTTAATTTGAATTTTTTGAATTTTTTTTGTTATCTAAACATATGTTATTTCTTTATTTTAATTGAATTTATATTTGAATTCGAAATTTTGAATAATTTATGAATTTTGTAGTAATTATGGTTTCAGGTTATGTATGCAAAAATGTAATTACATATTTTTACAAGAATTGATGATTAAAAAAATCGTATTAAAATTTTTTAATTTTTTTTTAATTATTAGTGAAGGATTAAAATTCGTCACTGATAGTAGGGTATTAGTAACGAATTACAAATTCGTCACTAATAGTGCAGTATTAGTGAATGATTCAAAATCGTCACTAATAGTAGCATATTAGTGACGGTTTTCAAATTCGTCACTAATAGTACGCTATTAGTAACGAATTTAAATTCTTCACTAATACTGCACTATTAGTGACAAATTTGTAATTCGTTACTAATATCCTACTATTAGTATGAATTTTAATCCTTCACTAATATTGCACTATTAGTGACGAATTTGTAATTCGTCACTAATCCCTACAAGTGACGAATTTGAATCCTTGATTTGATCCTTCACTAATATCCTGATTTTTTGTAGTGGGCTAATCACCTCTCTCTTCTCTTTTTTATGACTTCCTTTAGGTTATCACACTAAAGGGCTGGACTTTGGGCTTTAATAAAACCCACTTGGGCTTCTCTCCATATAGAAGGAAATAATCCAACAAATCTCCCCCTTTTCGACTATGTGGAGGGAATCGCCATCCCGACAATCGAACAACAAACTTCAAGCTTCTCCATTGGTAGTGTCTTTGTTACCGTATCATAACCATTATCATCAGTGTGAACCTTCTCAAGTTCCAATAACTTATCGTTCAACGCATCTCTGATCCAATGGTATCGTACATCAAGGTGCTTCAATCTTGCATGGAAATTGGAATTCTTAGCAAGATGAATGACACTCTGGCTATCACAAAACAATACATACCTCTACTGCTTGAAACCAAGTTCTCTCAAGAACTTCTTTGCCCATAGAAACTCTTTAGTCGCTTCCGTTGTTGCAATGAACTCTGCCTCTGTTGTAGAAAGAGCAATACACTTCTGAAGTCTCGATTGCCAAGCTACAACCTCACCTGCAAAAGTGATCAAATAACTCGAAGTAGACTTACGAGTATCCACATCCCCTGTCATATCTGCATCTATGTAGTCAACTAACAATAGTTGTCCATTCCCAAACCAAGTCTCAAACTGGAAGTGCCTCGAAGATACCTCATGATCCACTTCACTGCATTCCAATGCTCTCTTCCGGGATTTGACAAGAATCGACTAACTACACCAACTGCATAGGCTATATTTGGTCTTATGCAAACCATTGCATACATCAAACTTCCTCCTACCAAGGCGTAAGGAACTCTTTCCATATCTTCATTTTCCTTATCTGTAGAAGGGCACTCCTTTGTACTCAGTTTTAAGTGGGTAGCAAGAGGAGAGCTAACCACTTTAGCGTTGTCCATATTGAACCTCTAAAGCACTTTCTCAATGTACTCCTCCTGTGACAAATATAACTTCTTGGCACTCTTCTCACAACTGATTCTTATCCCAAGAATTTTCTTTGCTGGCCCCAAATCCTTCATAGCAAATGACTTACTCAATTGCTTCTTCAACTTGTCAATCCTTGATGTAATCCTACCAACAATCAGCATGTCATCCACATAAAGTAGTAAAAAAATAAAATCGTCATCAGAGAATTTTAAAACAAATACAAAGTGATCTGAAGTTGTCTTCTTGTAGCCCTGCTCCCCCATAACAGACTTAAACTTCTTATATCACTATCTCGGTGCTTGTTTCAAACCATATAGGCTTTTCTTCAGCTTGCGCATGGTTGGAATTGGTGTATTCCCAAGAGGGGAGGTGGATTGGGTATTTAAAAAATTTCCTTCCTAGGTCCAGTAACCAGTAGTAGGATAACACAACCTAGGGTCGTCTAAGCATTCCCCAATAACAGATGAACTACTGAGCAAATATTTAACCTAATAAACCAATCTTAGTATTATCAATCATTCTATGTGTTAGCCTTTGTGTATTCCCAAGAGGGGGGTGAATTAGGTATTTAAAATTTATTCCTAGGTTTAGCTAATTCAACAATAGTATTTCAAAACTTAGGGTCTTTCTATATACACATAAACCCAAATGCGCAGATAAATGTAAGATATGGAAATTAAATCATATGCAGTATTCACACTATAACATACACGTGTAGGAATATAAATTGCGAAAATATAAACAGAGCACACATGATATGATATCGGAGTTCGGCCAATTGTGCCTACGTCCCTGCCTCTGGCTTGCAAGCCCGAGAATTCCACTAATGCTCACTTAACGGGTCGAGCGGCACCAGTTACAATTAGGTCAATTAACGAGGCTGACCTCAACCTACAACTTACCAGGATGGTGCACCTAACTTTCTTTACCGGGTTTAAACCAATCCGAGACTATTCAACAGGGCTAGTCCCCCTCTTAAGGCTCGTGTCTCGAATACAACAAATTTGTATAAAATTTTGTGTACACGAAAATGCTTCTTACATAAGCTGATATGTACCACAATACGCACAGTATACTCAATCAACCACACATCAGTAATATAGGAAATTGTAAGCTCGGTGATGTGTATCTTTGTACAAGCAACACTCAATAAGATGTGATAACAAGTATGCTCAAGAGTGTTCTAATCAAGTTATATCTTTGAAACAAATTATATCAAATTTCAATAACAAATCAAAGTTTCAAAGATGCTAATCAAATATTCAAACTAACTTAAAATATTTTCTTCAATGAAATGAGCACAAGAGTAGTTTGAAAATATTGTAGTTTATAGAAAATATTTTGCACAACAAAATCAAGTTATAGGAATCTTGCAATGACAATGCAGAGATCCTCAAGCCTATGAGTTTATCCCAACACAAGATTACTATATTCAAATTTGTGTGAAAAACTTGGCTAAACTCCCAAAAATAATATCAAACAAACAAGCCAAGCAAATGGGAGTATGAGCAATCTATACTAATCAATAAACCAATGTAGAATTCTCACAAAGTTAAGATATATCAAGGGAATGAATATTTGAGAGTGTTTTGAAGTAAAATGGGCAATATGAACTTTTGGAAATAAAGAGGATTTTTTATATTGATTTTTGCTAATCCCTTGCTAATCCTCACAAATGAACTCATATTTATAGACTAAGGCCAAATTATGACCGTTTAGGACATATAGGGTAATATTAGGATATTTTTAAAACAATTTAGCAAAGTTAATCCCGTTTAAAAACTTTTAACCTTGGTAAAAAAATGTCCAACCTGAGAGCACCGGTCGACTAAACTTAAGGTTTGGTTGACCAAATGATAGAGTTCGGTCGACCGTGCAAAAAATGAACTGAGAGTTCGGTCGACTGTACTGAGGGTCTTAAAGGCGATTTTCCAATTCCGCTCGATTTATTCAACCAGGTGATTTTGAACTAGCTAGTTCAGTCGACCACGCAGTTGGAATCTCCCACGTGAGGATTCGGTCGATTAAGGCGTTGCCCATATATTTCTAGTTGGCCGACCAAGGAGTCAAAATGTTGACCCGGTGGGAGTTCGGTCGACCAAGATGTATGAAGTTGGAAAGGTTCGGTCAACCGTGCTATGGTCAAAATGTTGACCTCTAACTAGTTTGGTCGACCAAATGTTTTTATGCATTCTTGTTCGGTCGATCGAACATGAATTTTTAATGCATATCGGTTCTAATCTCCTTATACATGAACCTTATTCATATAAGAACATTTGTTTATGCATGTATGTGGGTCCTAAGGTCATTCTAGGTCTTTTTGAGCTTACAATTTATCCTACATGCATGATATGCAGAGATTTATTACAAACATTTTTCTCCTAATTACTATTATAGACCCAAATTGAATAATAATGAAATACAATAAAAATGATATTTAGGGTCTTCATGCTTTACTTCATGTGTTATCAGTGTATCTGCTAATATAAACTTGCACATGAACTAGATAACCATCAAATATTTGAGTATTTGTCATTATTAAAATCGGGTGTGACCTATGAGGTCAACATTCTCCTCCTTTTTGATGATAACAAATAAACTATGCAAAAAGTGGGTATAGCCTTGAAAGGTTCAAATGACATAACAAATATGATTAGACCAAAAATATACACAAACCATTGCAATTGAAATATATCAGAAGACCCGTGAAAGATTTGAGTTAAAAGCACACGACATATGATACCAAATAGAAGGTTTGAGTATAAAAGCAGTCTAACTAGTTCGCATGCATTTTTATGTGAAGTTACCGAACCGGTTAATCAATTTAAAACATATAGTATATAATAATAATAATAATAAGGCAAGTGATAAAGAGTTTAGTTTTGAAATTTGATCATGCCAAAAGTACATGTAAATAAATATATGTGTATATAATTATAATATACATCCCCCTTATAATGTTTGCGAAATGGTGCTGGGGATTAATGCTTGCTGAAAAAAAAAACTTTAATTTAAAACAAACAAGCACAAATTTTCTAGTTTGTCAATGAAGCACATACTAAAATATAACCAGAAAACCACAACCATAATGATCCTAAAAATTTAACAATCACATGCAAGATCATATGACAAATCAAATGACTAGCAAATTAGTATATTTCAACTTAAGATTTTTAATAAAGCATTTCATTCAAACACATGCCACACTTGATTCAATAACAGATCTAAGCTAAACATATTTGTGAGCAAAACCAAAATAGGAATTTATGTTTAGATGCTCCCCTTATCAATCTGAGTACGTGCTTAGATTATTTAACTACTTATACTAACCAAAAATTAAATTCATTATGCTTAGTAGTATAAGTCATCAATCCAAATCTTTAAAATCAACTATACTGAGTATTTGTCAATTACATTTGTCACTTGATTAGTATAGTTGTCTCTATAGACCATAGATACATCAAAGAGTATATATTAAGGCATGCAATAATGTTCATGACCCAAGAACATTTCATATCAAATCATAGAACTTCAAGTGCAAGATATAATGTTCAAAGATATCAGAAGAGCCTCAATATTTTGATAAGCGAAATGATGCATATAAGTCATTTATGCGCTTCCTATAGGGATGAATTTTAACTTTTCTAAATATTTGATGATTATGCTAGGATGAAGTTTAATATATTTTTAACTTTCACTCATCCTTTCAAAAAAGATTTTAACATTTATTTTATCATAATCACCCATGTACAAGGTTTTACGTTGGGAAAATTCCTGTCAAAATTTTGGCAGCATGTCGTCTGTAAATCGGACATTTTCCCATAAAACCTGTACCTGATAGGTTCAAATAAGTAATTTATAATTCAATGTAAGGCATGTGAGAACCTATATCCACTATTAGCATGTAACACACATCAACTGCATCCGCCATGCAGGAGGCATTCTAAACTAAGTATGCATTCCAGCAGTACAATCAACAGTCTATATAAAATGAAAACCATCCAACAAGATAACATGAACAGTAAATAACCATGGATAATTAGGAATTCATTGCAGTACTCATATGGACATTTAGGCATGAAATAGAAAAATATGAGAGCATTTTAATTTATATAACCATAAAAGAGTATATGCTCTCCCTGAGTCATGCGCTCAACTCATTTTATGTTTTTTTCTTATTTTTCAAGTTCTTCAGACAAGTGTTATAAGAATTTCAATGATTATATCTTGGCTTTAAATGCTTTCAACTTATTGGACCAAAAAGTCACAATGAATATTTCTTTAAGTGTATTAAGCCAATATTGCCTCTATTGTTATGAATTTCAATACGTGTGAGGGACACAAGTTAAAATGACTTTCATATTTAATAGTGTGTGTATAGGTTTCTTTGAACTATGTATCTTTATTTTTAATATAAACCTAAAGCAATCATTCTAGCCATTTAACCTATTCTGATAAGGTGAAGCTCTAAATGATTTGATGTTAATGTTTGAGAGCTTGTGTGAAGTACAAAATTAAATATTCTTAAGAAGTAAAATTTCTGTTAAGTTCAAGGAGTATTCATTATGAGTGGACAAGGTATGCTTAATTTAATATGTTTATATTTAAGTGTGAATTAAGCATATTGAATTATGTACCAGGCGTAATAGCCTTGTCCATTTGGAAGTGGATGTGTATGCTAAGCTTCTATATTTTACACCTAAGACACTTTCCAAGCCTAATGTCATTACCAATCCCTAAATATAGTCCTAGGGTCTAAGGAAGAATTAACTAATTTGGTAATATTTTGATAATATTAATTTAGATCCATTATTCCTTAGGTCCTAAGGGGTTTGCTTTCATGACAATCCACTCCTTTTCTTTATCTAAGCCTCTAGCACTTCTAGATTTACATTTGGATTGGATGTGCCGGTTTCTTTTACAAAGTAAGCTCATTTTGTATATGCATGAAAAATCATGCTTATTTAAACTCTTTTTGCTTGACGAGGTAAGACAATGACAGTGAGACCTATAATATGACCGTTTTTTAAAAGATTTATTTCTTTTAACTCCTAGGGGTTTATCATCTTCTATTTCTTCCTTTAGGCAGATAATTTTCAATATCTTCTTAACCTTTTTATTTTCAAGGATGGCATGATACTCTTTTAATTTTTCTAATTTCTTTACTAACCTATTACTCTCATTTTTCAAAAAGGTTTTCTTCTTAGATAACCTATCTAGAAATTTATGCATTTTCATTAAAGCAATTTCTAGTTTTTCATTACAAGTCATGCTTTCATCATTGAATTCAACACATGATTCATCACAAAATTCAACACAATCATTATATGGATCATTACATGTGTCATTAGAAAGATTATCACAAGGATTATTAGATGATTCAACATAAGATACAATACAACATTCAACATAAAAATCATCGCATGCATAAAAAACAGGATTAACATAATATTCAGCAGATGATTCAGCACATGTGGCAACACAGCATTCAACATATGAATCATCAATCGAGCTGGAGTAAGAATCATATACCTCTTGTTCTGTTAATGCACTAGCCCCATCATTTACCACTTCCTGAGTGGTGGTTTCATTCTCTTGGGATTCTCCATATTTTCTTTCAACTTCATCCCAGATTTCCTATGCACTATGACATGTCATAATCTCAAGAAGGATGTTAGAATCTAAAGCACAATATAATAGTTCCATGGCATATGAATTTGCATGCATCAAGGTAATATCATTTTCGTTTACAGGCAGACAAATTACTTTGACAATCACCCGTCAAGCCCTCTAACTCATAGATTTTATAAATACACTCATTCTAATTTTTCTGGTAGTGTAATCGACACCACAAAACAATGGAGGACAAATAGGTGACTGTCCCTCTCCATATAGGGATACACCAATGAGAGTCATCTCAATCTTTTAGTAAAAACATTTAAGTCAATGTTATAAGATTGATACCAATTGTTAGCCTTTGTGTATTCCCAAGAATGGGGGTGAATTGAGTATTTAAAATTTATTCTTAAGTTTAGCTAATTCAACAATAGTATTTCACAACCTAAGGTCTTTCTATATACATGTATAATGTTATATTGTGTTATGTTTTATAATTCTGTACTCTAAAAAAATTAATAACAAATAAAACCACAAAAAATTGTAAAATAATAATTTTGAAAAGGTTATTAACACTTACAAGCTGTTATGGATATTTATTTTTTATATGCATCAAATGGCAAATATTTTTTAAAAGAAAAAAGACGAATTAATTGTCTTTGTTTTTTTAAATTCTTTTACTTATGTGAAAAATCAAATGATATTATTGTCAACTAATATACCATATAATAGAATGTCGATGGTGCCCCTATTTTTATTTCTAATAATAAAACCAAAAATATATTTAAAAAAATTGCAAGTAATATTTTTTTATACAACTCTTTGTCAAAATTAGAGGTGACAAAATGGATCAAGATCCAATGAATGATTTGTTACCTGTCAATTTAAGCTAAGTTTGGGTTTAAGGCGAGACGATCAATTTATGAATAGGTCAACTCAACTCATTTAATGAACGGGATAGATAAGTTTGGGTTATGTATTATATTTGAAAATAATATTTTATTATTTTTATCTTACTTTTTAGCTTTTAGATAAATAATATTTTATGGTTGTAAATTATATAAGTAGATTTGTTGAAAATTTGAAGAAGAAAAAAATGATAAACAATGTAAATTATAGATTATATTTGTATTGGTGTTGTTTTTATTTTTTATTTTTTAAAAAACATGTACTGTTTTTTAAATTTTACCTTTCTTTTTGAGATATTAAGAAATAAAATAGAAGACATTTTTTTTTTTTTAAAAAAGTTTTACGTCAATTTTGATAAAGTATTAGAGAAAAAAAGTTAAAATAAATAAATTATATTTATAAACGGTTACTTAATTGATACCTATTTACTAAACAGGCAAATTCATATTCATAGATTATTTATTCACTAATAAAGGGATTAAGAAAAATCCAAACTCATTAAACTCTCACCTTGAAATCTAGTCAAAACCCAATTTAAATCTTTCCCTTAAATCGCACAATTACAGACTCTGGAGGTGGAAACGTGGAGCCTGTCTTATTCGAGCTGTAGACGCTCCGAGCTCTTATTCATCAATTTCCCACCAAACTTCCTGCAACGCTACGTTTTTCTTTATGACGTTGGGTAGTCAAGCCTTCCCACAAGAAATTCATTACTCTTCTTCCATCACTCTTCTCCGTCTCTGTTTAATTCTGCACCACTCTCTCTCTCTCTCTCATGTCTACCAGAATGCATTCCTATCCAAGCCCTGCGTCATCGGAGAAAGAGAAACACCTCAAAAAGAAAGAAACTCAGCAGCAATATCTCAAGCTCATCAACCCCAAACATTTCAAATACCCTCTCTTCCTCTTCGCCTTTCTCTGCATATGGCTTCTTCTCCTCTTCTTCTGCTTCCCCCAACCCTCCAAAACCCTCTCTCCTCCCAAAACCTACAACCACACCAAATGGACGCCCCAGTCATCGCCCCTTCCCACGTGCGACGGAGGCGCGTCGGTCTACGTCTACGAATTGCCGCCCAAGTTCAATCGCGGTCTCCTCCGCCACTGCCGCCACTTAAACGTCTACACCGACATGTGCCCCCACGTGACAAATGCCGGCCTCGGCCAACCCCTTTCAACCTCCGCTTGGTTCGCCACCCACCAGTTCATCGCCGAGATGATCTTCCACGCTCGCCTGGAGAACCACCCCTGTCGCACCCGCGATCCCCGCCGAGCCTCTCTCTTCTACGTTCCCTTTTATGGCGGCCTTCACGCGTCCAGCAAGTTCCGTGAAAGCGACCTCGCCGCCCGCGACGCGCTCGCCGTCGAGCTGGCGGAGTATCTCCGCCGTCAGGACTGGTGGCGGAGGCGCCACGGAAAGGATCACTTCCTTGTGCTGGGAAGGACGGCGTGGGATTTCATGCGGTCCCCTGGTGGGCCCGACTTCGGCGCCAACAATCTCCTGATGCTGCCACCTGTCCGGAACATCTCGGTGCTGACCGTGGAGAGGCACCCCTGGCGGGGGTCGAACCAACACGGGATTCCCTACCCCTCCTATTTCCATCCGTCCACGTGGGAGGAGATGTCCACTTGGCAGGATCGAGTGCGACGGGCGGACCGGATCCACTTGTTCTCCTTCGTCGGAGCCCCGAGGGTGGGCGTGGAGAAAGCGGCGATCAGGGACGAGATCATGAGGCAGTGCGCCGAGTCGATTCGGTGCGAGTTGGTGAAATGCGGTAAGGGAGCGAGTAAGTGCTACGAGCCGGAGGAGGTGGTGAAGGTGATGATGAGGTCGGAGTTTTGCCTGCAGGCGCCGGGCGACTCGTTCACTAGGCGGTCCACGTTCGACTCGGTGCTGGCGGGTTGTATTCCGGTGTTCTTCTCGCCGCACACGGCGTACTCGCAGTACGCGTGGTTCCTTCCGAGTGATGGGAGTGAATATTCGGTTTACATAGACGGGACGGGAAACGGTAGGAGAATAGAGGAAGAGCTACGACTGATTCCGGCTGAAAGGGTAGAGAGGATGCGGAGGAGGGTGGTGGATCTGATACCGCGAGTCACCTACGCCCACCCAAACGCGACGCGGTCGGGGTTTCTGGACGCCGTCGACGTCGGGCTCGCCGCGTTGTCCAACCACGTCCAGTTCAGTTGAATTAATTTGTTAATTCTGTCAAGAAAGTGTTGCCAATGCCAGCTGTGAGCCGCCGCATGGATTGGTTGCTTAATTGGTAGCAGTTGTTGGTTGGGACGTGCTATTCTTTTTCTCTCAATCTTTTAATAACGGTTGCTAGTGGGGTTCTGAATCCATGGATTTATCTTTGTATTTTTATTTATTTATTTGTAGTGATGCATATATTAATTAATATAATATGCAGGACGGTGATGCAGGGAAGGGTTGAAACTTGAAGGCCGTCGCCGGCCGCAAGTGCTGCTGCCGTTTGGGACGTGTGTTTTTTTTTTTTTATTAGTGTTTTCTGCTGTACAGAAACAGAATAGGTTCATTCATACATAATTTAAATTTTTTCGTAGCATATGTATATACACTTAGGGCAGTGGCTGACATGTGCCCCGAGCAATTTAGATTATATGTGTAACGTGTGCGCGCTAATGTATGGGATGATGGATGGATGCGTTAATCAAGGAAGTAGTAGGTCAATGCAGCGCAATCCTGAAATTGATTGAGCTATGACGCGTTGCTTACACCACCTTGAGAGTTTTCTAAAAATTGAGGGCCACTTAGTTGCGAAATTTATTTTCTTATTTTAATTTTTTTAAAGGTTATAAATTTTTTTTATCAATTGTTTATAATATTTAAATAAATAATAAATTAACAATAAACAGGTTTAGTATTATTTACTAGTCAAAATGAGGGCCATTTAGTTGCGAAATTTATTTTCTTATTTTAATTTTTTTAAAGATTATAAATTTTTTTTTATCAATTGGCTATAATATTTAAATAAATAAGAAATTAACAATAAACAGGTTTAGTATTATTTACTCATCAAAATAATTTTATTACAAATATCACCACATTTTTTAATTTTAAAATTTATATAAAAAAATTAGAAAATATCTAAAATTCATTCTTACCTATATTGGAATCCTAAATTTTAATTTATATAGATTATGCACATATTTTTTTTTTAAAAAAATCACACAAATTTAGACTCGAGTTCCAATATTTATGAATTCAAATATCACCTTATATAATTTTTAAAAAATTTTAAAAATAATTTTTTTGTTGTAAATTATTTAAAAATTTAAAAATAAAAAATTTTATATATGTTTAAAGAAATTCTTTATCTTTTACCTCTACAATAAAAATCTTAAAAAATAAATTAATATTTTTAGGCCCTTCTAAAGCAATGTATGTGCTTAGCTTGAAGTGCTGGGGTGCCTCATAAATCCTCATAATAAATGAAATAAAATGGAAAAGTAGGCCGATAAGGAGGGACTGAATTAGGTTTCTCTGCCAAAAAAGGAAGTTACTTTCCAATTAAACTGAGTCTTTTACGAAAATATTAACATTTTAATAAAAAAAATATAATTGTATGACAATGGAGAAACTATTTATATAATTGTACTAAAATGAAACTAACTTATTGAAAATCGGTTCTTACTATATAAACCAACTTTCTAAAAGTTGCTTTCCTCTATGAATGCAGGTTAATAAGACGCCAACAAATTGATTTTTTCATAAGTCGGTTTCACTTTGCATGCATGCAATGTACAAATGTAAGGTAAATCAACTTTTCATTAGTCCGTTTACGTAGTAAGAACCAACTATCCAAAAGACGGTTTTGGTTTGCATGCATGCAATGTACTGACCTAACATAAAACCGGCTTTTCAAAAGTATGTTTTGGTGACTATTCTATTTTACATTATAGAGAAGTCCATTCCGGTCATGACCAATCGACGTCTTATCTGGGCAACCAAAGTGAGCTTACTAAGGTGAAGGAATTATTTATTGATTGCATAAAGATTCAAAGATTATTAATTCATTCTTATTTTTCTTTTTTACTAGGTTTTTCTATAATAAAAAATGGATCTTTTATTTCCAAGTTAGGAAAAATGTGTCAAATCACACAACCATAGCTAGAATATATTATTGTAATGGATGCTCTCTCCTTGCCCATATTTGAGAATTTATTTTTAAATTATTTTAATTGATTTTGTACGCTTGTAAAATTTGTGCAAGCTTTAACAACTTTTAAAAAATAGTTTATAAAAACCAAAGGGACTACTCATAGTTTTCTGTAACTAAAGATTCGGTTCACGCAAAATTTATGTTTAACTAAGTTTTCAAAAGTTGGTTGAAATTTCTATGGATAATTGTGAGAACCGTTGCATGAAAATTTCAGTTCCCCTTTATCGACTTTGTGTTAAAAGATTAAAAAGGTGTCATCGTTTTTATGCAAAGGTCCGCGTCAGTTAACCAAATTTCGAAAGTTTGTTTACATTTCGCATGAAATTTTATATGTAATACCTACGTATGGAGAAAAAACCAACCATGATCAATAAAACACAGTTATATGATTTTTTTAGGAGTGATCACTCGTAACCTTGAAATCATCGGGCTGACTCAACCTTAATGCAAGAGTTTATTTTTTAAGTTTAGAGATTCTTCATAGTATGTGGTTGAAGACCTACCTATTTGCAAAATGATATGACTGGTAAATATTTCTTGGGATTAAGAAAATGGAATGAGGAGTCAAATTCTTAAAAGCATGATTGTAATAACTATTATTGAACGAAGTTGAAGTAAGGTAATTTTAGTTTACATTTTTTATGTAATGTTTTCATACTACTTTTTGTGTTGACATTTTTCTTGTTATTATAAATGTCATCTCACTTCTTGTTTAGCAATATATTGTCTTTTAGTATATGCTTCATAGCTAGCTAGTATAATAAAAAAAAACTCATGAATTAATCAAACGAAGTGCACACATACGTATAAACACCTTGAATTGAATTGTTTTAATGTACATGCGCTGCAGAGAGAGAGAGAGAGAGAGAGAGAGAGAGAGAGAGAGAGAGAGAGAGAGAGAGAGAGAGAGAGAGAGAGAGAGAGAGTTGTGGACGAATCATTGTGAATAAATGATATGAGTGCTTAATATTTCATTCGTTGTCATCTTCATTGTCGTACTCATTAGACATATCTGAGTCTAATAGGTATGTCAAATTCTTTATTGTCCTCACTACCTCTAGATGGTCAGCTATATCCCAGTTGTTGTCAAGCACATACTTTGTAGTGAGTTTATAAAGAGAGTGTCATGCTCGACATAACAAAATTCTATTATTCTCACGATGCAAATGTGAACTATGTTGTGGATTTCATTAATATCTTTAAAGAACTCCCCCAGCCGCATATACTATCCCCTTAGTTATCAAAAGTCAAACTCGACAAATACACTCTAGAGAGTGTTTAGAGCCTAAAAATTCACAAAAAGAAGAAGAAGAAGAAGAAGATATAGAAACAATTCTGAGGAAATAGCCAAAAACATGGCCTTTGGTAGGCCGATAAACCGCCTACTGTAGCCTAATGACTAATATTTCAAAAACTTTAGAGGCAATCAACTATGCATGTGGGCCAATCGACTGTCTACATGCCCATCTTCCAAAAGAAATCTATTTTATGCCATTTCAAATGATTTTTTTTTTTCATGAATTCAAATCATTATCACATTTTAACACCCCTAGATGACATGATCCAATCAAATAAATGCAAATTACATGCGTAAAACAAACTCAAACATTATATGCAAAAACATAAACTAAATTTCCAAAAAAAAAAAAAAGAGGGATAGAGGATTAACCTTGTGTTACTACAATCAATGTAGATCAAGTGGGATACACTCAACAATGCTCACACCCCAAGGAACCCTAAGTTAAGAACAAGAAGAGATGAAATTCTCTTTACAAACTCTAGTTATAACCATCTTTCTCTAACTTAAAAGATGCACAAATCATTTGTATTTCCCTTTCCTTGCCTCTACTTGGTCGTACTCAAATTTTTTTCCCAAAGGGTCTTATTTATAGACCTCTCAAGAGATGGAGGCAAACAACATTTTACTTTGAATTTCAAAAATTCAAATTCAAATTAATAACCACTAGCCCACAAATATCAACTATGTTAATTGTTGTCTAGCATGTGACAAATTCTAGGACACTTGTCATGTCTAAATTCATTAGCCAAACAAATGAAAACAACTAAAAAGAAATTAAATTTCATTAGGTTGATTGACTGCCTATAGAGGCCAAATCAGAGAAAGGAAAAAGGGTTGGTCAACTACCAATAAGTGGCATATCGACAGCCCTTTACTACAACTTTTTTTCTTTGATTTTTTAGCTTAATTTTATATATATTTAGCTAGATCTTGTTATTTTGTTTGGTAAAAATTGACTATCGACATATAACATTGAGCAAAAATAATTAAAATGGAAAAATATTAAAAAAAACCTAAAAACTTAAAAATCATTAATTATCTATTTTGAATAATAAGGGGACCATATTGTGTGCTTAATGATCCTAACACAATAAGCATAGTTTGGACGCTACTAGCACAAGCTTGATCTCAGTATAATAAGCAAGCAAAATTTAAGCAAGCAAGACTAGAAAGTAGAATATCTTATATATCGTTTTATCTAGAAAAAATTGCAAGGTCTACTATAGGTAGCCAACTAGGACACTATTATGCGATCAAAACAAGAACAAGAGCAAACATATTTAGCATTGTAAACATTATTGAAACAAACCCACCAAGGATAAAATCGATTATCCCTTTCCTTTAAACTTGAATCTAAATGTGCAATATTATGGCATAGAGCAAGCATAATAAAATGGAAAACAAAGTTAATAAAAACTAAAAACTACTCATTTGCTCATTGTATTACCATAGAATCATTGATCTCACAAACATGATTTGTAACCAACATTGTGTCAGCAGGAAAAAAAAAATTTTAAATCTTAGGAGTGGATTCAAGCCCTATAACCATTATTTTTGGACTCCATTCATAATAGCCAAGTGCAAAAATCTAGCTTCAGCTCGCCCTTGGGCTGTCCAAAAGAAAAATATGTATATGTATAACAATAAACTATTATTTTTTATGAAAATATGAATGTCACCCCTTCATCTTCCACTCCTTCATCTTCCACTCTTTCATTTTCCACCCCTTCATCTAACAAATTGCCCTATGAAAGGGAACCACCCCCCTCTCATTTGGGACACAGATTGCATGCTTCCATGTAAGTAGATATGTAAAAAGGATGAGAGAAGATGAGAGATAAAGAGAAGAGGGATATTTTATATAAGGCCGAAGATATTTTGTACAAGGTGTTAGTCTTGGTGTATTCCCAAGAGGGGGTGATTTGGAATTTTAAAACTTATTCATAGGTTAAACCAGATGTGAGCAGTATTTCACAACCTAGGATCTTGTTATGCAATTCCAAATGCGCACAGATAAATAAAATGTGTGAAAATTAAATCATGCTTAACATTCACAGAATAACATACACGTGTGGTAAATAAATTGCGAAAATATAAATAGACACATGATATGTTATCGGAGTTTGGTCAACTGTACCTACGTCCCCGCCTCTAGTTCGCAAGTTCGAGGATTCCACTAAAACTCACTTAACAGGTGGAGCGGCACCAGTTACAACCAGGTAAATAAGGCGGGCTGACCTTAACCTACTCCTTACCAGGATGGTGCACATAACTTTCCTAACTGAGTCTAAGCCAATCCAGGACTATTTACGAGGGCTAGTCTCCCTCTTCAAGCTCGTGCCTAGAATACAACAAATTTGAAATACAACTTTTGCGTATACGGAAATGTGCTTCTCAACTAAGTAGACTATGTACTACAATATGCACAATATAATCAATGCACCTCAAGTATGTATGAACTATAAGTTCAGTGCTCTACGTATGCAATCAACACTCAATAAGATGTATAATCTCAAATATGCGCAGAGTATTCTAACAAGATAATCTTTGAAAGCAAAGTATATCAAATCTCAATATCAGATTAGTGTTTCAAAGATGCTAGCAATGATATTCAAACGAACTCAAAAATATTTTCTCAAAATGTATCTAGCACAAGAGTTGTTTGAAATCTAACTTTGTAAAATATTTTTGCACACAAAAGTATAAGCCCAAATGAGTATTGTAATGATAATGCAAACTCACTTAACTATATGATTTTTCCCAACTAAAGATTTATCAAATGAAATCGGGGGGGGGGGGGGGGGAGGAATTTAGCTCAACCCTCAATATGAAAATCAAATGTGTAATATACAAGTGAGGGTTTCTAGAACAATATAACAAACAATAAACACTCATAAGGCAAGATTTCTCAAAGGAACGAAGGTATTTGAGTGTTATGGGGTTGGAATGAACAAATAGGGTTTAGGAAATTTGAGAGAGTTTGGCTAATCATATTTGCTAATCACAACTAATTTTTGCAAATGAACCCTTATATATAGAGAATGGGTAAATTATGACCGTTGGGGACATATAGGGTATTATTAGATTTGTTTTAAAACTAATTAAGAAAATTAACCCAGTTTACTTAATTTTAACCCCGGTAAAAAAAAGCAATCTGACAGGTTTTGGGTGGCTGAACCATGGTTCGGTCACCCGAATAGATTGAGTCCAAAAAAACTACTTTTGGACGTTTAGGTGCCTGAGTTCAAGCTCGGTTGGCTGACCTAAGGCAAAAATCAATATGTCAACGGTTTAGGTGCCCAGTTATATGTTCGGTAGCCCGAACTTTCCAATTCGGTCGCCCGAGGGTATTTTGAACGCGAAGGTTCGGGCATCCGGGTTGGTGAAAAGGTGTCAGGTTAGGGATTTGGTTGCCCATGGATGATGTTGACTTGTCCATGATTTGGGTGCCTGAGGCAGTTTGAACGCCACAAGTTCAGTCACCAGACCTCTCTCAAAATTTTCAATTAAGTCCAATTTTTGTTTCAATTAATTCCCCTGATATTTTAAGTGATGTTAGGGACTTTCTTACGTGCGAGTGCTAGGACCTAGGGTTTTTCTAAGGCCTTTTTAAGTACACCAAAAAACTTGGCGTCAGTCGACCCCTAAGGTCTCTCTAAGGTCTTGAGCTTTTAGATTTCTACATGCATTCAATGCAGATTATTACAAACCTTTGCCCTATGTTACTATTACAGACCTGAATAAGGCAATAATATAAAGTACAATAAAGAGAAAGTTCTAGGGTCTTTGTTTTCTTCAAGTCTTCATGTGCCATCAATTGATTTCACTAATATGATCCTGCACACAAACTTGAAAGTCATCAAATACAAAGAGTATTTGTCATTATCAAAACTGAGAATGACCTATAAGGTCAACATAAGGCTAGTTCAAAATCATCTTATAATTCCTCCCGTGATAGTGATGTTTTTTATCCCATCTACTCGTGGAGTAGGCATAGCCAAACCACGTAAATTTTTGTATCATCACTATTTATTTTCCTACATCTTTTATAACACGTTATCAGCTCGAGACTCTAACCAACTGAGATATTTTTTTTAATCATATTTAATTTATTTATTTCTTGTAACTTTACTCCATAAGAGAATATGTCTTTTAAAGTCTAAAGAGTACCAATCTCTAGAATAGATAATAAGATAGTCCTCCTGAAGAGGCAGTATATTTAAATATTTCTTCTACATATTTAATCTTTCGAAAAGATAGACCTCCTGAAGAGGCTACATATCTAATCTCCAGAAGAGATGGTAAATATTTACCTCCTAAAGAGGGTATATTTTTAACCTCCTGAAGAGATGTTCAAATTGACCTCCTGAAGAGGTGAAACGTTTATCTTCCAGATGAAGTAATATATTTAACATCCGGAAGAGATAGTAAATTATTACCTAATTTAATATTATAAATTAGAATCATACTCTTGAATAGTACAAATTGAGAAAAATAAAATAATGTTCTTGAAGAAACATATTTAAGTACCCCAGAAGGGTGGAAATTGTAACGACTCGAAAAATAATGATATTTAAATATTAAGAGAGAGAAAATGGAAACAGAAACAGAAGGAGGCAGTAGGCTTCGTCAACAACATTGCATTTTGGAAAGAATAACCCGAATGATTTTCCACAGGCCCTCGTCGACGAACACAGGGAGTTCGTCGATGAGTGCATAAGGGAACTCGTCGACGAAACTACGCCTCGTCGATGAGAAAATACCGAGAGAGGTTTTGGGGCAGCTTGAATTTCGTCGACGAGGAAGCAAGGTTCGTCGACGAAATTACTAAAAGATTCATTGATGAGATGATGTGTCTCGTCGACGAAGGCCGCAATATAAATTGTGTTTAACCCGGATTTTTGATGAAAAACGGTGCAAGAAACCTCTCCTCTCTCTCTCTCTCTCTCTCTCTCTCTCTCTCTCTCTCTCTCTCTCTCTCTCTCTCTATGTCCCTCTCTCACTTTTCTCTTCGTTTCCGGGCCTGTTTCTCACCGGATCGAAGATTTGAGGCTACCACGATGCTCCTGGCAAAGTTCTTTACAAGTTTTCCGGAGCTGATCGTTGGAAAAGTTTGGTTGGATTTCGTCTTAATCTCAAGGTAAGACATTTTATTCAGTATTTGCCTTTCCCTTAGTTATGAGAAATGTTGTAGGTTAGAAAATATTGATGTTTTGTTTTGGGGGATTTTGTTTTCAAGATGTTGAGTTATGAACCCTGCAAGTCTAGAGTCAGAGTTTTATAGGGGGCTTTCCAAAGTTAAGGTAAGGGAAATATGCTATGCTAGGAATTTTAATATAAAGTTAACAAAGATTTCATAGACATATTTTCATACCAGTTTATTACACAGTTTTTACAAATTATGAGTTTAAATGCTTGTGTGGCCTGAGTAGATTTTCATGTGATGAAGAATTTATACAGCTTTTATAATGTATACTGAATACAGAGATATAGATAGTACATACAGTTTATATAGTTTTTCCCAATATATGGAGTTATACAGAATATACAAATATAGATATATATTCACAAAGATTATACAGAGAAATTTACATGCATATACAATTTTTATGTGAATAGTTTCATGAAACATATATATATATATATATATATATATATATAGTATCAGATCCCTGTGAAAAGATTACAGACAAATACAGTACAGATATAGATTATAGAGCACGGTACCGTTGCTATATACAGATAGAGTGCAACCACATATTTCAGATAGTGCGTGGGTACCGTCAGCCGTACTCAGAGAGGATGCAACTCCCCAGTTCACTAGATGGAGGGGGCTGGTTTTGACGAGGTAGTAGCCAATCCCGAGCCTAGGAGTGGATGTAGTTTGGCCGGGCTGAGGTAGTGTATAGTATATTGACTTATTTGGAGGACCGACTAGATGAAGTCCCGCCTACGGGCCGCACAACCCTATCATGAGGGGTCAAATCATGACGTACAGAGTCCCAGGGATAAAGCATAGTTATGTATATGTATACAGTTTTACAGTATATGATGAGTATAGTATGATATTATCAGTATGAAAAGTAGAAAATACAGATGATACAGTATATTCTAAATTGTGAAAGAAAGATATGCTTTATAGATTATTTATTGCTTTACAGTTCAGTTACTATTTAAAAGTATCTTTAACTTAGTTGTCACACACTAGTAATAGCATATTTCCACTTACTGAGTGTCGACTCACCCCATGAATTTAACATTTTTCAGGTGAGCCAGCTGGGCGAGCAGATCAGGCTCGCAGATATATAGTATTTTGATTACCCTGGTTATAGGGCGAGTTTTTGACAAGGTTTTGTATTTTTGGGGTAGATGATGATGGAGGGATTTGTTTTGTATGGCTATGGTCGATATATACTAGACTGTGGTATTGTATATTATTTACATATTTATATGGTTATGTGATGTGTGTTCCGCTGCTTAGGTATGGATGTAGATATAAAAAAAAATGGTAAGAATTTTGAGGACATTACATTTTGGTATCAGAGCCTAGGTTGCTAGGTTCTGTAGACTCTAGAGTGCAGCGGAAAACAATACTAGAATATAGGGAAAAGATTTAAGGTTTTATTCTGTGATCTGGATATGGGATTTCGTGATAGTTTTTGTGTTTTTCCTAAAGTGACGATTCTAGAAAAATCATAGTAAACTGTTGACGAGTCATGTGTTTGGATTGTAGGAGTGGATTTTGGGGCTAGGAGCATGAGGGATAGTTAATAGAGGATTTGGAGTTTTAGTTGAATAAGTTGGGTCTATAGGAAGATAGAATTTTGAAACGGTGTTCTATGTATTTGCAGGATGGACCCAAGAGGCAATAGTGCTCACGCCAGTGGAGATGATGGTGCGGGTCCTTCTGGAACAGTAGGTGGGGATTTAGATGCTGTGCTATGCAGTGTGACTCAACAAGTCATGGATAAGATAGCGCGGAGTTCTAGAGAGCAGGGAGGTCCATCCTTAGCTTAGGGATGCACCATAGAAAAATTTATGAAGATGAATCCACAGCTTTTTATGGAGCAACTTATCCTGCAGTTGTGGAGATTTGGGTGTAGGAGGTAGAGAAGATTCTGACAGTACTCCATTGCACTGACGAGCAGAGAGTTTTATATGCTACATATAGGCTGGCGGGGGAGGCCAAGAGATGGTGGGCAGCCACCAGGTTATTGGAGGAGCAGAGGGCTATACCAGTGCAGATGACCTGGGCCCAATTCAGGGACATGTTCTTTGATAGATATTATCCTGCTTCAGTTAGAGATGCTCGAGTACAAAAGTTCTTGAGTTTGTCCCAGGGGTTGTTGACTATCTAATAGTATGCGGCGAGATTTATTGAGCTCTCTCGTTTCTGTCCCTATGTTGTCCCCGATGAAGCAAAGAAGACTAGAATGTTTGAGAGAAACTTGAGGCATGATATTTACTGGCAGGTGGCAGTACTAAGTATCTAGGATTTTACAAAATTGGTTGATAGAGCCACTATAGCGGAGGAGAGTCTACCTAGAGAGACGGAGACACAGAGTTAGAAGAAGAGGACTACGCCCTCGAGTTCTCAGGTGGGTCCCAGCCAAGGCCCATGGAGAGGAGGTAGATTTGGCGAAGGTCAGAGACAGATGGTAGAGCATGGTAGATTTCAGGGCGGATAGCTTCATGCCATTTGTCCTAGATGCGGACGGAGACATCCTGGTGAGTGTCTACTGGGGGCAAATGTGTGTTATCGATGCGGGAGGCCCGGTCATATGGCTCGATCATGTCAGATGTCATCAAATTATGCACAGGTTCTCAGGCCATTTTGAGGTGGATATCAGACGCCCTATGGTGGTCAGCAGAGGGACACTGCACCGGCGAGGGCCTATGCATTGACACCAGGAGACGCTAAGACGACTGGAGGTGTAACCACAGGTACTCTTACTGCTTTATGATATAGAATGATTGTTTTTTTTTTATACAGGTGCCACCCACTCTTTTATATCGGCGGGATATGTGAAAATAGCTGGAATAGAGACACAACCATTAGATATAAAATTATCTGTGGGTGTGCCGATGGGATCTATCATTAGATGTAGGAGGGTACTTCGGAATTTCCCAATAAGTATTCAAGAGAGAGTACTTTTAGCCGATCTTGTGGTCCTAGATATGCAAGGATTTAATGTGATACTGGGTATGGATTGGTTAGCCATTTATCACATTAGTATGGATTCCCATTAGAAAGAAGTAATTTTCAGACCCCTGGGTGAGCCAGAATTTAGATTTACGGGTTCACGTGTGCGTGCCTCGCCACAGCTGGTGTCGGCTATTCAGGAGAGGAGACTGTTACAGGATGGTTTCCAGGGGTATGTCGCATACATAAAAGAATTGCTAAAAGAAGTATTGAGACAAGCTGACATACCAGTAGTGAGGGAATTCTCATATGTATTTCTAGAAGAATTTCCTGGTTTGCCACTAGATCATGGGGTCAAGTTTGTGATAGATTTGTTGCCGGGATCTGCACCAGTATCTAAAGCACCGTACCATATGGCTCCAGTCGAGTTGAAAGAACTGAAAGATCAGCTACATGAATTGCTGGATAAAGGTTTCATCAGGCCCAGTGTGTCGCTTTGGGGTGCGCTAGTTCTGTTTATGAAAAAGAAAGATGGAACCATGAGATTATGCATTGATTATAGGGAGATAAACAAACTGTTAGTCAAGAATAAATATCCTCTCCCTAGGATCGATGATTTATTTGATCAGCTTCAAGGGACCTAGGTTTATTCTAAGATTGTTCTGCGGTCAGGATACCATCAGGTGAAAGTTAAAGCAAAGGACATTTCGAAGACCGCTTTCCGTACCAGATATGGGCATTACGAGTTCTTAGGGATGCCATTTGGGTTGACTAATGCACCAACAGTTTTCATGGATTTGATGATTCGAGTGTTCCACCAGTATATGGATTTGTGGTTGTATTTATTGATGATATAATGATCTACTCGAGGAGTTGTGAGGAGCACGAGCATCATTTGAGGCTGGTATTGCAGGTGTTAAGGGAAAGGAAATTATATGAAAAATTCAAGAAATGTGAATTCTGGTTAAGGCAGGTTACTTTTCTCGGGCATGTGATCTCAGAAACAAGAGTATCAGTTGATCTGAGTAAAATAGAAGCAGTGGTGAGTTGGGAAGGGCCAGGAAATGTTCAGGAAGTCAGGAGTTTTTTGGGATTATCAGGTTATTACTGGCGCTTTGTGGATGGTTTCTTTAGGCTATCAGGTTCATTAACACGACTTACGAGGAAAAATGTAAAATTTGAATGGACTGATGACTATAAGCAGAGTTTCCAAGAGTTAAAGCAGCGGTTAGTTTCAGCTCCAGTACTGGCTATCCCTTCAGGGGAGGATGGGTTCATAATATACAGTGACGCTTCTTTGAAGGGTCTTGGATGCGTGTTAATGCAGTACGGCAAGGTCATTGCATGCGCGTCCAGACAGCTTAAAGAATATGAGAAGAATTATCTTGTCCATGATTTAGAGCTTGCTGCAGTAGTGTATGCTCTTAAGATTTGGAGGCATTATTTATATGGTTGAAAGTGCGAGATTTTCACGAATCATAAGAGTTTGAAATATTTCTTTACTCAAAATGAATTGAATATGAGGCAAAGAAGGTGGTTAGAACTTATTAAAGACTATGATTGCACAATTAGTTACCACCCAAGAAAAGCGAATGTAGTGGCAGACGCTCTAAGCAGGAAATTAGAGGGACCCATACTGGCAACTATGGGGATTCCACATTCAATTTTAGTGGATTTGGAGAAGCTCAGTTTAGAGTTAATAGAGGAGAGTCCACAGGCAGTCATTGCCAGTCTAGTGGTTCAGCCTACGCTTTACGAGAGGATTAAAGCAACTTAGGGTGATGATGCAGAGTTGGCAGCGGTGATGGCTAGAGTACGTGATGGTCACGGTAAGGAGTTCAGCATATCATATGATGGAACTCTGCGATTCCGTACTAGACTATGTGTTCCTGTGGATACTGAGATCATGAGAACTATATTGAAGGAGGCTCATAGATCCCTATACACGGTCCATCCCTGCAGTACTAAAATGTACAGGAACCTGCGAGAGTATTTCTGGTGGAGTGGAATGAAGAGGGAGATAGCTGAATTTGTTTAGCAATGCTTGACGTGTCAGCAGGTTAAAGCTGAGCACCAGAGACCAACAAGGCAGTTACAGCCATTGTTCATTCCAGAATGGAAGTGGGATCACGTTTCGATGGACTTCATTATGAGGTTACCACTAGTACGACAGGGACTGAATACGATTTGGGTGGCTGTAGATCGTCTGACGAAAACCACTCATTTCATTCCTATAAAAATTGGTTATTCCATGGACAGATTGGCAGAGATATATGTTCAGGAGATAGTTCGTGTTCATGGAGTACCAGTATCTATAGTCTCGAATCGAGATCCTCGGTTTACTTCACGATTTTGGAAAAGTTTTTAGGAGGCTATGGGTACGCAGCTAGCTTTTAACACTGCTTTCCATCCCCAGACAGATGGTCAGACTGAGAGGACAATTCAGACACTAGAAGATATGCTTCATGATTGTGTGCTTGATTTTGGGGGCAGTTGGATCTAGTTTATGTCATTAGTTAAGTTTGCTTACAATAATAGCTATCAAGTTAGTATCGGCATGGCTCCATACGAGGCATTATATGGCAGGAGATGTCGTTATCCTCTTTTCTAGGATGAAGTAGGTGAAATGCGAGTTTTGGGTCCCGAGATAATACAATAGGCGTCCGACAAAGTCCAATTAATTAGAGAAAGAATTAGTACAGAACAGATTCGGTAGAAAAGCTATGCAGACACTCGCCGTCGAGAGTTGGAATTTGATGTGGGAGATCGAGTATTTTTGAAGATAGCTCCTTTGAAAGGAGTTATGAGGTTTGGAAAGAAGGGCAAGTTGAGCCCTAGGTATATTGGCCCTTTTAAGATACTTAAGAGAATAGGGTCAGTTGCCTACAGGCTAGCTTTACCGCCAGCTTTGGCTCGTATTCATGACGTGTTTCATGTTGCCATGTTAAGGAAATATGTCCCAGATCCATCCCACATCATCAGCTATGCAGAGATAGAGCTTAAGGATTCATTGGCATATGAAGAAACACCAGTATAGATTTTATACAGAAAGACACAAGTACTGCGCACCAAAGAAATTCAATTAGTAAAAGTTTTGTGGAAGAATCACGCTATAAAGGAAGCTTCTTGGAAACTTGAGGAAGCAGATAAGACAGAGATACCCGTAGTTGTTCCAAGATGTATAGAGGTAATCAGGTAAAGTATAATATCTAGATAGTGTTTCTTTTGCAGGTACATGTATTGATTTCAATTGGTAGATAGTTTTTAATTCTATATGTGAAATTTCCCAGAACATAGTATGTAACCACGGTATTTCTCCGCCATAAGTGAGGGCAAGTAATTAAATAAGTAGATTCCTTTTTCCTTTACGGAATGATGGAGATACAGATAGTAAATTTCGAAGACGAAATTTTATAAGGAGGGGAGAATGTAACGACTTGAAAAATAATGATATTTAAATATTAAGAAAGAGGAAAATGGAAACAGAAACAGAAACAGAAGGAGGCAGTAGGCTTCGTCGATGACATTGCATTTTGGAAAGAATAACCTGAAAGATTTTCCATAGGTCCTCATCGACGAACACAAGAAGTTCGTTGACGAGTGCATAAGGGAACTCATCGATGAAGCTACGCCTCGTCGATGAGAAAATACCGAGAGAGGTTTTGGGATAGCTTGAATTTCGTCGACGAAGAAGCAAGGTTCGTTGATGAAATTACTAAAAGATTCGTTGACGAGATGACGTGTATCGTCGATGAAGGCCGCAGTATAAATAGTGTTTAACTTGGATTTTTGATGAAAAACGGCGCAAGAAACCTCTCTCTCTCTCTCTTTCTCTCTCTCTCTCTACGTCCCTCTCTCACTTCTCTCTTTGTTTCCAGGCCTGTTTCTCGCTGGATCGAAGATCTGAGGCTACCACAACTCTCCTGGCAAAGTTCTTTGCAAGTCTGTCAGAGCTGATCATTGGAAAAGTTGGGTTGGATTTCGTCCCAATCTTAGGGTAAGGTATTTTATTCAGTATCTGTCATTCCCTCAGTTATAAGAAATGTTGTAGGTAAGAAAATATTGATGTTTTTTTTTTGGGGATTTTGTTTTCAGGATGTTGAGCTAGCAACCCTGCGAGTATAGAGCTAAAGTTTTACAAGGGGCTTTCCAAAGTTAAGGTAAAGGAAATATGTTATGCTAGGAGTTTTAATAAAGTTAACATAGATTTCATAGACATATATTCTTACCAGTTTATTACATAGCTTTTATAGAATATGAGTTTAAAAGCTTGTGTGGCTTGAGTAGATTTTCGTGTGATGAAGAATTTATACAGCTTCTATAATGTATCATACTATACTAAATACACAGATATAGATAGTATATACAGTTTATATAGTTTTTCCCAATATATGGAGTTATACAGAATATATAGATATAGATATATATTCACGGAGATTATACAAAGAAATTTACATGCATATACAGTTTTTATATGAATAGTTTCATGAAACAGATATATATATATATATATATATATATGTATACAGTTTTATTCAGATTAGTATATATATTATAGCTTTATACAGAACAGTATATACAGAGTTATAGTATGCCATGTTTCCTATTACCATAACGGACAGAGTATATAGACAGAGTATACAGACAAATATACAGAGGTAGCATCAAGATGCTACAGATACAGTATACAGAGATTACAGTATTTACAGTATAGAAAGATAGCCTTATGGTAATTTTGGAAACATGATGAAAACAGTAAAAGAGTATATATGTGTGTGTGTGTGTATATATATATATATAGTATTAGATCCATATGGAAAGATTACAGAAAGATACAGTACAGATATAGATTACAGAGCACGGTACCGTTGCTATATACAGATAAAGTGCAACCACATATTTCAAATAGTGTGTGGGTACTGTCAACCGTGCTCGGAGAGGATGCAGCTCCCCAGTTCACTAGGTGGAGGGGGCTGGTTTTGACGAGGTAGTAGCCAGTCCCGAGCTTAGAAGTGGATGCAGTTTGGCCAGATTGAGATAGTGTAGAGTATATTGACTTATTTGGAGGGCCGACCAGATGAAGTCCCACCTACGGGCCGCACAACCCTATCATAAGGGGTCAAATCATTATGTACAGAGTCCCAGGGATAAAGCACAGTTATGTGTATGTATACAGTTTTACAGTATATGATGAGTATAGTATGATATTATCAGTATGAAAAGTAGAAAATACAGACGATACAGTATATTCTAAATTGTGAAAGAAAGATATGCTTTACAGATTATTTATTGCATTACAGTTTAGTTACTATTTAAAAGTATCCTTAACTTAGTTGCCACACACTAGTAATAGCATATTTCCACTTACTGAGCGTGGACTCACCCTATGATTTTAACATCTTTCAGGTGAGCCAGCTGGGCGAGCAGATCAAGCTCGTAGATAGAGAGTATTTTGATTACCCTAGTTATAGGGTGAGTTTTTGACAGAGTTTTGTATTTTTAGGGTAGATGATGATGGAGGAATTTGTTTGTACGGTTGTGGTCAATATATACTGGACTTTGGTATTGTATAGTATTTACTTATATATATATATATATATATATATATATATATATATATATATATATATGTGATGTGTGTTTTGCTGCTTAGGTATGGATGTAGATATAAAAAGAAAAATGGTAAGAATTTTGAGGACATTACAGAAATAATATTATATTATTATCTCAAATTTATTTCAGTCTTTACATTTTATTTTCTAAATTGCTTTATTATTGTTAAGTTATTCAGATGTTGAACCTAAGCAAAGTTGAATTTGTTCCCCTCGATATCAAAGGCAACAATTATTTATCATGGATTCTCAAGTGTTGATATCCATCTAAATGCAATGAACTTGAAAAACGCTATTTTAGATGGAAATACCGCACCCCTACAAGATCGCACAAAAGCTATGATTTTCCTCCGTCATCATTTATATGAATAATTAAAGATTGAATACTTCACTGTTAGAGACTCACTTATATTATGAAAAAATTTAAAGGATAGATTTGACCAGCAAAAAACTGTAATTTTACCAAAAGTTCGATATGAATGGTTGCACCTGAGGTTGCAAGACTTTAAAACAGTTGATGAATATAACTTAGCTCTGCATAAGAATAGTTTGAAGCTAAAAGTATGTGGAGAAAATATTACTGATGAATACATGCTAGAAAAAACTTTTACTACTTTCCATCTTACTAATGTGCTCCTGCAGCAGCAATATAGGGAGAGGAAATTTACTAAATTTGTTGAACTTATATCATGTATTCTTTTTACTGAGCAAAATAACGAGCTTTTAATTAAAAATCACTAAACTTGTCCAACTGGTTCAACCTCATTCCCTGAAGTAAATATGAATATATCTCATTGTCAAGGACGAGGTCGTGGGCATGATCATAGCTATGGTTGAAATAATTACTGGCATCAACATAAGGCTACAATCTCCCAAAAGAGGGATAACCCATAGGAGAGGGATGACCCCTAAAAGCGGTTCATGATCAAAATTAGCGACCCAGACATCATGAAACTGAATGTTATAGATGCGAAGGGAAAGATCATTGGTCGCGTACCTGTCATACGCCCAGGCACTTGGTAGATCTATACCAAACCTCCATAAAAGAAAAGGAAAAGAGTAAAGAAGTTGAAACAAATTTAGCTAATAATGTTGTTCCAATAGATCTTAATACTGGATCATCCAGCTCTGTTTATCTTGATGTTGTTGATTTCCTTGTAAATCAAGATGAAAATAATGAAATAAATTATCGTATTTATTGTTGTTATGATCAATTACAATAATGGATTTTTAAATATGTGTTGTAGTGTGAATTGATTTAAAGCTTTAATCGATTCTAAAATGCCTTTGGAAAAAGTTTGTTTAGCTGACAGTGCTACAACACGCACTATTCTTTGAGATAGGAAATATTTCCATTTCTTGAATATATCTTCAACAAATTTTAATACAATATCTGGTTCTATACATTGGATTAAAGGCTTCAAAAGAGCTAATATGAAGTTACCCAATGGTACTTTATTACAAATTAATGAAGCTTTATATTCCAGCAGATCCAGAAGAAATTTGTTAAGCTTTAAAGATTTAAGACTCAATGGATATGACATTGAAACAACAAATGAAGGCAGTAAAGAATTCTTTTATATTACTTCTATTATCTGGGAAGAAAAATATTTTAGAAAAACTATCAACTTTATCTTCTGGATTGTATTATATAAAGATTAAAGCACTTGAATCATATAATGTCTTGCAAAATAAGTGCAATGACCCAAAGTTATTTACACTTTGACATGATCGTCTTAGACATCTTAAAGAAGTAATGATGCGAAGAATCATTGAGAACTCACATGGTCATCCACTAAAAAACTAGAAGATTCTTTTATCAAATGATTTCATGTGTACTACTTGCTTTCAAGGAAAATTAATTGTAAAACCATCTGTTTCAAAAGTAAGTATTGAATCTCCTGGTTTCTTACAAAGAATTCATTGTGATATATGTGGACCAATATGTTGACCCTATAGGTCATTCCCAATTTTGATAATGGAAAATACTCTGGTATTTAATGGTTGCCAAGTTTGTGTGCAAGTTCTTATTAACAAGTTCATATTTGATGGCACGTGAAAGCTTGAAGCCTGAAGATACTAAAGATTAGTTGATGTTGTAATTTATATCATCATTCAATTCGAGTCTGTAATAGTAAATAGGAAAAAGATATGTAATATTTAATGCATATCATGCATGTAGGAACTGCAAGCATAAGACCTATGAAAGACCTTAGGGAGCACCCTTCAATCTATCTTCGGTCGACCGACACCGAATTTTTGGGACTATCTCAAAACAGCCTTAGAAAAGACCCTAGGTCTTGCACAATCACTTAAGTAAGTCCTCAATATCACTCTCTATATCAGGGGAAAGTAAGTAGGAAAAATTTAATTGAAAATCATAAGAGAGGTCGGGCGACCAAACCATGGGGTGTAGAACACCTCGGGCGACCGAACAAGTCAACATGTTGACTTTGTGTTCAGGCACCCGAACCACTTTTGAGCGTATCTCCCTCGGGCACCTGAACTTGTGTTAGAACACTTTTCAACCCTCGGGCGCCCTAACAATTTTGTTCAAAAAGGGCTCGGGCAACCAAATTGGTTAGTTCGGTTAACCGAACTTGGCTTCGGGCACCCGAACCTTTTAAAATGATATTCTGACTAAGTCTGCTAGGGCAACCGAACTTAAGTTCAGCCACCCGAATCTCTCAGGTAAAATTATTTTGTTAAGAGGTAAATGGGATTAATTTTTTCTAAACCTGTTTTAAACTTTTCTAATTATTTCCATTGGGTCCCCAACGATCAAAAATCCTTCCTTGCCTATAAATACCTGTTCATTTGCAACAATTAGCAAGGATTAGTAAAATTGATTAGGGCCAAACTCTCTCAAATTTAAAAATCCTTCTTAAGCCTATAATACTCCAAAACACTTATACACATCATCCTTCTTAATCTTACAAGTGTTGTGAGTAGATTTTGTGTGCTTGTTCTTCATTCATATTTGCTAATACTCTCATTAGATTATATTGATTGTTTGATTTTATTGAGAGTAAAGGCATCAAGTTCTTCCACTAATTTAACTTAATAAATCTTATGTGGGAAGACTTGGAAAGTTGTGGTTCTTGTATTGTCATTGCAAGTTACCTAAGCCTATATTTTTGTGTGCAAAAATCATTTTCAAAGTTTGTTTTCAAACAACTCTTGTACTTGTTACATTGAAGAAAATATATGTGAGTTTATTTGAATATTATTGTTAACATCTTTGAAACCCTAATCTAACATTGAGATTTAGTTTATCTGGTTTTCAAAGAATAGCTTGTTTAATACACTCTTGTGCTTGATTATTAATAGACATAACCTTAAGTGTTGATTGCACGCATAGAGCACCGAGCTTATAGTTCTTACATCATTGAGGTGCATTGATTATATTGTGCATAGTGGTACATATCTGCTTGTATAAGAAGCGTTTATTTGTACGAAAATTTTATATTGATTGTATTCTAGACGTGGGCTTAAAGAGGGAGACTAGCCCTATTGAATAGTTCCGGACTGGCTTAGACCTGGTTATGAAAGATAGGTGCGCCATCCTAGTAAGGCATGTTGGTTGAGCTCAGTCTCGTCAATTGACCTAGTTATAATTGGTACCACTCCACCCATTAAGTGAGCAGTTATGGAATCCTTGTACTGGTATAGCCAAGGCGAGGACGTAAGCAGTATTGGCCGAACTCCGATAACATATCGTGTGTCTGTTTATATTTCCACACTTTATATATACCGCACGTGTATGTTATAGTGTGAATGATGCGCATGATTTAAATTTAGCATATTATACTTATCTGTGCATTTGGAACTGCATAGATAGACCCTAGGTTGTGAATGTACTGTTGCTACTTAGGTCAAACTTAGGAAAAAGTTTTAAATTCCAATTCACCCCCTTTCTTGGGAATATACCAAAGCTAACATAATACATTCACCATATGAACCATTTAGATATTTCATGGTCTTAATTGATGCATCTACTAGATGGTCATATATTTCTCTACTTTCTACTCGTAATATTGCATTTGCTAGACTTCTTTCTCAATTGATTAGATTACAAGTTCATTTTCCCAATTATCCAATTAAATCAATTCATTTAGACAATGTTGGTGAATTTACATCCCAAACTTTTGATAACTATTGCATGTCACTTGGAATAGATGTTGAACATCCCATTGCTCATATCCATACACAAAATGGTTTAGTTGAATCTTTTATTAAGAGACTTCAACTCATTTCTAGACCTATGATTATGAGAACCAAATTGACTTTATTTGTTTGGGGATATGCTATTCTTCATGATGCACGTTTAGTTTGTATAAGGCCAACTGCGTACAATAGTCTTTCACCTATGCAATTAATTTATGGACAACAACCCAATATTTCTTATTTAAGAACTTTTGGTTGTGCAGTATATGTTCCTAATGCCCCTCCTCAATGAACTAAAATGGGTCATCAATGTAAGTTTGGTATCTATGTTGATTTTGATTCCCTTTCTATTATTAGATATCTTGAACCTTTAACATATGATTTCTTAAAGCGCGTTTTCAAGATTGTCATTTTGATAAAGCATTACTCCCTACTTTACAGGGAGCTAAATTAATGCCTAAAGCACAACATGGAATCACATGGAATGCCATGAGTTCATCTCATTTAGATTCTCACATAAATCAAAATGAACTTGAAGTTCAGACGATTATACATTTGCAAGGAGTTGCAAATCAATTACCAGATTCTTTTATAGATACCAATGTGCTATTAAAATCTCATATATTTGCTGCAAATACTACAGCATATATTGATGTCCCTGAAGGAAAATAGCTGGCTAATGAACCTAAACCACAAGTTTAGAGTGGAAGGCATGTTGGTGCAAAAGATAAAACTCCAAGAATGAGAAAATTGAAATCTATAAACACTCCAGAAGAGGTTACAGAGGAGGATAATCCATTCAACATTCACATACTCGTTTCTCCTGAAAATGAAATCCCTATTATGGAACCTCTTGAATAGGAATCTCCTAAAGAGACATCCCTTGAAAAGGGACAAGTACTTGGAAATAATAATGAGATCTCAATTCATTACACATGAGAAATGTGGAATAGAAATAAAGTTATTGTCAACAACACATTTGCATATGCAGTAGCTACTGACATTACCAGGAGTAATAAGGATCCTGAACCTAAATCTATTAATGATAGTTGATATAGAAGTGATTGGCCAAAATGGAAAAAGGATATCATATCAGAATTAAACTCTCTATTAAAAAGAGAAGTTTTTGGACCTATAGTTCAGACACTAGAAGATGTTCAATTTGTTGGATACAAATGAGTATTTGTGCGCAAGCAAAATAAAAATAATGAAATTACTCGATATAAAGCAAGGTTTGTGGCACAAGGTTTCTCATAGAAACCTGGAATTGATTATGAGGAGACATACTCTCCCGTATGGATGGAATTACTTTCAGATTCTTAATTGGACTAGCAGTCGCTAAATGACTGAGCATGCATCTTATGGACGTAGTAACAACATATTTATATGGATCATTGGACAGTGAGATTTATATGAAAATTCCTAAAGGATTTAAATTGCCTGAAGCAAAACCTAGAAATTTATATTCAATTAACTTCTAACGTTCTTTATACGGATTAAAACAATCTAGAAGCATGTGGTATAATTGATTAAGTGAGTACCTTGTGAAAGAAGGATTCATAAATTATCCAATTTGTCCATGCATTTTTATTAAAAGATCAGAATCCTGATTTTCTATAATTGCTATTTATATTGATGATTTGAATTTAGTTTGGACACCTGAAGAGCTCACTAGAGCTGCTAATTATTTAATGGCGGAATTTGAGACGAAAGATTTAGGAAAGACAAAATATTGTATTGGCCTATAGATTGAACATGTAAATGGTGGAATTCTTGTTCATAAATTTAAATATACCGAAAAGGTATTAAGGCAATTCTATATAGACAAATTTCATTTTTTGGGATCTCCAATGATGATGCGATCACTTGATGTTAAGAAGGATCCATTTCGACCTCATGATGAGGGGAAGGAATTACTTGATCCTAAAGTACCATATTTAAGTTCTATCAGCTCTCTAATGTATCTGGCCAATTGTATAAAACACGACATTGCATTTGCTGTAATCTACTAGCAAGATATAGCTCTACTCCTACTCGGCGGCACTGGAATGGAATTAAGCACATTCTACGCTATTTGAGAGGTACATCTGATTTGATTCTATTCTACTCATTTGATTCCAAATCTCAATTAGTAGAATATGCACATGCTGGATATCTATTTGATCCTCACAATGCTAAATCTCAAACTAGATATGTATTTCTTTACATAAAAACTATTATACCTTTGAAATCAGTAAAGCAACTGATTACAACAACATCCTCCAATCATTCGAAAATACTAGCTATCCATGAACTAATAGAGAATGTGTGTGGCTCAGATCAATGATTTCTCATGTCCAAACAAATTGTGGTCTTCAATCAATCAAGGATATTCCAACAGTTTTATTTGAAGACAACGCTGCATGTATAGCTCAACTAAGAGGAGGATACATAAAAGGTGACAGAACAAAGCATCTCTCTCCAAAATTCTTATATACACATGAACTCTAGAAGAATGGTGATATAAATGTTCAGCAGATCTGATCAAGTGATAATCCAACATATTTGTTCACCAAATCTTTGCCTACCGCAACATTCAAGAAATTGGTTCATCTCATCGGAATGAGACATCTTAAAGATCATAGCAAAATGAGTTAACATATAGGTAACATCTAAGGGGGAGTGTTATGAAAATATGAATGTCACCCCTTCATCTTCCACTCCTTCATCTTCCACTCTTTCATCTTCCACCCTTCATCTACCATATTACCCTATAAAAGGGCACCCTCCCCATCTCATTTGGGACACAAATTGCATGCTTTCATGTAAGAAGATTATTGAAATTATAAAAGTATATCAACTTTATTCACACACTGAAAAGAAGCTTACAATTGAGTATATATATACATAATAATCCAATAATGGATCTTAACAACTTAAGAACTAATCACCTAACTAATCAACTAACATAACTAACAATTCAAGAAGAAATAACTATAAGCTGTTAATTTTTCTATGCAGGCTCTACTGCTATTGCTTTGTTGCTCTGCTGTGAGCTGCTGCTACTACTGTGAGCTGCTCCGCTGTAATGTTATGAATAAGGAGCAGCAGCAAGTGTATGGTAATACACCCCCTCAAGATGGTGGGGTATAAATATTTAATACACCCATCTTGCGCAAAAGATAATGAAAAGCATCAGACCTTAATGCCTTTGTAAAAATATCTGCTAACTGGTGATGAGTGGAAACATGAAGAAGACGGAGAAACCCAGCCTGAACTTTATCACGAACCAAGTGACAGTCAATTTCTATATATCTCATCCTCTCATGAAAAACAGGGTTAGAAGCAATGTGCAAGGAAGCCTTATTATCACAAAACAAAAAAATTTGGCAAAGACACCAAAACACCAATATCTATAAGCAAGGTGACAAGCCAAGTTAATTCACAAGAAGTAGTAGCCATAACACAGTATTCAGCCTTAGCAGAAGACCGAGAGATAGTAGTTTGTTTCTTAGATCGCCATGGGATAAGTGAGTTACCAATGAAAATACAAAAACCAGTAACTGAACGACGAGAATCAAGACAACTATCCCAATCTGAATCAGTAAAACCAGTGAGTTTGAGGGATGAATGTGCAAGAAAGAAAAGACCTTGTTCAGGAGATGATTTAAGATACCTAAGCACACGGTGATCAACATAAAGATAAGGTAACCATAGGGTATCCATAAACTACGCAAGTGTTTGGACAGAGAAAGCAATGTCAAGTCTAGTAATTTTGAGATACAACAATCTACCAATAAGACATCGATATTGTAAAGGACTTGTAAGAAGATCACCCTCAGACCGAAAGAACTTAAGATATTGAGTCATTGGAAAAGAAACAGGTTTAGAACCAAGAAAATCAGCATCTTGCAAAACATCCAATGTATATTTACGTTGGCAAAGAAAAATTCCCTTAGAGGAATGAGCAACTTCAAGTCCCAAAAAATATCGTAAGCAACCAAGATCCTTGATCTTAAAAGCTGAGTGAAGAAACTCCTTGATAGCAGTGATAGAATCAATACTAGAACTAGAAATTATAATATCATCAACGTATACCAGAAGGGCTGTAAAAACCAAAGCAGAAGTTTGAATAAAAAGATATGAATCGGACTTAGACTGATGAAATCCATAAGCAAGTAAAGTAACAGCAAGCTTAGAAAACCACTGTCTCAAGGCCTACTTCAAACCATAAAGACTTTTATGGAGTTTACAAACCAAATCAGGTGCCCCCTTAGTCCCATAACTAGGAGGAAGTTTCATATAGACATCCTTTAATAAATCACCATGTAAGAAGGCATTGTTTACATCTAGCTGATGAACAAACCAATTCTTGGCTGCAACAACAGCTAAGAGACAACGAACTTAAAACAGTTTAGCAACCGGAGAGAATGTTTTAAAATTATTGATACCTTCTTGTTAAGTGAAGCCTTTTGCTACTAACTGAGCTTTAAAACTTTCAATGGAATCATTTGAATTGTACTTAATACAATATACTCACTTGCAGCCAATGGGTTTGTGACCAAGGGGTAATGAAGTGAGTGACCAAGTTTGGTTTTCCTCAAGTGCACGTATCTCCGCAGCCATGGCATCACGCCATTCAGCAATTTGAATAGCTTGATGATTTTATTGTGGCTCAGTGTGAACAAATACATTCAAAACAAAAGAACGATAGGCTAAAGAAAGATTGCAATAAGATAAAATAGAGGATAAAGCATATGGGTTACCTGAGGATGGCTGCTATGAGCTGTGAAGATGAGAAAGGACTGAGTTAAAGTCATTGACCAGTAGTCACAAAGATAAGAAGGTGGTTGTCTGAGGCGTATTGAATGACGAAGAGAATTATAATTAGAAGGAAGATTAGATGAGGTAGAGGAAGATGGGGGCAAACTGTTTGATGAAGGTGGAGTGTGTGATGAAAAATTAGGAAGATCAAAAGAAGTGTCTGTTGGAGGAGTGGGCAAAACAACATCAAAAAATGAGGGTTTTGTAAGAAAATCAGTAGGTAAAGAGGCAAAAGAAACTCATGTTCATCAAAAATAACATCACGAGAAACAAAGATTTGATGGGTTCGTAAATCAAACACATTGTAACCTTTGATGCCAAAAGGATAACCAAGAAATATACATCGATGAGAACGAGCATCAAACTTATGACGATTGAAAGGAAGCGTAGAAGCAAAACAAAGCGTACCAAGAACCCTCATATGAGAATAAGAAGTAGGTTTACCAAATAAAAATTCATAAGGAGTTTTATTTGATAAAAGAGGGGTAGGTGTGCAATTTATTATGTAGGCGTCCGCTAAAATGCAATCAAACCAAAAAGGTAATGGCAGATGACCTTGAAAAAGAAGGGCCCTTGCAACATTAAGCAAATGTTGGTGTTTTCTTTCCACAATAGAGTTTTGTTGAGGAGTAGCAACACATGATTTTTGATGGATGATGCCATTTGAGTGATAAAATTCAGTCATTAAATTCTAGACCATTATTAGTTCTAATGATCTTAATAGTGGTTTGAAATTGATTGTTAACCAAAGTAAAGAATGAATGAAGTAACATAAGAGTTTTAGATTTAGATTTCATAAGAAAAATCCATGTGCATCGGGAAAAATCATCAACGATAGACAGAAAATAGTGAAAACCTTGTAATGAAGGAGTTACAAATGGACCCTAAATGTCCGCATGAATCAATTGAAAATTAAAAGTGGATACAGATTGACTATGTTGAAATGGAAGTCTATGTTGTTTTGCAAGTGGACAAATATTACAAGTATTATGAATATTTGAAGTAGAAAATGAAATACAATCACATAGAAAATTTAAACAATCAGAAGAAAGATAACCCTGTTGTTGATGCCAAAGATTAAACAACTGGTGTGCATTATTCGAAGAAGAAGATTTGACAACAGATGAAGTAGAAAAACTCCCATTTGAGAAAGGAAGCGGATAATAGATGCCATTAGATAGTCGGCCTAGTCCAATCGTCCTCCACAGCCATAGGTCCTGAATGAAACAAAAAGATGAAGAAAAAAAATGACACAACATGCTAGTGAGGACGATAGTTTACAAGCATAAATGAGATTAAATTTGAAAGAAGGAATGCAAAGAACATCATGTAAAACTAATGAAGATGACAGAGAAACAGTTCCAACATGAGTTACAGAAACATGAGTTCCATTTGGCAAATTAACAAAAGATTGAACTGAAGAAGTAATGGAAGTTAAGAAATGAACATTACTAACCACATGGTAAGTTGCACCCGTGTCTACGATCCAAGAAGTTGAAGAAGACAAAGAAGAAGAACAATTGGAAACAAAGATAGAAGGTGAAGTTGAAGAAGATATACCTATCATACACATTGAGGTTAAAGAAGAACTACCTGTAGTGATCCCAAAATAATAATAATAATAATAATAATAATAATAATTATAATAATTATTATTATTATTATTATTAAATTATTAAATAATTAATTAATTCAACAAATAATAATAATTATTAATTTAATAATATAATATAATAATATTATATATATATATATATATATATATATATATATATATATATACAAATAAGCTTTCCGAGGAAGATTACTTCCTCAAGAACAACAGAGAGGTGCCCCTCTCTCTCTCCGCCATTTCTCTCTCTCGCCGTC
This sequence comes from Malania oleifera, assembly GCF_029873635.1. Lineage (NCBI taxonomy): Eukaryota > Viridiplantae > Streptophyta > Magnoliopsida > Santalales > Ximeniaceae > Malania > Malania oleifera. The sequence continues at coordinate 84,608,289 of NC_080420.1, forward strand.
TCTCTCTCTTCACACCGTCACTCTCTCTTTCTCCTCAATTTTCTCAGCGAAACCTATGTCGATTGAAGAACGGAAAATATCCCTGAGTTCCAATTTCAGCCACCAACATTTTAATCGGGGAGATTTCGTGGTTAGTGCGTTGTAGGCACCACTCTTGGGATAAGGTAATGGAAATAGATTATATCAATTTATTTTCAAAATTGAATCGATTAAACTTGAATTGAACTGATTAAACTTGAGTATGTGGATATGGGAAAACTATATTAGATTTTATGAATGAATCGAGCTTTGAAATTGATGATTTTTAGTATTATACGTATTTGGGGAAAACCAAAGTTAGTAGGGCATTCATCTCATTTCTCCTATAAAATGTATATTTTGAGTTAAATAAAAATTATGGAGATGATCATTCGCTTGTTTTCAGCAAAAATATGTTTTCCCCAGGCAGTTTAGTATATTATAATTATTGAATAAATCATGTGGCATGAGAATGATTATTATTATTTCATAATTAACCCTGTTGGATTTTTTTTATGGTATTATACAGTGCAGGTTGTGGTTTTATACTGAATTGTGGTTTTATACTAAGTTTTGGAAATGTTGAGAATACTGTGGTATTGTGGAAATTGACGATTTGATAGCGTGTTATAAAATGACGGTTTGATACCGACTTAGGAAATGACGATTTGATATCGATTGCAAATTGTTGGAAAATTGTGAAAATACTTATGTGAAATGTATGTTGAGAAAAATAGATCATGTTACTGTATTATTTCTATAAATTGCATTATATATTTTAAGAACCTTGATGGACCAGAGATTTACATATTACTTGGTACCGCAGCTACAGTGATATAGTAGTGCAACCACACTATTCTAAGAGTGTTGGTATTAGATAGTCAATTTGGCCAGAGTAGAGTAGAGTGCCCCCTTGGAGTTCAGACCAAATGGGCAGGCAAATCATACTTCAGACGATAGTTTTGACTTAGCTTGGTGGTAGGCCATCCAAGGCTAAGTCCAATCTTCGGACCACACAACCCAATCATGTGGTGTTAATACATGATGTTTTATTATTATCCATTCAAGGAGGTTCTTTTATGCATATATGTGAATTTATGTACACGGAGAAATTTATTACAAAAAAGCAAGTTTTTGAAAAGAAAGTACGTATTTTCAAATGTATTGGTGTACGCACAATTTTACATGATTTCTCAGTTAAAGTTAATTATTTAATGGATACATTTTTGCTACCTTAAAACTCATGTTGCCACACACTAATGATAATATATTCTATCTTACTGAGAAGTGTCTCACCCCAATAAATATTTCAAATTTTCAAGACCTACAGAAAATCAAGCTTAGGAGCTTGGGTCGGGTTTAGAAGTACTATCTTAGAGTGAGTGCGAGTAATACACTGTTCGGTACACTTATGTTTTTGGTAATTTTGGGTTGTAATATAGTTTTGGTAAATGTTGATGTAATGGTTGTAAGCTAGTACTCTGGTAAGTATGGTATTGGAGGTTTATTTTGCTTCCGTTGCTTGTTTTGAATTGAGTTATGGGAAGATATACCTTGGACTCCACTAGGTTCATGGTTGATACAATAGTTGTTGGCCTTACAAGGCTTAAAAACTTGTTATCTTATTTTGATGCTAACAAACAAGTGAAATTTAATGTATTTGTGTGAGTAATGATGTTTCAGAGCTTATATATGAGAAAACAAAGGTCAAAGTGCTCAAGAGGATCAAATGAAGCTTAAAAGAGTTCAAGCATGGATTTAAAGATGATATATTAAACCTTGAAGAATATGAAGACATGAATGAGTTGTTGAAAGCCAAGGCATATTAAAGTCTAAAGAGCCAAAGAAAAACAAAGTGATAAAGCTCAAAGAATATGAAAGCTTGAAGCTTGAAGAAACAAAACATGAAGACTCAAGAACCTAAAATGAGAAAAGTTTTAGAAGTTTTCATGTAAGTACTTTAAATGTTTAAAATATCGTTTGCAATATTTTGAAGCTCTTAGGTTAACTTCTTGGACCTAAATACCTTTTAAAATATCTGTAAAATACTTTTATAAAGTCAAAAATTATTTTAAAAGGGTTAGAATCATTTTTGGAATAAAAAGCACCAAAAAGGGTTTTTCTGTTTGCTGTTAGTTTTTATATAGCCGTATTCAGGTGTATTTTTCACTATTAAAACTTCATCATTTTAAATAGTGATGAACATAAAAGTTTTAGAATTTTCTCCTATCTTTCTTTTGACACTAAGAAAACCTAATTTGGAGTTATACATAAAAAGTTATAGCTAAAACACTAAAGTGGGGTCACTGCTGTCAGTCAGCTGAACACTGTTCACGGAGGGACTTCAGATGACTGAACAGATGACTTCAGATGATTGAAGATTAAGTTCACTCAACTGAAGATTTTCTAGACAGAATATACAGCAGGCAGTAGCAGTTCAGATGACTGAACTTGTAACTTCAGTCAACTGAACATTGTTTAACGGGCAAAAATTTTTTTTTCTCATGTTTTAAAATATAGCCGTTTAAGCTCTAAACTTTCTAAAATTTTGGGAAACTCTCTAAGGAAAATTTTGCAACATGGAAACAAGTTTTAAAGCTTATAAATACATGCTTTTGCAAATCAAAACTCATCCAAGAATTGAAAAATCTGCTTGTAAAGCTGAAAGCACTCTTGTTCGTCCAAAAGCTCTCTTGCTCACTCATTGCAAATCTATTTTGCTGAGAAATTCTAAAGTGCTAATTATTCCTCCTTTGAATTCTACTTCTAATCCTCTTCTAAGAAGGATATTGGTGAATTCTACACTTGAGCTTCATTGTATTTCATATTGGTATTTTACATTCAAAGTATATAGTGCTGAAATTATACTAACTTGCTCTTTGAGAGAGTATACTTGTATGCAAATCTTGTCTTGTGTTTCTTAAAGTTCTTTGACGTTTCAAGGGTCATTTGGATTGTTGGCTAAGCAAGGGTACATTGCTTAGAGAGGCGGACTCTAGCCTATGTAAGGAGTGACCGAAAGAGGGAACATCGTTTGGAGAAGGCGGGCTCTAGCCTTAACCAAGGAGTGTTGTAATCGGAGTTGTTTCACCTGTCAACGAAACTGAACTAGTGAATCCTTTGGTGGTTTGCCAAAGGCAAGGACGTAGGCTGGGTATAAGTCGAACCTTGTAAAAATCTCTGTCTCATTCTCTCTTTCCCTTACTCTTTATTTTTAGTATATTTAAATTGTGTGGATGGTTTAAATTTGAAAATCATATAAACTACATATATTTGGAAATCAAACAAACTTAAGGTTTAATTTTGATTTGGGTTGCAGAAACCAAAAGGGAGTACGTTGGTTACACCATATCTTGCGGAAACCTTACGGGAATACGTTACTTGGTTAACATCCCAAAGATAAATTTACCAAGAGTTTATTTGAGTTCTAAATATTTGGAAAGAGTGATTTGATTCATCTATACAGGGCTTTACATCAGCAAACATAAATTTTCATTCATTACAGGGCTTGGTTCAAATTTGGCAAATATAAACAAACAACCATCTTGAGTTGTTATATTACCAAAGTGCTGAATACTTTATATCTTGGTTTGGTTGTTTGTTGTTTGACTTGTACTTGGAAAGTAAATTGACTGTTTGGTTTGAAGATTGTGTTTAATTGATTGGTTGTTTAATTAAGTTGTTGTGTGATTGGTGAAATTAAACAAATAACTTAAAGAATTGGTTAAGTGTTTAAAGAAGTTAAGGATTCTTAAAAGAAGTTAAAAGAAAGTTTTAAAACTCAATTCACACCCCCCCCCCTCTTGGGAAGCTATTCCTAATTTCAATTGTGGTATCAGAGATAATATGTTTATTACTATTATGTTAAATGGATTTTTCGGGTCATTACAGTATTGGTATCATAGCCAAGTTTGCTAGGTTCTGTAGACTTTAGAGGATAATACTACTAAAGTATAGGAATGAATGGTGATGAGAGTAAGAATGGATAGTCTAGGTGTTGTAAAGTGGGTCAAGTATAGGATGCATAGCGAAGTAGAGTACCTTAGGTAAATTGGAATTTTGGGTTTTGTCTTGTAACCTAAAGGCAGAAATCCCTTGATGGTCTTCTATGATTTTCCTTAGGTGACGGTCTTAGAAAAATCATGGAAAACCATCGACGGTTTTGTTTCTAAGCTGTGAGGCTGAACCTTGGATTGGGAATTTGAGGATTAAATGGGTTTAGTGGTGCAAGAGAAGTCTATAAAAGAAGAGGTTGAGCATTTTAGTATGAGGATAGAATGCATTTTATAGTTTTCCAGTTAATTGATGGTACCGGTTATATTCCGACAATAGGAATATAAGAACTTATTCTTTGTCCTATTTTCAGGATGGAACCTAGGAATGACAACATGAATGCTAGAGGTAGTAGTAGCGTGGGGGGCTTCTAGCATGGATGACAGTGATTCTAATCAAGTATTGCACAATGTATCTCAGCAAGTCAGGGCGGAGATTGCATGGAACTCTAGGGAATAGGATTGCCCACCAGCAAGTCAAGGCTATACCATAAAGCAGTTTACCCGAATAAATCCCCCAGCTTTCTCAGGAGGAGTCGACCCAACTATTATAAAGAATTGGGTATGGGAGATTGAGAAGATATTGGCAGTGTTGCGCTACACTGATGAGCAGAAAGTCCTCTATCCTACATTTAAGATGACGCAAGAGGCCGAGCAATGGTGGTTAGCTGTGAAGCTGCTTAAGGAGTAAAGGTCAGTACCCGCGGTCTTAATATGGATCCATTTTAAGGAAATCTTTTTCGATCGGTACTTCCCTACCTCCACTAGGGATGCGAAGGTGGAGGAGTTTCTGAACCTAACCCAATGACACTTGATTATGCAGCAGTATGCGGCCAAGTTCGTTGAGCTGTCTCGCTTTGCCCCATATATGATTCCAGATGAGACTAAAAAGGCACGGAGGTTCGAGAAAGGCTTGAGATAGGAGATTTATGAGCAGGTGGCGGTCTTACAGGTGCAGGATTTCTCAAAACTAGTAGATAATGCCACCATAGCATAGATGAGCTGGCAGAGAAGTGCAAGGTTGCAGAACTAGGGAAAAAGGCCTATGCCTCCTGGTTTTCAAGTTGGTACAAGCAAGGATTTATGGAGGAGAAATAGTAACAATGTTAGCTAGAGACCAAAAATGGGAAATCAAGCTGAATTGGGTAATCCATCACGTCCTCTTTGTCTTAGGTGCTATATGAGGCATTGGGGGGGATGTCGGGTTAGAGCAGTTATATGCTATGGATGTGGTAGACCCGACCATAGGGCGCGAGATTGTCGTGCACCGCCAAATAATGCACCCCCTCCTAATCAATATCGAAGGAACAATCAAGCACCTTGAAGTGGCTATTGGAGGAACGCCGCCTAGGCGCAGGTTTATTCTCTTACACCAGGAGATGCAGAGAATGCAGGTGACGTGGTGATAGGTATTATTTTTATGTTTTTAGTTAAAGCTGTTGTTTTTTTTTTTATTTAGGCGCAACATATTATTTCATATCTTTGGGGTATATCAAATTGTGTGGGGTAGAGACTTAGCTTTTAGACGCCAAATTATCTGTAGTCACATCAACAGGAACCGTAGTGGTATGTAGAAAAGTACTTAAGGATTATCCAATTGGTATCCAGTGAAGAATGCAACCTGCTAATCTAGTGGTGTTTGACATGTATAGACTTGAAGCGATTATGGGAATGGAATGGCTAGCCTCCAGTTATGCGAGTATGGATGGTCATAGGATAAGGTAGTATTCAGACCCCTAGGGAAACAGTAGTACAAATTTTAATGGTAACTTCGACTGTTTATTTATGGTGATTTCATTGTGGTAAAATCTTTAGGATTTTAGAATACTATTGCTTAGGAAGCAAGGTTTTAGGTTGTTAATGGAAGCGATATTTTTTGTTTAATTAGATTTCTTAAATTAGTTTCCTCATATTTCAAGTATAAGTTTATGAAGGTCGGCATACATTAGCTTTGAGGGATTGTAATTGAGAACTAAGCGGTTGAAAGTTGGCCTTGTATCACTATATGAAGGAATGCTGCCTTGCCTTATCGTTATATTTTCATACCCAAGAGTTCCAGAAACATTAGTGAGGTGATGTAGTATAGCGAAAGCTTAAGATACTTTAATCTTGAAGTTGAATTTGAAGTCAATAATAAGGTCTTGGCTAAGAGTCATTTTGTAGATAAACCAAATGTACTGGGAAAGTGTTTGACAACTCTTGCTTAAGCTTTGGGAGTCACTTGAGTTGGGGTTGGCCTATTGTACAAGGCTTCCACTCATAACAGGACCCAAAACATATTGTCAGACCTTCATTGCTAACCTAGTAATTCAACCAACCTTATTGGAAAAAAATTAAAACCGCTCAGGGTTGGCAGAAGAGTTATGTTGATACTCGCCGACAAAAACTAGAGTTTGATATAGGGGATAAGATATTTCTAAGGATTGCTCCAATAAAAGGGATTATGAGATTTGGGAAGAAGGGTAAGCTAAGTCTTAGATATAATGGGTCATTCAAGATACTAGAGAAGGAAATACGTTAGAGGTACCCACACTTATCTAACGAGTCCCAACACTAGTCAGGTGAGTGTGACTGTTCAGGTAAGCACTTGGTTTTTAAATGGAAAGAATGTTGATTAACAAATTTCGAGGATGAAATTTTTATAAGGAGGGGAGGATGTAGTGATCCCAAAAAACAAAAATTAATTAAATTATTAATTAATTAATTACATCATAATTATTATTAATTTAATAATTTAATATAATATAATAATATTTTTTTTATATATATATATATATATATATAAAGTAAATCTTCCTCAAGAACAACAGAGAGGTGCCCCCTCTCTCTCTCCGCCATTTCTCTCTCTCGTCATCTCTCTCTCTTTGCACCGTCACTCTCTCTTTCTCCTCAATTTTCTTAGCGAAACCTGTGTCGATTGAAGAACGGAAAATTACCCTAAGTTTCAATTTCAGCCACCAACGTTTTAATCGGGGAGATTTCGTGGTTAGGGCGTTGTAGGTACCACTCCTGGGACAAGGTAAGGGAAATAGATTATGTCAATTTATTTTCGAAATTGAACCGATTAAACTTGAATTGAACTGATTAAACTTGAGTATGTGGATATGGGATAACTATATTAGATTTTATGAATGAATCGAGCTTTGAAATTGATGATTTTTAGTATTATACGTATTTGGGGAAAACCAAAGTGAGTAGGGTATTCATCTCATTTCTCCTATAAAATGTATATTTTGAGTTAAATAAAAATTATGGAGAGGATCATTCACTTGTTTTCAGCAAAAATATGTTTTCCCCAGGCAGTTTAGTATATTATAATTATTGAATAAATCATGTGGCATGAGAATGATTATTATTATTTCATAATTAACCCTGTTGGATTTTTTTTATGGTATTATATAGTGCAGGTTGTTGTTTAATACTAAGTTTTGGAAATGTTGAGAATGCTGTGGTATTGTGGAAATTGATGGTTTGATAGCGTGTTATAAAATGATGATTTGATACCGCGTTAGGAAATGACGGTTTGATACCGATTGTGAATGGTTGGAAAATTGTGAAAATACTGATGTGAAATGTATGTTGAGAAAATAAGATCATGTTACTGTATTATTTCTATAAATTGCATTATATGGTTTAAGAACTCTAATGGACTAGAGATTTACAGATTGTTCGGTACCGTAACTACAGTGATATAGTAGTGCAACCACACTATTCTAAGAGTGTTGGTATTAGACAGTCGATTTGGCCAGAGTAGAGTAGAGTGCCTCCTGGAGTCCGGACCAAATGGGTAGGCAAATCGTACTTCAAACAATAGTTTTGACTTAGTTTGGTGGTAGGCTAGTCAAGGCTAAGTCCAGTCTTCAGACTGCACAACCCAATCATGTGGGGGTTAATACATGATGTTATATGATTATCCATTTGGCAAGATTCTTTTATGCATATATGTGAATTTATGTACACAAAGAAATTTATTATGACCAAGCACATTTTTGAAAAGAAAGTATGTGTTTTCAAATGTATTGGTGTACGTACAATTTTAGATGATTTCTTAGTTAAAGTTAATTATTTAATGGATACATTTTTACTACCTTAAAACTCATGTTGCCACACGTTCATGATAATCTATTCCATCTTACTGAGAAGTGTCCCACCCCAATAAATATTTCAATTTTTCATGACCTACAGGAAATCAAGCCGAGGAGCTTGGGCGGGGTATAGATGTACTAGCTTAGAGTGAGTGCAAGTAATACACTGTTTGGTAAACTTACATTTTTGGTTATTTTGTGTTGTAATATAGTTTTGGGAAATGTTGATGTAATGGTTGTAAGATAGTACTCTACTATGTATGGTATTGGAGGTTTATTTTGCTTTCGCAACTTGTTTTGAATTGAATTATGGGAAGATATACCTTAAACTCCACTGCGTTCATGGTTGATACAATAGCGTTATCAAAGATAATATGTTTATTACTATTATGTTAAATGGAATTTTCGGGTCGTTACACTATGACTCATTCGAAAAATGAGTAGCTTGGAAGCTATCCCAAGTATAGGAGTTCAGTCGTGTAATACTTAGCCCAAGGGTCAGATCGGCTCCTCGAGGAATGCTGTATAATTCCAATTTTAGTGTAATTCCAAAAGATATTAAGAAAAAAAGCATCACTGAGCACAGTCCAGATTCAGTTTTCTAGGATATGCGAGATTTTGTGATGAAATTAAAACAACGTGAAAGTTAATTTATAAACCTAACACGCACTAAATTAACAACGAGAAACGGGAAAAGGCATAATGAAATAGGTGATGACAAAATTAAATATTAAACACAACCCTACGTTTAATCAACCAAGCAAGAAATAAATCTCATGTTTGAATTTCGGACAAAATACTAAAGACTATAACTTTACTACGTAACTTAAGCATGCAAGAATAGAGAGAGAGAGAGAGAGAGAGAGAGAGAGAGAGAGAGAGAGAGAGAGAGAGAGAGAGAGAGAGAGAGAGAAGCTGGCTGTGTGGGTCAAGTCTGGCCATAGCAAATTGAAGCAGCAGTAGAAATAGCAACAATGGTATGACAGGGGCACAAACAGCAGAGCAAAATAGATGCAGTGGCAGCACACACAGCAGCAGCAACACGAGCAGATAGCAAGGAGGTAGGATTCTCAGGTTGGCAAGAATGAGATAAAGCCGAGAGAGCTAAAGTAGACTAAGGGAGTGGAAGAGAAAGGAAGAGAAGAAAGAGACTAAGGGAAAGAAAAGGAGAGAAGAGGGCTAAGAGTTGAGGAAAGAAAGGGTTGAGAGTTGAGAGAAGAGAGAAGAGAGGAGAATGAGAATTGAAATTGAGGGATGAGAAGGAAATAGAGAAAGGAAGATAAGGAGAGGCCAAGAGGGACTGGAATGAGGGGGCGCACCACCCAAGAAAAGAAAAGAAAACCCAAAACTCGCTTAACCCTACTTTTTTTTTTTCTTTTTAAATGCTACCTGGGACCCTTTTGCTTCCTTACATGCCAGCATGCTACTCTTCCAACATGCTACCCTTTACGCATGGGTTGCATGCGTGTGTCACGTTAGCCCACTCACACACTCTTTCATAAGCCCACCCACGTGGATGACTTCATGCACAAGCCCATTCACACATGTGTGCATGGCTTTTTCTTGGACTCTTTAATGTTGCATGCATGGGTCACTCTGACATGAATTCGATCACGCGGCCTCATTGAAGATTTTTTCTTCAACTTTAATTTCTACAAATTATCCTGCAATAATAGGGTACAAATATTCATAAATTATCGAATAAAATTTAAATTATTACAAATTGAGTTCAATATTAAAATATTGAACATAATTAGACATTTAATTAATATTATAATCTTTAATGCACGATTTTGAGTGCCTAATTACGCAACTTTGACGTGTAATCACACCCCCTAACTAACGTTTTGCTAGTCTCTATCAAATAACGTGAATGAAAGCCAGGGCGGTACCCACAAACACTAATTACAACAAACATGAAATGAATGCACATGCGACACAACCATACCATTTCACATACAAGAATATAACCAAATTACACACAAGCTCATTCATACAAGTTTCATCATTATATAGTCATTATGAACAGTATACTCACATAAAGTGGACCAACAATTACAATTCATAATTAATGTAGCCATATAAATTCAAGTATAAATAGGGGAAATCTTGAGGCATGTGTAATGTGTATGACTCGCTACACCTAGGATACTAGTGGACACCTACAAAATGGTCATTTTGGCTCGGCCTAACTGGTATCCCCTAAAAAATACTAAAAAAAAAAATGGGTTCACTCGTCATATGTGAGGAGGAGTGTCACGATCAAACATCCCACATATTGCAAGGAACAAACATTAAATGTATGGAGTGGACTAGTTCGAAAAGGATCCAGCCTATTTGTGAGATGTTGGGTCCTTCACCCTAACATCTTCTCACCCACTCTCCATATCCAACCAAAACCACTCTAGATCAACTTATTCACAAACCAGGCGTAATACATATGAAGAGTCTTCATATGTGGAGAACATGTGTCATGTCCCTAACTTTTTGTTGTATTCGTGTGAAGCAAGTATTAATTTTTGACATCATTCTTGCGCATTTCTATTTCTCTCTTTTTCTTTTCTTTTACTCATTTTTCAATTTCTTCCTTTTCATGGTCCATTAGGATAATCATTACTGTAACACCCCAACCTGAGTTTGCCAGGGAGCACTGGGTCTTTTTTCCTCCACCTGGACCAGACAACAGGAGGAGGGCCTTATCAGACTAATGACTGACCCCACAGACCAACACGTGTCCTTTTCAGTGTATTTTGTCCTTACTCACACACTTCCTGAGAAAATTTCCCAAAAGGTCACCCATCACAAGATTACTCCAAGCCAAGCACGTTTAATCGTGGAGTTCTTATGGGAAGGCTCTCGAAAAGAAAGGTGCACCTTATTGATATGGGTAGTAATATCTAATCCAAGTCTTTCTTCCATAGGTATCACATTCTCCTCCACTTATAAAACGCAAAGTCCTCGTTGCAAACTCACATTTTCAAACCCAAGTGATGTGAATTTATCATACTTCCGGTAGGGTAATTGCTCTGATACCATTTGTAACGCCCCAACTCAGGTCCTCCAGGGAGCATTGCGTCTCTCCTCCTCCACTTGGACAAGACAACAGGGGGGCTAGTTGTTAACTTTGGTGCAATCCCAAGAGAGGGGGTGAATTGGAGATTTAAAAAATTTCCTCCTAGGTTAAACAATTCTAGCAATAGTATAATGCAACCTAGAAGCAGTCCAAGTATATATGAAATTGTAGATACGATATATTAAACAATTTTCAGTACATGCACCACAATTTTAGTATTTCTCAACCAGATACAATTTAGTGTCAATCAGATATGTAGTGTTCGGGTGCCCGAGTGTATGTTCGATTTGCTGAATTGAGGCGATTTCTAAAAGGTCCGCGATTTGGTCACCTGGTCTATCATTCGGTTAACCAAACTCATGTGTTCGGTCACCCAGGGCCATTTTGAATGTGAATGTTCGGTTGACTGAGTTGGTGAAAATAGTCACCTCAGTGGTTTGGTCGCCCGTGGACAGTGTGTACATTTTGGTTCGTTTTACTGAACACAGGTCAACATGTTGACCGGTCGACGATTCGGGCACTCGAGGTGTTTTGAACACAACGGGTTCGGACGCCCAATCTCTCGCAAATTTTCTATTAAGTCCATTTACACTTCAATTTATTCCCCTGATATTATAAGTGATAATGGGGACATCTTATGTGTTTGTGCTAGGACCTAAGGTCTTTCTAGGGTCATTTTGAAATGGTCTCAAAAATTCGGCATCGATCGACCGAAGGGTGATCCCTAAGGTCTTTTTAAGGTCTTAAGCTTACAATTACCTACATGCATGACATGCAAAGATTATTACAGACTTTTTCCTATATTTACTATTACAGACTAATTAAAAATGAATGCAAATATAATAGAAAAATAGGTCTTCATTTTTTCGATTCTTTAGACGCCATAAATGAAACTTGATCTTCATAGTTCGTATGACTTGTGTAAGTTCCTACCAACAGTGCATGCTAAGGATAAACCTATTCAAGAAGCTCAGTGCACACGTGAGAAACATCAGTTTTGTCATGATCAAAATGGGATCAGACTCATAGAGTCAACATTCTCTCTCTTTTCGATGATGACAAAACAACTTGCAAAAGTGAGCAAAGCCAAACAGGCTCCCCCTAAGTATACGCATAAAATTTGATTTTTAAGTGCAGGCATTTGAATGAAGACAAACATACACAAATTATGCATTCAGTTTTAATTGTCAATTAAAGCTCAAATAGTATGAAGTGATAATATGAACTGAGATACATTTAACTTTCCCAATTTTGCATTAGACACTTCTCCCCCTTTTTGACATTAGCAAGAAGAGACTAAGGTAGGAAAGTAAACGCAAAACATTCAGATATAAGATTCAATTTTGGGAAATTTTTTTTTTTTTGAAATTTCAATGGCATGCCATTTGAAAGTAGAGCAAGTCCCAAAAATAAATCAAAGACCTTAATGATTACAAAAATAACTCATTATCAATTCATGCAAGATATTCTTTAAAGGCCAAAACAGTGCATGTTATGATTCAAATACATCCAAAATTCATGATCAGTATGAAGCTCACAACTTAATATATACATTAAGAGTATGAATAAAAGTGCTAGAATTGTTAAGAAATTTTAGAGCCGAAGAATTTTAAGTTAAGTTGATCACCCTAACAATTTGAAGATATGGCCAAAATGAGATGAACTACATATACTAGCCAAGAATAAATTTGCTAAGTAGTATAAGCAGTTATTTTTAGATTCCTTGGACCAACTATACTGAATGTATATATATATATATATATATATATTTGTCACTTGATTAGTATAGTCAACCCAAAAGGCCACAAATGCGTTATATATAGATATTAAGGCGTACTGTATAGCACATAACTAAGAACAATTTATATCTAAATATAAAGCCATAAAATCTGGATATTATGTTCAGGGTTACAAAAGAGTCTTAATATGCAAGAAATAAATCTGTAAGATGCATAGGAGTCCTTTAAGCTCTTTTTATAAGGATGGAACTCAGCGCCCCTAACTACCTGATGATTATGCAAGGATAAAATTTAATTTTCAATTAGTTTTCACTCATCCTTTCAAAAGGATTTTAACGTTTATTTTGTCATAATCATCTTTAACACAAGGTTTTAGTTTGAGAAAATTTCTGTCAAAATTTCGGCAGCATACAGTCTGTAAATTGAACATTTCCTAAATTTTCAAGCACCAAAACTTGATAAATTCAAGCAATCAATTCAAAATAATTCAGTTTGAGCATGCGAGAACCTATTTCAACTATCAGCACGCAATACACATCCACTGCATCCTCCATGTAGGAGGCATTCCAGACTAAGCATGTAATCAAGTAGCAATTATCAATTCATAAATATAATCTATCCATAAAAAAATATATAAATAGTAAAGAATAGAGGATAGAATTGAGTTCAGTGCAGCATTGTTATTCATTAAGGCATGTAAACTATGATTATGAGAGCATTTTAATTTAGTAGTCATGAAAGTGTAATGCTCCCCCTGAGTTAATCACTTAATCATTTTATGCCTTTTCTTATTTTCTAATTACTTAGTCAAGTGTTTTAGACTTGTCGTGATTTAATCTTGGCTTATCATGATTCATCTTAGAGGACTAAAAAGTCACACTAAGTATTTCTTTAAATGAACTAAGCCTACATTGCCTTATTTCTTTATGAATCCTAACGAGTGAGAGGCATAAGTTCAAGTGGCTTTGAATTTTAAGGTTCATGCATAGGTTTCTATGAATTTTGTTCTATCATCTATATTGAAACCTATAGTAATCATTTTAGCCTTTAAACTTATTTTGATTATGTGAAGCTCTAAATGATTTGATTGAAGTTTGAGAGCTTGGAGGAAAAATTGAATACTCTTAAGGAATAAACTTCTATTATGTTCAGAAGAGTATATGAGGAACCAGGACATTATGCATGATTAAATATGTCCTTACTAATTTGGCAAGGAGCATTTATGGGTATATGAATATTATAGACCAGAGCTCATGGGAGATTGGAAAGTATCCTTTAAATATGATCACTATTTTGAGCAAGGATACAACCAAAAAATAGGATGAAAACTTTACCAAATGTGATCGTGGTTGGTGAAGTTTTCCTATGGAGGAGGAATATATTTGTATGAATCAAAACTAGAGAATTTTATATTCAACACACAAGAGCTTATTTCAAATGAATCCCTTAGTCAATGATTCTAATTTTGATTACAAGAAGGATGTCTATTAATGGGCACCTGAATGTGGATTTAAGGAAAACATGCCATGTCCATGGAAAGAGTATGCTTAACATTAGATTTCCATGTTTAAGTATGAGTTAAGCATTTAAAATTAGATATAAAGCAAATATGCCATGTCCATTTGAAAGTGGATTTTTATTCGAGCAACCAATAATTTCATATTGAAACCAATGAATATATGCATTAAGTTCAGATTGGTTATATGCATGGATTTGCAGATTTCCTTGATTCTCAAATGATCTTAGTGTACCAAAGGTGGAATGACTATGCTAAGATTTGACATTTTAGGGACAAACCATTTCGTGGGACAATAGACATCATTCCCCCAAAGCCTAGAACCTAAGAAAAGCATTAATGTAACTCCAATTGAAATTCGTTCCTCCTTAAGTTCTAATGAGTTTCCTTTCTTTACAACCCATACCATTTTTCTATCTTTGAGTCTTGATGGGTTAGGACTAGGTGGCACTTTGACTCTCCAAACCCGTTTGCATTTTACACCTTTCCTTTTAAATGGGCAATCAAATTTTATGTGCCCCTTCTTTTTACACAAGACACATATGGTGTTAGTATATGGACCTAAGGAGGTACTAGCATAATGTTTTGATGCTTTTACAAAGTACCCAATGTATAGGTTTTTTCTTTTATTATTTTCAATCTCATTATAACCTATACCTTCTTTGTCTAAGGTCATCTTCTGTGAGCCTAGAAGCTTGTCTAAGTTTTCTTTAGTAAATGTATGAATGATTTAGGTTTGATCCTCAATTTTTCTTTCTAGGCCTTGAGTTTTTGAATCTTTCAAGCCTTCACAAACACCTTGTAATTTTATGAATTCATTGGTCATTGTGTTTGCTTTACACTCAAGTTCTGAAATGAGAAGATCCTTTTTATTAGCACTTGAAGTTTGAGATTTTAAGACATTTAGCTCTTTTTCTAATTTTTCATTCTTGTTTACTAAAATTTTTTATTTTAAAATCATTTTCTCTTTCAACAAGAATTTTTTATTCAAGTTCTTTCAATGATGCCTCATTCTTTTTTTTCAAGGCAATGTAGCATTTAAGTGTTTTAACAAGAGACTTATGAATTCTAACATATTCAACTTGCAATTCCTCATAAGTTGGCATGCTTTCACTATCAAAACTATCACATGATTCAAAATCAGATGCATCACAAGATTTATCACATGGATTATTTGATAAAGCAAAAGGAGACAAATTTACCTCATCATCGGTTAAAGCAATAAAGCACTGTTTTTCTCCTTCATGGCCTTTTGAGCTAGAGTCGCATAGAGCTATAGAATTTTCATGCTTAGATGCTCCATATCTCTTTTCAAGTTCCTCCTATATTGCTTTAGCTTTTTGACATGTCCTTACTTCACAAAAGATATTAGTATCTAAAGCATAAAATAGAATATTCATGGCATCAAAATTTATTTGAATTAAACTTATTTCGTTATCATTCAGCTCTATTTCTAATTTGGGAATTTCAACATTATTGACACTTTTCATAGGCACAATATCCCCTTGAGTAATGACTCTCCTCCAATTCAATGCTTTTATAAAAATAGTCATTCTAAGTTTCCAATTAGAAAAATTTTCACCAGAAAACATTGGAGGGTTTGCAAAGAACCTACCCACACATGATTGGGATACACCAACACGAGCCATCATGATCTTTTACAAAATAACGTTTAAGTCTAAGTGACAAGGCTCTGATACCAAATGTTAGCTTTGGTGAAATCCCAAGAGGGGGGTGAATTGGAGATTTAAAGAACTTCCTCTTAGGTTAAACTAATCTAGCAACAGTATAATGCAACCTAGGAGCAGTCCAAGTGTATATGAAATTGTAGATACGATATATTAAACAATTTTTAGTACATGCACCGCAAATTTCATTATTTTTCAACCAAATACAATTTAGTGTCAATCAGATATGCAGTATATTCAACAGGGAAATTAAATTAAGCACAAAGCAAAATATAATGCAAGAAATGTAAATATGACACCGAATATGATATCGGGGTTCGTCTAATCCTGCCTACATTCCCGCCTTAGCTCACCAGCACAAAGATTACATTATGGGCTCCTTTAACGGGTGAAGCGGCACCTAAATACAACCAGGTCAATTAGCATAGGGCTGACGTCAACCTTTACAAATAATCCTTCTCAGGTTGGATTATTGCTCCCTCAAGGCACGCCTGGAATACAACATTATTTCTCAATAGTAAATTGGGTACAGTGATCATGCTTCTTAATCAAGCAGATATGTACCAAATGTAACCAATCAATCACACATCAACAGTATAGGAATTGTAAGTTCAGTGATGTGATATCTGCAAGCAAACACTTAGCAAAGTATATTTACAAATATGCTCAAGAGTGTTCTAACAAGTTATTTCTTTGAAACAAAGTATAACAAATCTCAATAATAGTTTAGGGTTTCAAAGATGCTGCAAAAAATATTCTAATAATCTCAAAATATTTTCTTCAATGGAATAAGCACAAGATTTGTTTGAAAAAATATAACTTGTAAAATATTCTGCATAACAAAAATTATAACTATAGGAATCTTGCAATAACAATGTAAAGATCCTCAAGCTAATGAGTTTTCCCAAACACAAGATTTATCAAATTAAATATGTGGGAAACACTCTTGCTTAACTCAAAAAAATAAAATAATTAACAACCAATCTAATGAGAGTATTAAGCAATATATTTCAAAGCAAAAGTATAATAAGAACTCTCACAATACTAGGATTAATCAAAGGAATGAATGTATGAGAGTATTTGAAGAAGATTGGGCAAAATAAGCTTTTTGGGTTTGAGAGGATTTTTGTTAATGATTTCACTAATCTTTTACTAATTTGCACAAATGAGGCCCTATTTATAAAAGTGAACCAAATTATGACCGTTAAGGACTCATAGGGCATTATTAGAATTGTTTAAAAGTTATTTAGGAAAAATAAACTCATTTAACCAATTTTAACCTTGATAAAAAATAAACAACCTGAGAGTTTTCAAGTGGCTAAACCTTGGTTTGGTTGCCCAAACAGACTCAGTAGAAAAAGTTACTTTTGGACGTTTGGGTGCCCAAGTGTATGTTCGGTTTGCTGAATTGAGGCAATTTCCAAAAGGTCCACGATTCGGTCACTTGGTCTATCATTCAGTTAACCAAACTCATGTGTTCGATCGCTTGGGGCCATTTTGAACGTGAATGTTTGGTTGACTGAGTTGGTGAAAACAGTCACCTCAACAGTTCGGTCGCCTGTGGACGGTGTGTACATTTTGGTTCGATCTACCGAACACAGGTCAACATGTTAACCAGTCCACAGTTTGAGCGCCTGAGGTGTATTGAACACAACGGGTTCGGTCGCCCTGACCCCTCACAATGTTTGCCTTTTTAGTCCTATTTTAATCCAATTGATTCCCTTGATTATGTATGTGATATAGGGACTGTTTGTGCATTTGTTTAGGGATCTAAGGTCTTTTTATCCTATTGAAAAAATCTGGCATCGGTTGATCGAAGGGTGAACCTAAAGGTCACTCTATGGTCTTGAACATTAAACCTATCATGCATGTTATGTAGTTATTACAGACCATATTATATTACAAACTAATTAAAAATGAATGCAAATACAATAGAAAATAGTTCTTTATTCTTTTGATTTTTCAGACGCCATAAATGAAGCTTGATCTTCATAGTCCATATGGCTTGCTTAAGTTCCTACCAACAGTGCATGCTAAGGATAAACCTGTTCAAGAAGCTCAGTGCACAGATGAGAAACATTAGTTTTATCATAATCAAAACGGGATCAGACTCATAGAGTCAACATGGCCCTTATCGGACTAATGATTGGCCCCACAGTCCAACATGTGTCCTTTTCAGTGTGTTTTGTCCTTACTCACACACTTCCTGAGAAAATTTCCCAAAATGTCACCTATTCCAAGATTACTCTAAATCAAGCACGCTTAACTGTAGAGTTCTTATGGGAAGGCTCCCGAAAAGAAAGGTGCACCTTGTTAATATGGGTAGTAACATCTAATCCTTTTTAAGCCTTTGATATGGGTAGTAACATCTAATCCTTTTTAAGCCTTTCTTCCATGGGGTATCACAATTACACTTCTTTTGTTGTCTTCATACCATCCATGTGAATTAAGCTCGAACACTAATCCGTGAACTAAGTCTATCTCTAGGGGTGGCTCTGTCACGCCCCGAACCCGAAAATGGGACCCAAGGGTGAAAATGTAATCTAACTTGTCCCTGTATCGAGCAAATATAACCAAAATATGGGACAATGGATAAAGGTCCAACCTCGTGGGGTTCTCAGGCACCCTATACACATCCATACACAATAGAATATACGTAGCGAAAAAAGGCTTTTCTATATATATACAATACCATACCAGAGTCTATACAACAGGAGTCCAAGCTCCATAGCACAAAACATAACCCGGTTATCAACCATATTCCAACACAAAAACCCAAGCACAAAAGTCCTAGCATTCACCAAAACGCTATCCGCGGTACACCAACCACTACTTTCCTACACCAAGAAGCTAGCTCCGGTTACCCGAAGGACCTAAAAATATGTATGTACAGCAGGGTGAGACACCTCTCAGTAAGGAAGAATACAGGTTATATTGGTGTATGGCATTCGACTGCTATCATGCACTCATGCACATGATCAAGCAACCCAGTGTTGTCACACCCATCAGCCCGAAGTCGACCCACGATACACGGCATCACCGGTACATGGCTAGTCCTAGACTCCCATGGCATCGTACTGGCACTAACTGGTGGATCCAAACCCTTTGGTGATCAGTCGATAAGGCTCACGCCCTTGGATATAGAGCCTGATACTCTTACCAAAAATGGCCTAGCGATTTCATATGCCCACGGATATAAAGTCGGACACTCTCAATACCTAGAACAACTCATAACCCAGTTCCAATTGCATTCCACAAAAACACAACTATGCATGCTCATATAAGCAAACATACTACACCCATTTGGTAATCTAAAATCATGGTTTTCCAAACACATACAGTTTAAATAAAGTCAAGGCACGGCCATTCCTATTACACAATATAAATCATCATATACATATAGTTTTTCCAACAAAATCAGGGATGCAACCCCCCAAAACTGTAATCACGAAAAACCCATAGTTTTACCCGTTAGATCCCCCCAAATGAGTAGTCAAAATGCATACAGGACCATGGATCACAGTTCCACCGTGTCCGATTTCAAAAATAACTAACATAAACTGAATCCCCTTACCTTTTCCCCAAATGGCAAATCCCAAACTCCAAGGCCCCTAAATAGTGAACCGAGTTCCAAAACCTACAATGTACATTACAGCAAATACTCACAACACTGTTCTCTACAAAACTACCAGAACAAAAATGAAAACCGAGCCTTACCTCGATTTTACGCCAAAACCCGCAAATAGCCGAAACCGAAAATCTGATTCGTAGAACTTGTAGAGAATCCTTCCACAATCCTTGTGGTAACTTCGGATCAACGATTCTCGCGACAAACGAAGAAAAAATCTAGAGAGATGGAGAGTAGGTTGAGTTTCTAGAGAGATAGAGAGAGAAAATGAGATTTCTTAACTGACAAGTAATGAAAATATCTATTTATAGTACCATTGACTCAGTCGTTCTCGTCGACGAATTGCGTCCTTGTCGACGAGGCCTTATAGTCTTCTCGTCGACGAGACCATGACCTTGTCGATGAGCCTAGGATTTTTGGATTTCTGAAACCCCTCGGCTTCTCCTCGTCGATGAGCCCTGAATTTCATCGCACTTCCCAATACCTCTCGATTTCTCCGCGTTGACGAGCCCCTGAAACTCGTCGCCGAGTATCCTTAAGACTTCGTCGACGAACTCTGGATTCGTCGACGAGGCTTGCTTAATTTACCTTTTTTCCCCTCATTTAATTAATTAAACCCACCTATCACGGTTCGGGTTCTTACAACCTTATCTCCTTAAAAAATTTCGTCATCGAAATTTGCCATCTCTCATTCACAAACTTAACATACAAGCAAATACATATAAGCAATTCTAGAAAGAAACTGGTGACTACTACATCGCAACCCCATCACAATAGATACATACCCTCACTTATGGGGTAGGAATATCGTGGTTACATATACAACCATCTCAGGAGTTCACAATACACACACTCCCAACGACTGACCACCTACCCCAACCCAAAGTGGGGCAATGTACAGACACTCAGAGCAACTGTGGATACCTCCATTGTATTTCTATTTCCAGTTACCAAGAAGCTTCCTTGACCTCATGGGTCCACCACAATACCTTCACTAACGGTATTTCTTTGGTACGAAGCTTTTGAATTTATGGTCCCGAATCTGAATAGGTACTTCCTCGTATATTAAAGTATCCCCAATATCCAATTCTTCATAACTAATAACATGTGAAGGATCCAATACGGACCTTCTCAACATGGATACGTGAAACACATCATGGTTCCTCAAGAGTGCTAGGGGTAGTGCAATCCTATAGGCCACCGGACCCACTCGCTCAAGAACCTTGAATGGTTCTATATACCTTGGGCTCAGCTTGCCCTTCTTCCCAAATCTCATCACCCATTTCATCGGGGCAATTCTCAGAAATACCTTACCCCCCTTCTCGAACTCTAACTCATGACGGCGAACATCTGCGTAACTCTTCTATCGACTCTGAGCCGATTTAATCCTCTCCTGGATCAAACCCACCTTCTCAGACACCTGTTGCACAAGTTCAGGTCCTAACACTTGACATTCACCAACCTCACTCCAATACAGAGGAGATCAACACCTCCGACCATACAAAGCCTCGAATGGTGCCATCCTGATACTAGCCTGGAAGCTGTTGTTATAGGCGAACTCCACCAATGGTATAAACTGTATCCAATTACCACTGAAATCTAACACACAAGCTTGCAACATATCTTCCACGATCTGTATCATGCTCTCCTACTATCCCCATCGATTCCTACAAGCTCATCTAGAATTGAGAAGTAAACCTTAGGTCTCGATATGATACAATGGATGCCGGTATCCCGTGCATCCTAACTATCTCATGCATGTACAGGTCAGCTAACCTACTCAAAGGATAGCTAACCTTTATCGGTATGAAATGAGCAGATTTTGTCAATATGTCCATGATCACCAAGATAACATTCTACCCGTGAAGAGCTAGCGGCAATCCGGTCACAAAGTCTATGGAAATATGCTCACATTTCCACACCGGAATAGGCAAAGGCTGCAACGGCCTTGATGGCCTCTAATGTTCAACTTTTACCTACTAACACATCAGAAACTGCTCCACGAACTGAGCAATCTGCCTCTTCAAACCACTCCACCAGAAGGTCTTGCACAAGTCCTGATACATCCTTGTACTACCAGGATGTACCATATATAATGAGCGATGCGCTTCCTCTAGAATCGTCATTCTGATTTCATCGTTGTTCAGAACACATAGCCTGGTCCCAAACCTCAATACACCTCCCTCAGAGATGTTAAACTCTTAAGCCAAAACTTGTTGTACCTTTTCCATAACCTCTACCAACTCCGCATCACTAGCCTGCGCAGCTTTTATGTGTTCGAATAAAGTCGGCTGGATTATCAAGCTAGCAGGAAAGCCTGATGATCGCCACGCACCAACTCTATACCTAAGCTCTCCAGATCCCATCTGATGTGACGCTGAACTACAACTGTAGATACAGCCATATGTTTTGACTTCCAACTCAACACATCAGCCACCACATTAACTCTTCCCGGGTGATAGCTGATGGTGCAATCGTAGTCCTTGATCAACTCAAACCACCGTCTCTGCCTCATATTCAACCCCTTCTACGTGAGGAAATACCTGAGACTTTTGTGGTTAGTAAAGATCTCGCATTGCACACCATATAAATAGTGTCACTGGATCTTCAGTGCATATACCACAGCAACTAATTCCAGATCATGCGTAGGATAATTCTTCTTATATTCCTTCAGTTGTCGAGAAGCATACATTATTATCTTACCCTGTTGTATAAGCACACACCCCAAACCCTTCAGAGACGCGTCGCTATAAATCACAAAACCGCCATCCCCTAAAGGAATGGTCAAAACTAAAGTAGTAATCAGCCGGTGCTTTAGCTCAAGAAAGCACTGCTCGCAATCACTAGTCCATTCAAAATTTACTCCTTTCCTGGTCAATTGAGTCAAAGGCCCATATAGTTTAGAGAAACCTTCTACAAACCGACGATGATAACCCGCTAGTCTTAGAAAACTCTGAACCTCCTACACATTCTTCGGCCTTACCCAATCAACCACAACTTCAATCTTCCTAGGGTTAACTGATATACCATCACCAGTCACCACATAGCCTAAGAATACAACTTGATCCAACCAGAATTCACACTTCTTTAGTTTAGCATACAACTTCTTCTCCTGCAAAACTTGTAACACTAACCTTAGATGATTTTCATGCTCTTCCGAACTCCCCGAGTATACCAAAATATCATCAATAAACACCATCACATATCGGTCCAGGTACTCATAGAAAACCCTATTCATAAGATCCATGAACACTGCCAGAGCATTCATCAACCCAAACGACATGACTAGAAACTCATAGTGGTCATATCTGGTTTGGAAAGCCATCTTCGCAACATCTTCAGATCGAACCCTCACCTGATGGTACCTTGACCGTAGATCAATCTTCGAAAAGACCTACGTACCCTGCAGCAGGTCAAAGAGATAATCTATACGAGGCAAAGGATAGCAATTCTTCACAGTTACCTTATTAATCTCACGGTAATTAATGCACATGCGCATCGACCCATCCTTCTTCTTCACAAACAGTACTGGAGCTCCCCAGGGCGAGACACTAGGTCGAATAAAACCCCTGTCCAGTAATTCCTGTAACTGCTCCTTCAACTCCAAAGTTCTGCTAAAGCCATTTGGTACAGAGCTTTAAAGATTGGTGCCTTGCCAGGCAACAACTCTATCACGAACTTCACCTCACGATTCGGAGGTAAATCGAGTAAATCATTTGGAAACACATCCGGGAACTCGCTGACTACCCGAATATTCTCGAGTCTCAAGTCATCCCACGGCGGCTCCTTCACACAAGTTAGGTACCCCTGACATCCATCCAAGAATAACCTTCTCACTTGCAATGATGATAGAATCTGTCGTGTCGAACGCACACATGATCTCACAAACTCGTACTCCCGCTCCTTAGAATGTCTGAACACTACCACCTTCCTACGACAGTCGATCATAGCATAACTGGAAAATAGCCAATCCATCCCCAATATGACATCAAACCCTAACATGTTGTATACTACAAGGTTCGAGTAGCAGCTTCCCCTGGATTAACACTAGGCAGTTTGCTAGCATCCTCCTACAGAATGATATACTCTCAGATGGTGTGGCTACAGACAATTCCTTTTCCATGACTTGGGTCTCCACCCCATACAGTTTCACAAAATTAATAGATATAAAGGAGTGGGTCGTACCTGAATCAAATAAAACCACAACTCTATTTAAAAGCAACATCATAGTACCTGTCACCACATTTCCCGTATGCTCAGCATCCGCTAGAGTAAGAGAATACACTCGTGTCGGAGCTGTGTTCGCCTGATATGTCCTCTGGGATACCTGATTATTTCCCCGATTCTAACTCGAAAAAGGCGTACCCCTCTTTGGCGCATGACAATCCCGAACCATGTGACCTGACTGGCCAAAGTTGTAGCAATTACACCTAAACGACTGGCATTCACTACTATGCCATCTGTGGCACCTCGTACAACGATCACCCAAATGGCTCGCCTAAGAACTCTGGCGCTCAGTATTCTGATGGTAACCCAAGCCCGTATTCCTCTTCTTCCACGATCCCTGACGAAATCCAGACTGAGAACCAGAAGATGTTGGCCTCTTCTTCAGCTCCTGATCCACCTCGTCCTCTCGGATACCAGTCTCAATCACCGTGGCTTTATCCACCAAAACTGAGAACTCACAGATCTGAAGCATACCCACTAATCTGCGGATGTCCTTCCTCGAGCCCTTCTCAAATCTCCAAGTCTTCTCGTACTCGTTCGAGATCAAACACGGCGCAAATCGGGATAGCTTTATATACCGAGCAACATACCCTTGCACCATCATACTCCTCTGAGTCAAAGCATAAAACTCATCCGCCTCAGCATCACGTATAGAAGTCGGGAAGTATCTGTCAAAGAACACCTCCTTAAAATGGCTCCAAGATACCTCCACAGGACCGGCCCTTTACTTTTCCAATAGACTCACCGCAGTCCACCATCGACCTGCTTCCCCAGATAGTTGGAAGGTAGCATAGAGGACTCGCTTCCTATCCATGCAGTGTAGAACTTCCAAGATCCTCTCGATCTTTTCAACCTAGTCCTCAGCTATAGTTGGGTCATGTCCACCAGAGAATGTCAGAGGATGCATGCGTGTGAACCTCTCAATGGTGCAACCCGTAATAGCAAGAGAGCGTTTGCATCTCCCAACACTCTGCTCAATCACCCGTAAAACCTGCCTCATCAAACCTCGAGGCACAGACGGAGACTCATCACTCACTGTCCCCTCGGAGTCACTTCCCAAGTTGTTATCCTTGGGCTCCATTCTGAAAATACAATAAAGTTCTATCAAGACTTCTATAGCATGTACAATTAATACAATTATCTAGCACTAATCATGTTAACTACTCCCTGACAAGTCTAGGTCTGTCCTATCACACCGACACAAAAGTCATCAATGATTTGCCCTACTTTTACTGAAATCGTCATTCTAGGAAAAATACAGAATACCACTGACGAGTCCAGGTCTAGCAACAAAACAATCCTCAACCAACTCTACCCACATCCGACATCCTATAGTCTGGTATGTACACACAACAAAGCCTAACCAAGTCTACAAGACCTAACAACCTAATTAGCTCTAATTCAAGCTGTCACGCCCTGAACCCGAAAATGGGACCCATGGGTGAAAATGTAATCAAACTTGTCCCTGTATCGAACAAATATAACCAAAATACAAGACAATGGATAAAGGTCCGACCCCGTGGGGTTCCCAGGCACCCTATACACATCCATACACAACAGAATATACGCAGCGAAAAAAAGTTTTTCTATATACATACAGTACCATACTAGAGTTTATACAGCAAGAGTCTAAGCTCCATAGCACAAAACATAACCTAATTATCAACTATACTCCAACACAACAACCTAAGCACAAAAGTCCTAGCACTCACCCAAGTGCTATCCGTGGTACACCGACCACTACGCTCTTACACCAAGAAGCTAGCTCCGGTTACCCGAAGGAATTGAAAATATGTACGTACAGCAGGGGTGAGACACCTCTCAGTAAGGAAGAATACATGTTATATCGATGTGTGGCATTCGAGTGTTTCCTTGATACACAACACATACACAATTAAATGCAGTTTTAGTACTAGTTTCACAACAGTGCAAACAATTACACACACACATGATCAAGCAACCCAGTTTCGTCACACCCTTCGGCCTGAAGTTGGCCCGCGATACCTGGCGTCAGCCTGTAGCTGAGCCACGATACACGGCGTCACCGACACATGGCTAGTCCCAGACTCCCATGGCATCATACCGGCACTAACTGGTGGATCCACACCCTTCAGTGATCAGCCAGTAAGGCTCACGCCCTTGGATATAGAGCTGGACACTCTTACCAAACATGGCCTAGCGATTTTATACGCCCACAGATATAGAGCCGGACACTCTCAGTACCTGGAAAAACTCAGAACCCAATTCCAATTGCATTCCACAAAAACATAACTATGCATGCTCATATAACCAAACATACCACACCCATTTGGTAATCTAAAATCATGGTTTTCCAAACATATACAATTTAAATAAAGTCAAGGCACGACCATCCCTATTACACAGTATAAATCATCATATACATACGGTTTTTCCAACAAAACCAGGGATGCATCCCAATACCCCCTTTTTCCCAAAACTGTAATCACAAAAAATTCATAGTTTTACCCATTAGATCCTCCCAAATGAGTAGTCAAAATGCACACAGGACCGTGGATCACAGTTCCATTGAGTTCGATTTTAAAAATAACCAACATAAACTGAATCCCCTTATCTTTTCCCCAAATGGCAAATCCCAAACTCCAAGGCCCTTAAACAACGAACTGAGTTCCAAAACCTACAACGTATAGTACAACAAATACTCACAATACTGTTCTCTACAAAACCATTGGAACAAAAATGAAAACCTAGCCTTACCTCGATTTTATGCCAAAACCCACAAATAGCCGAATCGAAAATTCGATCCGTAGAACTTGTAGAGAATCCTTCCACGATCCTCATGGTAACTTCAGATTAACGATTTTCGTGACGAACGATGAAGAAATCTAGAGAGATGGAGAGTAGGTTGAGTTTCTAGAGAGATAAAGAGAGAAAATGAGATTTCTTAGTTGAAAAGTAATGAAAATATCTATTTGTAGTACCCTTTACTCAGTCGTTCTCGTCGACGAATTGTGTCCTCGTCGTCGAGGCCTTGTAGTCATCTCGTCAATGAGACCATGACCTCATCAACGAGTCCTAAATTTCATCGCACTTCCCAATACCTCTTGGCTTCTCCTCGTTGACGAGCCCCTGAAACTAATCACCGAGTATCCTTAAGACTTCGTCGACGAACTCTGGATTCGTCGATGAGGCCTGCTTAATTTACCTTTTTGCCCCTTATTTAATAATCAAACTCGTCTATCATGGTTCGGGTTCTTACAGGTTTAGCCTTCACATCTTAAGTAGGCTACAAGACCTAGGTTTCTATCTCCCCACTAGATATCACTTCTCGGCTAGCAAGTCAAAATAAGAGACTAGTGTACAAAGAATCATCCAGAAGAAAAGAGAACTGAGTTTTATGAACTCTGATTTAATGTTAACACTCAAAAGGATGATAAATAGTTCAAGATTACCTCACAAGGTGTCATAGTTGCCACGGGTGTTCTCTCAGTACTCACAAGAAACCCTAAGTGCTACAAATCACGTGAATGTGTATATTCAGTCTCATGAGATACCATGTAAATACAAGAGTTTATATAGCCAATTTAACACCAATGAACTACCAGTCAACCTTCATGGAGTTACAAAGCCATATAAATAGAAACTACACATAAATAACTCGAGTGTGAAACTCTTAGGTTATATGCAAGTATGTGAAGGGTATAAGTCAGTGTTAATCATGGCATAATCATCATCTTCAATACTTTTTTTTAAAAAAAGTGGATGTGCATAGTGTCGCATGCAATTTCTCACCCCCCCCCCCCCAAAACTAAAGTGGAACATTGTCCTCAATGTGAAAGCATAAGGGAAATAGAAAAACTATGCACGGGGGAAACAAGCTAATAGAAAAAACACAAAAAAATCACAATTAGCTAATGCAATAGAAAAAGAAAAGAAAAATGCAAACAAAGAAACAAATAAAAAAAAAAGAAAAATAAAAGTAGTAAGAGAGAAAGGTCAGAAAACTCCCTTAGGGTCTTGCAGAAGTAAGACCTCTTCATTTGGATTGAAGGGAGTCATGAAAGGCTTGAACCGTTGTCCATTGACTGTGAAGTTGTTACTATTCTTTAGGTCCACAATGTCCACTGCGCCATGAGGGTGAACATGTTTAACGATGTGCGGGTCACCCCATCTGGACTTCAAATTCCTAGGAAACATATGTAATCTGGAGTCGTAGAGAAGAACTTGTTGACTCGAGAAAAGGTGTTTGTCCTTGATTTTATTGTCATGCACTAACTTCATCCGCTTCTTCACTAGGCGAGCCTTGTCATAAACTTCCCTCTTGGATTCTTGAAGTTCACACACCTGCAACTTTCTTAAGCCTTTGGCATCATCAAGTGAAAAGTTAATTTATTTTATAACCCATAATGCATGATGTTAAATTTTAATAAGTAAATGACATGTCTTACTGTAAACTAGACTATAGGGAGACATCCCTAAATTTGTCTTGAAAGCAATCCAGTAGGCTTAGAGTGCATCAACCAATTTCCCTAACCAGGCTTTTCGATTAGGACAACCCATCTATTAAAGTACGATCTTGATCTCTACAAAGAACTTACGCTTATCCTGCGTTACCCCATGTTCTGGCATTCGGTCGGTGACAAGGTAGTTCACAATATCATCAAACCAAAGGGCGCATGGCATTTCGGTGATAGGATAGATGATGTCAGTGTCTAACATTTTCAGTACTTCTTTCTTTACCACCTCCGTCATGATTGGGTTCAGTCTCCATTGCGCATCACGAATTGGTATTACATCTATCTCTATGGACTGCCCCTCTGATTCTAACAACTCTCTAATTAAGGGAACTTTTTCATCAAATACCTCTGGCTTCTCAGGAGATTCACTCTCAAATGCACTATCAAAACCAAATGCCGACAACAGCTATGAAATATCCAAATCATCTACTACATCAATTGCATGTACCTTCAAATCATCACACCCAATCGGCGTCTTGTGAGCATTAAACATGTTCATCTCCAAAGTCATATTTCTGAATGTAAGCTTCAGTACACCACTTTGAAAATTGATCAATGCATTGGAGGTAGCAAGGAATGGCCACCCAAGGATAATAAATGCCTGGTAGATGTTGAAGACAGGTTGACGCATATCCAAAACTACAAAGCCCACTAGGTAATAAAATTTGTCAACTTGTACCAATATATCTTCAATAACACCTCGTGAAGCTTTTAGTAATCTATCTGCCAACTGTAGCATCATTGGTGTTTTCTTTAGCTCACCTAAACCCAATTGCTTATATATCGAAAATGGGAGCAAGTTCACACAACTCCCCAAATCAAGTAAAGCTCTCCCGATACAAGATTCACCAATCTTGACAGAGATAGTGGGAGAACCAGGATCTTTAAGTTTCTGAGGAGTCTGACTTAATACCAACGCACTAACTTGCTCAGTCAAGAAAGCCTTCTTCTTTATGTTCAATTTTCTTTTTACTGTGCATAGGTCCTTCAAAAATTTTACATATGCAGGAACTTGCTGTATGACATCCAACAACAGGATATTGATCTTCATCTACTTGAAGATTTCTTGAATCTTAGCATGATACTTATTCTCCTGACCAAATGTCAACTTTTGAGGATAGGGTACCACAGGCTGATACTCCTTAATAGTCTTATCCTCCTTATTACCTGACTTCCTTAAATCTGCGCTTGCTTTATTTAATTTTTCTTTTGCTTCATCCATCTTAATCGCAACTTCAGGTGTTAGAGCAACTGTTTGTTGATCAACGAGTATTTCAGGACGGGAAACTTCTTATCCACTCCTCAAGGTAATGACAGCCTTTGTTGACTTAAAAGAATCCCCTGAAATATTATGCACTAGTTGTTGTTGTTGTCGATATACCTGGGGATTAGTCTAAGGTTGTGCTGGAAATTTTCCTTTTTCTAAGGTATTCAACTGTGTACTTATCTTATTAATAGTTTCTCTCAATTCATTGATGGCTTGAGTATTCTGACTGTTGGTCATGACATGAATCTACATAATTGCTAAAACATATTTGCCATCTACTCCATGCTATCATAAGAAGATTTCTTTGATAGAATAAAAGCTAAATTAGGTTGAAATCCTGGAGGTGCATAGCTCTGAGAGATCCTTTGCGGCTAATATTGCTGTTAATGAGCTGCAACTGGATGATATAGCAGCTGCGAAGGTGGTGCATAAGATTGAGGAAGTTGCTGAAATTGTGAGGAAGATGGACCAGACTAATCATTCCTCCATGAGAAGTTCGGGTGATTCCTCCATCCCGAATTATAAGTGTTTGAGAATGGCTGATTTTGAGATTTGTTAACCCAATTTGCTGATTGCATCTGATTAGATCCACTCTCCTGCAATACTGGTAGCAGCGAACAATCCTCCACTGATTTCGCAGCTTTCATTTTCTCTGACTCCATAACCTCTATTTTTTTAGACAAAGCAGCAACAAGAGCCCATAAATTAGTTTCCTCTTTGAC
Organism: Malania oleifera; assembly: GCF_029873635.1. Taxonomy (NCBI): domain Eukaryota; kingdom Viridiplantae; phylum Streptophyta; class Magnoliopsida; order Santalales; family Ximeniaceae; genus Malania; species Malania oleifera. The sequence continues at coordinate 84,638,800 of NC_080420.1, forward strand.
CTCGTATCTACCTCCACCACCAATTACTCTGAGAGGTTGTGCTACTATTGGTGCCTGATCATATTGTGTGTTCCATTGTTGGGCACTTTCAGCTAAGTAATCAAAGAATGATAGAGCCTCATCTAGTTCCTTACTGAAGAACTCCCCGTTGCACAAAGTCTGGACAAATTATTTACATTCAGGGGTAAGAGCAGTATAGAAATAATTTACTAACCTCCAAGATTCGAATCCGTGATGTGGACATATATTCATTAGGTCCTTGAACCTCTCCCAACAAGCTTGGAAGGTCTCGTCACCTTTCTACATGAACTGACTGATCTGCTGCTGTAGATACTGGGTTCTTTGAAAAGGAAAGAACTTATGTAAGAACTCATGCTACATTTCAGTCTAACTAGTAATAGAGTTAGGTCTTAGAGAGTTAAACCAAAATTTTGCCTTATCTTTCAAAGAAAAAGGAAACAAGCAAAGTTTGACATACTCATTGGTTCCAGCCCTATTAATGAAAGTAGTACAGACCAATTGAAAATCTTTCAAATGCTGATATGGACTCTCAGAGTCCATACCGTGAAATTGGGGTATCACAGATAACATACCATGCTTAATTGTGAAGTTTGGTGCATCTTGTGGTAAAACAATGTAGGAAGGTGTAGAAGTGCGTGTAGGCTGCAGAAAATCTTGAAGTGTACGTGGTGCAGGTGCAGCCATAACTCCCTAAAAAATTTCTTCAAATAGATCACTCAAATCAATTTCAGAATCACTCATAAAAGTCACATGAGAACAATCAGAGTCTGTGCTCTCTGTGTCACTACTAGTGCTAAGTGAGATTTTAGACAATCTATTCGAAAGATCTTGGACCTAAGGCATCAAACATCAATTTAGACAATAGAAATTCACCAACACAGCAGCAAACACACATGATCAAAATATTCAATTTTTTAAACTTTTTAATTTTTAATTTTTAGTTTTTTAATTTTTAATTTTTTAATTAAAAATAAAAAATAATTGGAAAAACACAAATTTTGAAATTAAATCTAGCACTCCCCGTCAATTGCGCTAAAAACTTGACTCACTTGAAAAATGAGCAACTTGGAAACTATCCCAAGTATAAAAGTTCAGTCATGTAATACTTAGTCAAGGGTCATATCGTCTCCTCACAGAATGCAGTCTAATTCTAATTTTAGTGTAACTCCAAAAGAAATTAAGAAAAGAAGAGTCACTGAACACAGTTCAAATTCGGTTTCCTAGGATGTCTGAGATTTTGTGACGAAATTAAAACAATGTGAAATTTAATTTATGAACCTAACATGCACTAAATTAACAACGAGAAACAGGAAAAGGCACAATGAAATGGGCAATGACAAAATTAAATATCAAACACAACCCTACGTTTAATCAGCCAGGCAAGAAATAAATCTAACATTTGAACTTTGGATCAAAGACTAAAGATGATAATTTTACTATGTAACTTAAGCATGCAACTCTAAAAACCTCAATCAACACAAAAAGATAAACTTTAACACAATCAAGAACTTAAACTTAACTCTTTAAGAACTTAAACAATAAACTAAAACACGATAAAAACTCATACTTTAATTAAATTGAACTTAAATTAAATAGAACCCAACAAAGTTTAAATCCTAAAAAAGATTAAAAAAAAAAAAAAACCAAACCAAACTTTAACAATGAAAAATAAACAAATTAAAGTTAACTTCTAATAACGATATTAAATAAGAAGAGAAAAAAAATTAAATTGAATCTAATAATAATAACCCAACATAAATTTTAAAATTCAAACTTTAATAGAAATTTAACTTAAAATTAACAATGTTCAATCAACTATTTAAATGCAAGAATAAAGAAAGAGAGAGGGAAAGAAAGAAAGAGAGGGTGAGAGAGAGAGAGAGAGCAGCTGGTCATGTGGGTTGAGTGTGGCTATAGCAGATTGAAGTAGCAATAGCCTTGGGTCCTCCTTCAGCAGTAGCAACAGTAGCAAGAGTACGGCAAGCACAACAGCAGAGCACAAAAATTGCAGTGGCAGCACACACAGCAATAGCAACACGAGCAGACAACAAGGAGGAGGGGTTCTCAGGTTGGCAGGAATGAGATAGAGCCAAGAGAGATAGAGCAGACTGAGGGTGAGGAAGAGAAAAAAGAGACTAAGGGAAAGAAAATGAGAGAAGAGGGCTAAGAGTTGAGGAAATAAAGGGTTGAGAGTTAAGAGAAGAGAGAAGAGAGAAGAGAGGAGGTAGAGAGTTGAGGGAGATGAGAGGAAGAGAAGAGAGGGAGAGAATGAGAACTGAAATTGAGGGACACGAAGGAGACAGAGAAAGGAAGATAAGGTGAGGCCGAGAGGGACTGGAATGAGGGGGCGCACCACCTAGGAAAAGAAAAGAAAACCCAATACTCCCTTAACCATACTTTTTTTTTTTCCTTTTTAAATGCTGCCCGGGACCCTATTGTTTTATGCATGGGCTGCATGCATGCATCACTTCAGCCCACTCACACACTCTTTCATAAGCTCATTCACGTGGATGGCTTCATGCACAAGCCAACTCACACACGCATGCATGGCTTTTTCTAGGACTCTTTAATGTTGCATGCGTGGGTCACTCGGACACGAGTTCGATCACACGGCCTCATTGAAGATTTTTTCTTCGTCTTTAATTTCTGCTAATTATCCTGCAACAATAGGGTACAAATATTCGTAAATTATTGAATAAAATTATAATTATTACAAATTGAACTCAATATTAAAATATTGAACATAATTAGGCATTTAATTAATATTATAATATTTAATGCACGATTTTGAATGCATAATTACGCAACTTTGACACGTAATCACACTACTAGTGGGAACACTGAAGCAACCAAAGCTGAAGATGGCAGAGGTGAAGGCTGAAGAAGAGCCAACAATTGAGTGCACTGATCTTGAGTAAAAGGTAAGGAAGGAACATCTGAGACAACTTGATTTGTAGAAGAGTTTTCTTTCTTGGATTAAGTAAATTTAAACCCGGGTGGAAAGCCATGAATTCGATAACATTTATGAACAGTATGGCCTGGAATTCCACAATGAGAACTTATAGGCCTATCTTTCTTAAAAGACTTTGAAATAGATGATGATGATGGTGAAGTAGTTGTAACCATGGCAGCAGAGTCAAAAATCGGAGCTGAAATTGATGTAAGCTGGTGTTAGCCTTCATTTAGAAGGAGCATAGAAAAGGCCTTGTTAATGGTAGGAAGGGGATCCATCATTAACAGTTGTCCTCGTATAGCTAAAAAAGAATCATTCAATCCCATAAGAAATTAGATAGTGTTGGAATTGGTGCATTCCCAAGAGGGGTGTGAATTGGAAATTTAAAAATTTATCTCCTAGGTATCTAGTAGCAGTATATACACAACCTAGGGCCTGTTTATGCAATTCCAAATGCGCAGATAAATATAATGTGTGAAAATTAAATCATGTGCAACATTCACAGACAATTGAGAATAACATACATGTATAGTAAATATAAAGTGCTGAAATGTAACGTGCACACACAATATGTTATCGGAGTTCAACCAATATTGCCTACGTCCCCCCCTCTAGCTCGCAAGCCTGAGAATTCCACTATAACTCACTTAACGAGTGGAGCAGTACCATTTATAACCAGGTCAAATTACCAAGGCTAACCTCAACCTTTACACACTCTCCTTACGGGGCGGAGAAAGCCCTAACAACCGATCCTTACGGGCTAGATCAAACCCCCTCAAGTCACACCTGGAAAACAATAGACAATTTAAATTTGCGTACAATTTTAATGCTTCTAAACACAAGCAGATTTGTACCAATACAACACAGTATAATCAATGCACATCAACAAGATAGAAACTATAAGCTCAATGCAAATATGTGCAATACCACTCAATGTAATGTCACTAAGCAATCAAGTACAATAGTGCATTGTTAATTTATCTTTGAAATAATATACCATATATCATTCAAAGAGAGGGTTTCAAAATTTTTGAATAATGTGATTAAATATCTCAAAATGATATTCTCAAAATATAAGCACACGAGATATTAGCAATCCAAGCTTGCAAAAATGTTTTCTACAAGAACACAATACAAGATCAAGAGTCTAGCAATAATAGTACAAAGACTCACAAGCTCTCAAAATTTTCCCCACAAATGAATTTTATGGATTAAAATCAATAGGGAAAATTTATAACTTACTCTCACAAGAAAATCAACACTCAATTAAAACAAAGAGAGTATAGTTTGTGTAAGGGATTGTAGGTACTCTCAAGATAATCTCACTTAACAAGATTTTGCAAAGGAATAAGTAAAGGAGGAGTATTTTGGCTTAAAGCATAAAGAAGGGCTCTCAAAAATTCAAAGAAAATATTTCCTAATTAAATCCCTAATCATGTCTTAATCTTGCAAATAAGCTCATATATATAGACATCGCCAAAATTATAACCGTTGGGGATACCAAGGGAATTACTAAAATTGTTTTAATTGAGTTTTAAAAAATAACCCTATTTAACCCTAATTAACCTTGGTAAAAATTAGACTAACCCGAGAGTTTCGATTGACCGAGCCATAGGTTAAGTCGCCCGAATAGACACATGAGAAAAAGGCAATTTTGAATTTCGAGTGCTTGAAAAATGGTTCAGGTGGCTAAACTAGGTGATTTTCAAAATGTCAGAGATTCGGTCACCTATTCTTAAGTTCAGTCAATTGAACTTGCATGTTTGGCCGCTCGAGGGTATTTTAAATGTAAATGTTTGGGTGCCCGAGCTGTTAGAAAAAGTTAAGACTTGGGTTCGGTTGACCGTGGATGTTTAGTTAAAAAAAGTTCGATCGCCCGAGCCATAGTCAACATTTTGAATTTCACTTGTTCGGTCAATCGAGGCATTTTCAATGCACAAATTTGGTCGCTCAAAACCTTTTCAAACTTGAGATTTGGTCTAGTTTTTGGTCCTAAGTTACCCCGGTTTGCATAGATATTATTTGTAAGAAATATTGGGACTTTTCCTAAATGATTGTTCAAGGACCTACGGTCTATCTAAGGACTTTTTACTTAGTCCCAAAAATTTGGTATCGGTCAACCAAAGGTCAACTAAAGGATGATCCCCAAGGTCAATCTATGATCTTGAGCTTATAGTCCCTACCATGCATGACATGCATTAATTATTACAGACCGATAGATAATTAATATTACAGACCCTGAATGAATGAATATAAAGTAATTAAATACTTTGGGTCTTCTTTTTCTTCAAGTCAATATATGCCACCATATGATTTCTCCAATTTGATCTTGCACACAAATTCGGCAAATATTAAATACCTTATATTTGTCATTATAAAAAACAAGATAGGACTCAAAAAGTCAACAGATAGTGTAGTCGAACTACTCACGATTGAACACTTTCTAAAGTGCTTCACAAGAACAAGATGGTGAACAAGAGCAGCAAGGAGGAGGACGGTAAGTCTGAAGTTCATCCCAGAGAGTCTTCAATTGACTATAATATTAAGTGATAGATAATTGCCCTTGAGAAAGATCTGAAATTGATTTCTTTAATTGATATATGCGTGGTGCACTGCTTCTGAAAAATCGTTGTTGCAAATCAAGCCATATTGCATTATCTGAAAATAGAACACTGGATACAATGTCCTTAGACAGTGAATTGGTGATCCATGCAACAACCATTGAATTGCATCGCAGCAGGTTGTGGAAGAGAACCATCAATGAATGGAAGCTTACTTTTAGCTTGAAGAGAGGTAATCATCGAGCGACTCCATGTATGGTAATTAGTTTTAGTGAGTGCTATGGTGACAAGAACAACACTAGGGCTATCTCTGTGATGTAGAAAATAAGGATTAACAAATTCATCCATAGCAGATGAATTTGAGGAAGTAGAAGAGGAAGAAGATGAATTAGTGGAAGCCATGAAAGTTTCAAGAAAGCTTCAAGAAGGATGATGTAGAAAGAATGCGAAAAGAATCTAGATCTACTTTGATACCATATTGAAATTATAACATTATATCAATTTTATTCACACACTGAAAAGAAGCTTACAATTGAGTATATATATATACATACATACATAATAATTCAATAATTGATCTTAACAACTTAATAACTAATCACCTAACTAATCAACTAACTGAACTAACAATTCAAGAAGAAATAACTATAAGCTGTTAATTTTTTTGTGTAGGTGAACTGCTCTGTTGCTGTTGCTTTGCTGCTCTGCTATGAGCTGCTGCTACTACTCTGCTGTAATGTTATGAATAGGGAGTAGTAGCAAGTGTATAGTAATATAGATATATATAAATGATGAGAGAAAAGGAGAGATAAAGAGGAGAGATATTTTGTGTAAGGTTAGTTCCAAATCATCTTGTAATTTTGCTCGTGATAGTGAAGTTTTTTATCTCATCCGCCCGTGAAGTAGGCATAGTTGAATCACGTAAATTTTTGTCTCATCTCTATTTATTTTCCTACATATTTTATAACATTATTATTATTATTATTATTAATTTATTCTTCTTTATCAATGAGAATCTATTCTTTTATTGTCAAAAAATAATAGTCAGATAATGTTCAGTTATAGTTATGAAAAGAAAAAGAAAAAAGAAAAAAGAAAAGCACTAGCATGCATTAGACCTCTAAATCCTAATTTCAAACAAAAGTTTATCAAAATGAGGTAATATTGGTCTAACACGATAAATTCTTCAAATTTAATAGAAAAAGGAAATAAAATCAACCTCCTTTTTCAAAGTTGAGGCAAGAAGGTACACAAGGGATTGAAGGAGAGCATTTTAAAGTAGGGTTACTTCCCCCTAGGGTTTCCTTAAAATGAAGTAGAGTTTCCTTAAAACCATTGTATGCTCTTCCTCTTTTGTCACTTTACATAAAAAAATTGAACTTTAGTCGCGTTAGATCCAGTTCGTTTGGGTGTGTCGTGTGCATGCTAGAGAGAGAGAGGAGATGATATCTTTGATCCAGCAAAACAAGACAATAACCCTTTGAATTGAAAATTTTTGAGATTAGAGTGACAAGAAAGGAGGAGTAGAAGAAGAGCAAAGACCGAACTTATGCTATCCTACAAGTGTTGGATATGATTTGTAAAGGATTTGAGTTTGAAATTTATAGGTAGTGAAGTAATTTCAAATTGATGCATTTAGGTAGTTGAAATGCATATTAAATTTTATACAAAATTCATTTTTAAAAAATAAGATAAAGAATGTATTTGTATTTAGATTTCTCAAGTTTGACTTCCAATTTCAAAGAACACAATATTAGAAAACAAAAGATTAGGTCTCCTAGAGAATATATAAGGTTAAAGTTTGATGTTTTCTACTATTTTTACTTCCAAAAAAAGAAAAAGAAAAAGGACTGGAAGTTTCATGGTCAAACCCAACGGCGAGGGCCAGGGGGCATCGTGCGGCCAAAGGAGGCCCCGGCAGTCCAGCACAACATGGTCACTTTGACATCGCCAAGCTTTTCCGAATGACCAAATTACCTCAGTAAGTGCTTGCGACCCTTGTTCGATCTGAAGGGTGAGTGACAGGGAGTTCGTTTCCGACTCGGCAATTGCGCAGGTGTGCTCTCCTCGTTCACTTCAGCTGATAATGGCGGCCTTTCTCAAGCTCGAAGACTCCCCTATGTTTCAGAAGCAGGTCTTCCCATTTCCTTAATTTCATTATAGAAGAAACAGTACTCGGATCGAGCTGATCCTTCTCCATTATCCGAGAGTTTTGCCCTGTTCAATTGTTTTCCGAAAGGACATGTGATCCCCACAGCAGAGACTTGGGAATATTCTTTCCGCTTCAAGATTTTCCACTCATTTTCATTAGCTTTGTTTTTCAATTGATTTTTGTTGATGATGAATGACCCACAAAACTTGTTAAGAAGGTCATCTGCTCTTAAATTTGATTTCTAAGCAAGCGTTATGGTACTTATCTCTTCAAATTTCCTTCAATTTTATGATATCAAACAGATATGTTCTCTAGAACAGACGGCTGAGGAAGTGAGAGATCGCTGCCAAAAATTATATAAAGGGTGTAAGAAGTTTATGTGAGTTTCTCAAGTATTCTCTGTTCATTTTAATTCAATCATAAAGCTGCTTATGGAGTAAGATCATGGAGACCCCACAATCTATAGAGTGATAAATATCCAGCCAGCCATAGGCATTATTTTGTTTTCTTCCCTTCTCTGATCTGTTGAAAGACAGACAATGGACGTGCAGGGAGCATTCACTAGGTCTGTTAAATGGCACTTTTGCTGCCATTGTTGAATTACTATTGTGCCTGCTGATCTTAATGTTTGGCTATCACCTTACTTTCAAAATCCTTATGACTGTAGAGAACTCCAAACCTTAATTATCTGCCATGAGGTGTTTGGTACAGATCAGTGGTAGATTCTGCATTTCTTCTGGTTGAGCTATAAATAACCCAGTTCAAAATTATATTTTTAATGGCAATTTACTGTTTGATTAATTCACTTCTGTCTAAGTAACAACAACTTAGACGACATGAAAATATTGTAATTGTTTCACTGAAAAGGACATAGGGAGCATTCTCGGGCATTCACCTCTTTTGCCTTGGGCTCACCAACTAGGGCTGGGGCATCCTTGGTAAGTGCACTTAGTGGAATGGGCTTAGCACTGGATTGGGAATTTCAGTTGTTGGAAACATGATAGTGGAGGAGCTTGAATTCCAAAAAATAGGAAAAAAGGAAACCCAGTAGTAGAGAAAGAGTGGAATACTAAATGGACCAAAGATTGTTAAACATGAATCAAACATGTAATAAGTGGGAAAAACATAAGATTAATGAGATCTCTAACTTTGGCCAATGATGAAAGGTTGGTGCCTACATGGCATGTTAAAGACCTTAGCTCATGTTTTTGCATCATAATACTGCATGCTAAAAGGGTTAACAATGACTATGGGTTCACTTGTGTTTGGGCTTTGGGCCAATGCTTGGCATTGACTGCAAGATGATTTGGGTAATGTCAAGTTTCAATCAAATGTTTCAGTTTCAGCCAATGCGGCTTTTTGTACACTGAATGCATTGCATTGATTTGCCTCAAAGTGATAGAAGCTTGGATGTTATTGATATGGATTACTAGGAGAGTAATAACAAATTGAAAAATTTTGTGTCAGCGTACTTGCTACTAAACATGGAACTGCCATCTTATGCTACTCGAGAAGGTTTAACATCCCTTGGTAGTCCAGTCCAGGTCTTAAATTTTGATTTGACTAAAATTTTGAAACTCCAAAAGTACAAAAATTATGTCAATTTTGATTTCGATTTGAGAAAACAATGGAAATTAGTAGTAAATCATGGGATTCTTTTATGAAACTCTAGAAATGATAAGACATAATAATGCAAGTTTTATGATTAATATATTATGAATTAAATACATCTATGTTGTGTGTGAGGTGCAATAGTTGTAATATAATTAAACACAATTGTTAGATAATAATAAACATATTCGGTTAATATAAATGAAATTCATAAATCAATTAAATATTATTTATTATAGAACTAATGATAATTTAGACACGAATGGTTAAATAAAATGTTGTTGTAAGTTTAATTTTTCATATACTTTAAATAACCCTTAATAATCTTTTGTTTCAATAAAAAATAAGGTAAATTAAGAGATAAACTTCACTTTGCGCACGAATGGTTAAATAAAATGTTGTTGTAAGTTTAATTTTTCATATACTTTCAATAACCCTTAATAATCTTTTGTTGCAATAAAACATAAGATAAATTAAGAGATAAACTTCATTTTGCGTCTAAATCTCACATTTCATTTTCATTCTATAGTTAAAATTTCTAAGAGTTTTGCTAAAACTTTGAGATTTTGGTAAATTCAAATGATTTGTTGAAATTACGACAAAAATTATGTGAGACAAAAATTGACTTTTGTTGCGATTTCAAGGGTAAAATTTCAATGGAAATTTTGATAATTTCATGGGAATTTAAGACCATGAGTCCAATTGGGTATGAGACCGCAGCATGCCTGAATAAACCCAGGGTCAACACAAATGCACATCGCAACCTTAGAGTGTAGAGTGATGATTAGCAGCATTCTCTAACAGGTTATCCATGTGGCTCCCAATTCCACATGGAATCCTGAGACACCCCCTCAAGGATGTCAAGAGCCCAGACCCAAGCGCTCCTTGAGGTGATCACTTAGTGCCTGATAGGACATCAGGGGTGGTAGGATGCTCACCTAGTGTTCTCCCTTAGTAAAACAACTTATCGTATCATTCTAACTCTATAATGGGTAGCCATTTGTGGGTTTGATGAATCATACTTCACTTGGACAACTATGCCATTTTAACAAACCATAAGGCCTTAGCTGCACTTCTAGTACATCTATGAGAACTTCATAATTGAATCCATGTTCTAGAAGAGTTACTTTTAACACATTTGCATGCTCATTATGTATTTACAAGGCTGCCCAACCCTCCTATTCTTGCCACAGATGCAAAAGCGTGATATTGTGACATTTTCCCCTTTCCATCTTATCAATGTTCTTGATGATCAAAAACACGCATTGGTCTTCAGCTAAAACTTCAGCAAACTCTAGGGAAATGCCACTCAAACAGCACAATGTTATTTCTGAAGTATATCCAAACTCAAACTTTCTAGAAGACCTTTGTGGAACTTATTCCTCAGCTCAAAATGATCTTCAAACTTTCTATAAGACTGTTGGGTACATTCTTTTGGTTTCTTTTGGGGTTTGACGATGTACGATATTCAAAGGGATGTGAGGGCAGCTCTTATGTAATCTTTTTGATCGTTTGATTTTTGTTTGTTGTTCTATGCGTACATCTTGTACTTTGGTTGCATTATTATTAAAATTTTCTCTAGTCCAAAGAAAAAACAAGAAAATAATGTTCCTCTATAGCATTTGAAATGACATATATTTGGTTTGTTTTCTCCATGCTAAAATGATATTGTCTCTTTCATTGTTCAACAAAAGCTTTTGTTCCCAATTAAAAATGAAAAAAATAGTGTTGCACTTTGTTAATGCCTCTTTTCTTTCCACTACTTTTTTCTTTAAAATTTTTTAAGTTATCTTTTTGTTTGTTTATCCACATTTAGAAAGTAAAAATATGTTATGCCTAGAATAATTCTAATTTTCTTTCTCCTTTTCTCCAACAGGGAAGCTCTTGAGGAGGCATTTATGGGAGACACTGCCTTTGCAGATTCCTTAGAAGCCTTTGGAGTTGGACAGGATGATCCTATTAGTGTGTCTATAGGAGGTTGTTGAGACTTATTTGGTGTTATTATTGGTGGCGAAAAAGTTTCTGTAGTATAAAAACCAACAATTTTCCATTTTTGGATCATATTTAGATCTACATGAAAGCAATTAATATATGTGCACTCATATCAAGGCTTACATGCACCAATCACATAACATGAAAGCTTTTTGTATTTGAAATGCTAAGCATTTAATAACTTTTATACTCTTAATAGTCATTGACTGATTTTTTGACCATCAGTGCTAGCTCCATATGGACAAGTGAGTAATTAGTTATTCTGAAAATTGACTTCTTGATGATGATACTAAAATATGAAAGGAAAGTGTTTTGAAACCCAGCTATCCAGGAAATCCTTTTTATCTTTTTTCGGTTTTGTTTTCATTTGTTTGTGTGTTTTTTTTCTTTTTTTTTTTTCCTTCTTTATTTTTCAGGATGTTTCATTCTCCTCTTTGTACATTTCTTTTGCTCTTTTTTAATTCTTTGTTTGTGAGAAAGAAAAAAATATGAAAGAGTAGCTCGTGTGGTTACTATTGCATGAAAGAAAGACCTGAAGTTTCATTTGTTTCTTTATTCCAGGTCCAGTCATTTCCAAGTTCACTTCTGCATTTCGTGAACTAGCTACTTATAAGGAGCTTCTCCGTTCCCAGGTAAGCTGTTTACATTGCTCTCTTATGAAGAGGATCCTCCAATATTTTAATGACGAATCATAGAGTACTCTCAAGAAAACAGAAAAAGAGAAAAGAAAAAAACCAGGGTGAACAAGATATCCTCCTACAATATGAAAGCAACTAAACAAAAAAAATAAATACAAGATAACTCAATTAAGTAATGCCACCAATCCTGCTGCATGTCTTCTGAGGAAATATGTCTGAAGAATCCATTTCCGAACACTCTAGTTGGATGTCTTGTTCTCCTCTGGACATTCCTGACCTTTTAATGAACTATCTTCTTTTGCTATTAAAAAAAAAAAAAAAAAAACTCATTGCAAGAAACCCAACTAACCTGGTCATAAGCTTTCTCAAAGTCCAATTTTAAAACAAAACCCCCTTCTTTCTTCTTAGTTCTAACAATGTTCTCAACCACCTCATTAGCCACCGATGGAGCATGTAGGATCTGTCTTTCACCAGTAAAAGAGCCTTGATTGAGATGGTATCCACCAAGACTTTTGCTAATCTCTTGGGTAAGACTTCAGTTAAAATCTTATAAGCACTTGTAACCAAGCTAATAGGTCTAAGTCATTAACTGTAGCAGCAAAGTCATTTTTAGAGACCAGGGTAATAAATGTGCAGTTAAGACTTCTGTAAACCACCCTGTTGTTTAAACTCATGAAAGACTGAATTTTTGTTTTTATTTTTACTTTTGTTTGATAATTTAAAAAAAATTCATTAATAAGAGAAGAATTTACAAAAAGGAGAATAAAACATGTCACAAAATAATCTGAAAAAACTAAGAAACAACAAAGAACAGAAAAAATCAAGCCATCAGATTCCTCCAATCTCGCTAAACTTCCAGTTAGCTTACTCCGCTGAAAATCCCAAACCCAACACACCACAACGAGGCCATATCATGAATCTTTTCCCAAACCAGCTGACAATTCAACTTTTTCCCCAAAAAAGATCATTACACTCCAACTATAACCCCACAACTCAGAGTTTGTTCGATAACTTGGACCTCAATTTGTATGACCATATGGAGGAAATGAAGTTAGGCTTGATGGTGGTAAATCTAAGGTGAAGAATGGTCAGAGGGAATTGGTTACTTTGAACTGTTCTATGATGGGAAGGGTTTAAAGAGGGGTTTCCTTGGCTGATTTTAGTTTTTTTTTTAGTTTTTTATTTTTGTCATTTATCTTTTTGTTTTTGCTTTTGTTTTTCCATTGTCTTTTTGAGGATTTAGTATCATCACTCTGATTGTTTATTCTTTCTTAATATATCTTCTTTTTTTATCCAAAAAAAGGAAAAAAAAAAAGAAAAAAACATAAACCCCACAACACTGAAAATATTCCACATTTCCATAATGCTGCCCTATCCTTTCTTTTCCCAAAACCCACAAATGATTTAGCCAGTGATTCCTCCACCATACTGGACAAACCCACCTTTCTCCCAGAACACCAAATAACTTGTCCCAAAGCCTCCAAGCAAAATCACAATGCAAGCAAAACATGAGAGATGCTGTCTCTAAATTATCATAACAAAGCACATAAACATCTGGACAAAGTGCCTTTAAAGGTCCCTAATCTGCAAGAAGTTATTGGTATTGATTCTATTAAGCATGACCAACCCTAAAAAGCCTTAATTTTTGGGGTGTAATTTGGCCTTCCAAATAATAGAATAGAGAGGAAGATAGGAATTGGAATTGGTAGGTCAAGTACTCATAAAATAATTGTCAAGAATAAAACCCAAATGATCCAAAGGCCAAGCATGAACATCCCTTCCTGAAGAAAGACGACAATTATTCAATAAAGTCAACAAGAAGGACAGCTCCACAAGCTCTTTATGATTAAGAGGTCTCTTGAAGTGAAAATTCCAAGAAGCCAAAGGACTATCTGAATCACCGACAAAGAAAGAAATAATGCTATTCTGCCTTGAGTTCTATCAGAAAAGATGTGGATAAGACACCATTCCCAACCTCGGGTCTTTCCAAAAACGAATCTGGGGTTTCTTCCCCACTACAAATTTAATGCGGGAATGAATAAAGACGTAAAGAATAAATATGAGAGATATGTTCAGCAACCACTTTACCTAAAAGCTTAAGCTATTAGGTTGTGAGCTGACGATGTATATCAAGCTTCAACGCTCCCCCACACGTGTAGCCCAACAACACGTGGAGACAAACACACGATAAATAACACTCATGATAGAGAACACAATAAATTTTTTACAAACCGAAAAATAAACGCAGACAAGGAGACTAGAACATAGGACCTCCTGTTAACCAGCTCTAATACCGTGTTAAGCAACCACTTTACCTAAAAGCTTAAGCTGTTAGGTTGTGGCCAACAATGTATATCAAGCTTCAACAAGATAGATCTTAAACTAGCACTGGTACCCTAACCATTCTCACTTAACTCAAACATACTTCTAGTAATTCTATGCCAAATGGAAGAATCTTCTAGGGAAAAACCCCAAAGCTATTTAGCTAAGAAAGTGGTGTTTTTAGACACCAACATTCCAAGACCCTGCCCATCCTCCAGTTTAGAACTGAACATCTCTTCCCAACTCACTAAATGATTCTTATGACCCTCGACCCCAGACCACAAGAAGTCTCTCATAATTCTCTCAATCTTACTTGTGGTCCCCAGTGGAATCTTGAAAATTGACAAGTTTTAGTATGGGATACTATATAGGCAAGCCTCAATAAGAGTGCTTCTATTGCCAAGAGAGAAAAGCCCCCTTCCAGCCATCTAACCGCTTCGCCATCCTTTCCATTGGAGGATTTTAAAAATCCGCAGATCTGGGATTACCCCACAAAGGGCCCCCTAAATATTCCAAAGGCTAATCCAATAAACCACACCTCACAGCAGAGGACAATTCCTTAGCACGCTGACTACACATTAATAGCTGCTAAACCACTCTTCCTTATGTTAATTTTAAGCTCAAACAACCTCTCAAAAGCATGGAGAATACCCAAAATACTCCTGAAAGAGAAGGCCCATGATCATCTTAAAAGAGAGCGGTGTCATCAGCAAACTGAAGGTGTGAAGCCACCACTCCTTCTTTCTCACTGCCAAACTTTTAACCAATTCCCTATCCACTGTCCTATTCACCATCCTACTCAAAACATCAGCTACTAGGACAAACAAAAAAGGGGAAAGCGGGTCACGTTGTCTAATACCTCTTGAGGAACTAAACCAAGAGTTAGGTTCATCAATCACCATTCACAATTACCAAAAACCACACATTAGGCGAAAAGCCCCTTATCCATCGACACTATCTCTCACCAAATCCCTTTCTCACAAAGATTTTATCTAAGAAACTCCAACTAACTCTGTATTAAGATATCTCGAAATCCAATTTAAAAATTAACACCCTCTTCTTTCTCCTTTGAATATCCTCCACCACCTCCATCCACTATTTGTCTACTTCCCACAGATGCACTCAGAGCTCTAGAAATAGTCTTCTCAGGCACCTTGCTCAATATATTAGCAAATACTTGGTGATACTCTTATCCGCATTAGAAACTAGACTAATAGGTCTAAAGTCCTCTATTTTTATAGATATAGTCTTCTCAGGCACCGAAGCAATAAAGTTGGAATTAATACTCTTGCTCAAAATCCCATTCCCATAAAATTTGGTAAAAACTTTAATCAAATCTCCTTTAATCACATCCTAGCAATCTTGAAAGAAAAGCTACATTTTTTATAGTGAAATAAGAATTTCATTAATAAAATAAGAATATACAGCCTGGAGAAATAGACATCTCCTTAACGTGGTCTGGAAAATCCAAATAAAAAACATAAAGCAACAACCTGAAAGCTAAAAAAACAAGAGAAAAACCAACATGATTAACACTCCAACACATAAGGCAAATCGCGCTGAATATTAGAAAAGCTCATCCCCTTAAAATTCCCCATTCCCGCACACTAAAGAGAAGCCAAATAATGTATCTTTTCCCAAACCAGCAAATGAGACAATTTCTTCCTAGAAAAATACGTGCATTAGGCTCCATCTGCTGCCTCCAAAAGACTGCAAAAAAAAGCACATTTCCAGAGTGCTGCCCTTTCTTCTTTCCTACCAAAGCCAGCAAAAGAAACTGCTAGAAGGTCCTCCACTGCCCCAGAACTCACCTTACATTTGCCTAAAATACCAAATAGCTTATTCCATACCCTCCAAGCATAATTACAATGAATGAGCATATATGATGCAGATTCTGAACAATTAAGACAGCACACAAATATCTGGAGATAAGCCACCAAAGGTCTTCTAACCTGCAGCAAGTTATTGGTATCAATTCTATCAAGTGCTACCAACTAGATAAAAGCCTTGATTTTAAAGGGGATTTTGGCCTTCCAAATGTGATAAGAGGAAAAGGTAAATTAGATTTATTCACAAAAATTTGCAGAGTAAACCCTTGAAGGATCCAAAGACCAAGACCGACTATCCTCCTCTAAAGAAAAACGACACTTATTCAACAAGACTAGCAAATAGGATAGCTCTACCATCTCCTTATCATTTAGTGATAAATCCCAAGAAGGCAAAGGACTATTTGGATCAACAACAAAAGAAGAAATGAAATTATCCTGTCTTGAGCTCAGTGAAAAAGACGTGGAAAAGAGGTGGACAAAGCTGGATTCCCCAACCAAGGATCTTTGAAAAACGGATATTACTACCTCCTCCCGCCAGGATTTTAACATGGGGAACGAAGAAGGGATAACTCTCAGAGAGATTTCCAGAATCTTTGAAGAACATTTAAATCTCAAATTAGTACGCCACCCATTGTTGTTCAATCCATACTTGTAGTAACAACTAAATGCCACAAGGAATAATTCTTTAGCGGAAACTGCCAAAGCCATTTAGCTAAAAGAGCTGTGTTTTTAGACACCAAATTTCCAATACCCAAACCACCCTCTTGTTAGACTTACTCACCACTCACTGGCTAGCCAAATGATCCCTAAAACCCCCTACCCACGACCACAACTCCCTCATTATCTTCTCAATCTTATGAGCAACCCAGAAAGTCTAAGCCTGGATAATTGTTATTCTACCACCAAGAGAAAAAAGAGCACCTTTTTTCCCCCTCCAGTCTCTTAGAAATCCTTTTCACAATAGGATCCCAAATCTAGCAGATCTAGGGTTACCCGCCAAATGAAACCCATGCTAGGACAGCGGCCAATCCAAAAACACTACAACCCACCTCTGCAGATAACTACCTTACACGCTTGACAGGAAAATTGATAGCTGCAATAGCGCTCTTCCTCATATTTCGTAAGTCTAGAAACCTCCTCAAAAACATGAAGGAGACTCAAAATATTCATAAAGGAGGGTCAAAATATTCATAAAGGAGGGTCTATGACCCACTAGAAAGAAGATAGTATCGTTGGCAAAATGAAGGTGTGACACCTTGACCCCCACTCTCCCCTCCTCCAAACTTCTCTCTTCCCTCCTCCAAACCTTTCACTAAACCTCCAACCATTGCCCTATCCACCATCCTACTCAAAACATCAGCCACTAGGACAAACAAACACGAGGAAAGTGGGTCACCTTGCCTAATCCCTCACATGGCCTTAAACCAAAATTTAGACTCGCTCTGTTCACTAAGTAGCTCACATTATACAAGCACCCTTTAATCCAATGCCGCCATATCTCACCAAATCCCTTCCTCGCAAAAATCATGTCTAGGAATTTCCAATTCACTCTATCATAAGCTTTCTCAAAATTACACTTAAAAGATGATTCCCTTATTCTTCCTCCTTTGAATATCCTCCACAATCTCATTGACAATTAAAATGGCATCCACAATTTGCCTACCCCCTACAAACGCACTCCAAGCCTTAGAGATAATCCTATAAGGACCATAGTCAACTTATTAGCTAGAACCTTAGTGATGATTTTATAAACACCGGAAACTAAGTCAATAGGTCTATAATCCAATATCTTGATGGATTTATTCTTCTTCAACACAACAGTTACTAAAGCCTCAGTCCTAGTGCTTTATCCCTCTCCATCCTAAAAACTTGACCCCTCACTTCCTCCTAATCAAAAGGTCCCTCTAACCATCACATCTAATATCTAGAGATGGGATTCCACTCTAACCTCAACCATTCATCTACAAACATCCTTCTTATCATACATGTTAAAATGGAAATTAGTGATCTTGGAAGAAATCCAACTAGGGTCAGTAATAATCCTCCTTCTCCCCACATCCAATTCCCTGATGAAATTCTTTCTCATTTCTCAGTTGCTAGCCCGTGGAAGAAACTAGACTTACAATCACCATCTTTGACCCACTTAAATTTGATCTTTTTCCTTCAACTCCTCATTTCCTTCACCTCTTCCAACTCCCTCTTCAAAGAAATCCCTTTTTTCTCCTCACTTGCCAATAGATTGAAATTTTTTTCCTTCCTATCCAAAGAATCCAAATCACCTAGAATGCTGGATTTTCTAATCCTTACGTCACTAGACACGTCCTCATTTCAATTTCTCTTTTTCTCCTTTAGTTGCTTCAATTTCCTCATAAATCTAAACCCTTCCCAGCTCCTCTCCATGTTCTTTCGCCAAGAATTCTTGACAAATGGCTTAAATGTTGCATTGATCCAACCACATATTCCCAAACCTAAAAGAAGTAGGACCCTAAGACACCCTACTTGATTCCAACATGTTAGGGAAATGATTAGAAGTAGGTCGCAGGCGAGTTTGGGAGAGATTAGAAATTTGTCCTCCTTCTCACTGTATAACAAAAACCTATCAAGCCTACTAGCCATATCACCCTATCCCCTCATCCCACAAACAAAAACGAACCAAGCCTTAACTCCCACTAGGTGGGGTTAGTTATATGAATCATTTTTCACCAATTTACACGATCATGGGCAATTTCCTCTGACAAATTCAGGGCTATTAAATCCATACTATTTCATTCCAAGTTATTTTAGGTTTAATGCTACCCTTTCTACTGCCCTTCACAGTGGCTAGTTCACTCTTCACCGACACACTATTTGGCCTATGTTGCAGATGCCCAAACCATCTGAGTCTTCCCTTCCTTATCTTATTTTCTACTCCCCCCACCTTTCATAAGGGGAAAAAAAAGAAGACCAAGAAAAAGTAGCATTTCCCAATGGGAGATCTCTCAAACCACACTCCCTAATAAGCAACTCAAAAATGCTGCATGCTAGTAGTTAATCTACCCCCACCCCTCCCTTTTTCTTTTCCTCCAAAAACCTCACTGCATTAAATCATTGCTCATGATCCACCTAGGGGAGAAAAAACCATAAACGTAATAAAGCTCATCCCAAAAAGAACTCCTAATAGTTGGTCTAGAGGGACTATACATGGAGGAACCACCCCATTGGCCTTTCCCTCTCACTTCAACTAAAACAGATAGGGTGAAAAACCCCACCAAGTTATCCATCACTTCTCTGACACTTTTACCACCAATGAATTGAACTTTGTTTGCTCTAGGATCAGATAGCTGTAAACCCATCTTATCCATCAATTTCTGTACTTCTAAATCCTTCCCATAAATTCTCCTACACAGGGTAGGCAAAACTCCATCATTACATATTGTTGCTTTTAACCCATTCCATCATCCTCAAAAGTAAAAATCCTTTTAAACGTTCCATGAAAGATGGAAGCAAATACGATATATCCCCAAAAAAATTAGAAGAGTCAAAACTATATCCATATTGCTCCCAAATCTCAACCAAAGCAAGCTCCCATCACAATCAAACTGACTAAGGACTTCACTGTCATTATCCGAGAGATCCCCGCATTTCCTCTTCATCTTACTTTGCT
The DNA here is from genome assembly GCF_029873635.1 of Malania oleifera. Taxonomy (NCBI): domain Eukaryota; kingdom Viridiplantae; phylum Streptophyta; class Magnoliopsida; order Santalales; family Ximeniaceae; genus Malania; species Malania oleifera. The sequence goes on from NC_080420.1 coordinate 84,658,522, forward strand.
AACCCTTTCACTAGTTGCACCTTTATGAACATTTGGATCTTCCACAATACATAACTTTCCCTTTGTATCTCTTGTTAAAAGCTTTGGCACTATCTCACTAGAATACCTTTGCTTTCTTCAGTCTTTTCCTTATTTGCACATCCATCTGAACTCCATCCCTGCGGTTGCGAACGAACATTTTTTTCTTGAATCTTGTCCACACCAACTTGTAGGTCCTCTGTAACACACCCTTTTCAACAGCCATCACTGGAGACTCACCAGTTGTTCTCTCCTCTATGCGACTTTCCTCTCCCACTAAAGGTGCAGCAACATCATCCTTACTCCCACAGTTAAATGACTTGCGCCTGGCATTTCTGATTCTTATCCTTCATGCCTTGCTGGATTGAAATCTATTCCTGCTTCCAGTGAAGAGGAGGTATGCTCTTTGTTCTGCTGTGGAACAGAAAATGGGAATTTGTCCTGCTTCAGAGAAGGAACTGAGTCCATCTGCTGCCATTAATATTATAATGAGAGCTTTGGGCCTGATTGCTACAAAACCCAACTTGTGGGATCTGAGATGTAAAATGGACCTGATGCGGAGAACCTTCCTAAAATAGGGTCGAGTACCTCAACACTGGCTAGATTTTTGGCCTAAATTGGAGGTTCATTTAACTCTATCGTATCTCAGGCGGAAAAGTCCTTGCTAACTCCCAGCTGGGCTCAATCCAGGCCTAAACCTGAAGAAACCAGATTACCCAACAAATGGCCTAATTTTTAACACAGTAGTGAGAGACACAGACCCAGACCACCTTATCTTCAACCTTTGAATTGGCTCTTACGGAACCCTAGCTGCCTCTGCTGTAGCCGGTAGGCTGGATGCCAACCTCTTCAGCTTGTCATGCTGGTTATTCCACATCAAGTCCGGTTGTTTTCTGCTGCAGACATTGCATGGAGATGCTCTTTTTCTCTGGCGACACCACTCCTTCCAAGACTCAGATGCTCAATGCTCTGCAACAGAAGTTCCGTTCACTGTACAGATATCTTCATTACCTGAATCCACCATCAACAGATAAAGCTCTCTTGCAAAACTGTGCCTGTGTTCATCATGTGCAGTCAAGCACCACCTGGGATGAAAATGGAGAACCTTTTCTGGTTCTACCCCAACCCTGATTCCTAGTGCTTACCTCCCTCATCAACCTGATCAACTAAATGCACCTTTTACAAGTCAAACTCTCCACCTGCCCAAACAATAAAGACAAACCATTGACGAACCACTGCATTGCCACCAAAGAAACCCTAAACCCTTGGTTGTGGAGCGAGTTCCTTTCAAACAACAAAGAAAACCATCTCTCCTACTCTCTCTAAATGCAGATCAGATCGAAGGGAAATCCTTCGATCTGGACAGCCCGATGAGAGCCACCTTCTCTCATGGCAAGCAGAATCCGTGATCAAACACAAACCAGACAAAGCCAAGGGTGCGGGAGAGGAGAGGGGAGAAAGAGAGCGCAAGCATGGGAAGCAATGTGCTTGGAGATGTTTCAAACTCAAAAGATTCTGAAAAGCTCAAAATTTTTATTATTTTTAAATTTTTGAAAATGATTGTGATATTGGTCAAAATTTCAGTGAAATTGTTGAGATTCCTGTGAAACATTGGCAATTATTGTTTTTCAGTTGATATTTTCTAAACTATTGGAAGTGTGGAAATTTTGCATGAAACATCAATTTTTCCAAAGGTTATACCATGTATGGTTTTTGATTCAAAATGTTATCCATATTTAGAAAATTCATTGTCCAAAATTCTGTAATGGATTTGGGTCACATAACATTTATCTTTGTACACGGTATATTTTATGGTAGGAAGATTGCAGTTCTCTTCGCCTTACACGAGCTTGGTTGAAATGTTATTGGATTATGATTCTGTGATATGACTAAAATCATTTTGCAGGTTGAGCATGTGTTAATTGATCGTCTGATGCACTTCATATCTGTTGATCTGCAGGATGTGAAGGTATTGCTTTGTATAATAGCTTCTGTGACAATCACTCTTTGATGGTTGGAACTAATAGCCGCTGCAACATTATCAGTAATTTAGTTGGTTACCTAGTTCATGGATGAATTACTCAAAAGTCTAGATATTATTTTTATTGAAATAGAAAAATTGAAATTCCGCTTCTAGATATTGCAAAACTAAAACTTCTTTATATGTTGGGGGTAAAGAAATATAATGTCATGATTTGATCTTTAATGTCTTGGAGTTTTTTGTTCTTGGACTTTTCATTGAATCATTGATTTAATTGCCAAGCCTGTGGAAATGTTTGTAGGTTAGTGTTTTTTAATTTTTGGGCAGAAAAGCACTAATAAGTACTTTTTTGTTTTAGAAAGGATTTAATTTTTTTTTTTTGATAAACAAAGAATTTTATTAAAGAAAGAGAGCAGATGAGTAGAACAAGAAGGGGGGAACAAAACAGGGAGGATAAGATATCCTCTGGATACAACAAAAAAAGGACAGACCAGAAAACCAGAGAACAAAGATTACAAAACAGCTCTACTTGAGCAAAGAAACGTGGTTCTGCTGTAGATTGACAGATAAATGCCAAAATAAGCCATTCACTAAAATCCACAGAAATGCGAGAATCACCACTAACAAAGCAAGCTAAGAGGAGCATCCAAGTTCTTAGAGATTCAGCATTCTCTCCAAGTAATTACACCTGAAGATAGCCAACATTGAGCAGTTCCATAAGCCTTTCTCTTCTTGCCCTTTCCAAGACGCTTAAACCACATAGTACAAAAAGCTTCCAAGGAGGAATGGCACACCTTACTTTCTCTAAAAATGGCAAAAAATTTACTCTAGTTGGTCTAAGAGAAATGATGATGTAGAAGGAAATGGAAACAAGGATCTCCACTCTTAAGATAGAAATAAACACACATTAGGTTTTAAAAAATTTTAGGTCTATTTCCAAAGCAAGTCATATAGTATTAATTTCTTCCAAGAAGGCTGTCCACGGAAAGGCCTTAACCTTAGAAGGGGCTATGGCTTTCAAAATGAAATAATAAGGGGCAAAAGGAGTAGCATTAGGAGCATGAGTCAAATGAGAAATGGATTTATTAGAAATGTCCCTAGAAGAATCTATGCCCCACACTGTTTAGTCAATCCCCAATTGGAGTTGAAGTGACTGAAAGCACATTGAGCAGAGGGGCAAGCTCACCGATCTCTCTATCATTAAGGTTTCAATACTCCTTCGATAGTTTGGTGAAATTTTTTTGCCATTGAGCTGATCAATGACATTGGTTGTGCTTTTTTAGTGAAGCTATTTTTCCGTCGAGTTGATGTAGGTTCTGCTCCTCTGGTGAAGATGCTTTTGCTGTCAAGCTGATTTAGCTTTTTGTTGTGTTTATAGTTAGTAGGGGAGGCCTATTATTTATTGAGCAATTTTTTGGAGAATGTTGAGTTTTTCAAAGTTGCAGAGAATAATGTTGTTGGTTCTTCCATACTTTTTTGGTAAAGAGAGGAAAGGAGATGGTTCTATCCAAGACAACCAACTCCTTTTGTGAAAAGGAGATGGCTGTCTTGGATAGAGAGGAGGAGGAGGTTATTCTTTACGAATGTGAGGAGGCAAGAAGAGTTTTGATTAAAATTGAGTTGGAAGAGGTAATTTTCTTGGAAATGAGGGGTTCGAGGCAAAATACCAAATTCAAATTGCTTAAAGATGGTTAGTATAATTCCTCTTTTTCCATAGACTTGCTAATGGGAACAAGAGTAAAGACTTGATTAGGGAGTTGGATACATGGGGCGGGAGGGTCACTAATGATCAACATCAGATCACATCTATTGTTATTGATTTCTTTTGTAATTTGTATTTGGAGGACCATAGTAGACTGATGATAGAAGGGTTAGAATGGGATCCTATATTTGATGATCAAATGTATTGGTTTGAGAGATCATTTGATGAGGAGGAAGTGAGGGGAGTGGTTTGTGGGATGGATAGGGATAGGGCACCAAGCTCGGATGGTTTTAACATGGTTTTCTCTTGTAAAAGGTGTTTTTTTTTTGGAAGTTTTCAATGATTTTTATGGGAATGAGATTGTGAGTAAGAGCATTAATTCTTCTTTTATAGCCTTGGTGCCTAAAAAATCTAGATCTTCCAAGGTTGAGGATTGTAGACCTGTTAGTCTTGTCTTCAGTGTGTATAAGATTATCATTGAAGTGTTAGCTAATAGGTCGAGTGCGGTGTTCAACGTTACTATTTTGAGTCCTTAGAGTGTTTTTGAGTTTTTTTTTTTTTTTTTGTTGGTGGGGGGGGGGGGGGGGACAAATAGTGGTTGCTATTCTAGTGACCAATGGGTGGTGGAGGATATTTGTAGGAATAAGAATAGGGGGTTTGTTTTCAAACTAGATTTTGAGAAAGCTTATGATAGAGTGAGTTGGGGCTTCCTTGATAAGGTTTTTGTGAAAAAGGGTTTTGGTGCTGATGCAGGTGGATTGTGGTTTGTCTGTCTGATGTCGATTTCTTGGTTATTGCCAATGGTGAACCCAAATCTTGGTTTACTGCTTCAAGGAGAATTAGACAAGGAGACTTGTGATCTCCTTTTTTTTTGTCCTTGTAGTTGATGTTTTGAGTAAGATGGTGGGTAGGGTGGTAGATAGGGGGTTGGTGAAAGGGTTAGGTGTGGGGAGTGACCGTTTTTTTTGGGGGAGATGGGGTTTCTCGTCTTCAGTTTGCTGATGCTCCATTTTCTTCCTTGATGATCGTACCCTTCGTTTAAGAGAATTTTGGATATTTGTGAAGTTTTTTAGTAGGTGTTTGGGCTCAAATTTAATATGGGGAGGAGTGGGTTAGTAGTGTTAAATGTACTCGTTAAGTGAACTAGTGATTGGGCTACAGACATGGGGTGTAGTTTATTGGATTGGGCCTTGACTTGTTTCCTAGTTCCTTTGAAAGGGAATCCTAGAGTAGCATATTTTTGGAATCTAGTATTGAAAGGGTGACAAAGAGATTTGATGGTTGGAAGGAGGCTCTTTTTTCTTTTGGGGGTATAATTACGCTTACTTAGACCTGTCTTTCTAGCTTTTTGCTGTCTTTCTTGTCTGTTTTTAAGATTCTAGTAGGAATTATTTGTAAGCTTGAGAGAATCATGGGAGATTTCTTGTGGTTTGGTGTGGGAAGTCACAGGGACTATTTAGTGCACTGGGCAGAGGTTTGTAGTTCTAAAAAGGAGGAGGGTTTTGGGTCTTGGTAATTTGGTGTCTATGGTTATAGTGCTTTCCCTTAGAAGAAAATTGGTGTCTATGGTTATAGTGCTTCCCCTTAGAAGAAAATTCTCTACAATGTCACAGTCTCACATCAAATGTATACGAAGTAAATCTTGGGCTTGTAAGGTTGGTTCACTCTCCATTTATGTGAGACACCTTTTATATGACAAAACTATGAGACCAATGGGTCAAAGCGGATAATACCTTACCAAAGTTGGACCAAGACCATTACATTTGGTATCATAACCACCTTGGGGATACTATCATGTGGGACCCTGCACAGAGACACTCTGACAAGGGCATCAGAGATTGGACCGGAAAGAATGTCATAGTCACACAGGAAAATCTTGGGCTTATAAGATTGGTTTACACTCCAATTATGTGAGGTGCCTTTTATATGACAAAATCATGAGGCCAATGGGCCAAAGCGGAGAGTACCTCACCAAATTTGGACAGAGACCGTTACACTGTGGCATAGAGTCATACGCTGTAAGTTTGGGTTGGATGAGATTGGGAGGGATACCAATGCTAGTTTGTGATGTTCTTTGGGGAGTCTATGGAGGTCTATTTCTCATATTTATTCTCTATTCACTCACACTAATTTTGAGGTGGAGAAAGAGTTCTTGGATTTGCTTTGGAAGGAGCCATGGCTTGGGAATGTTTCTTTTTCCACTTCTTGCTCTCATCTTTTTAGATTGTGCTTAGAGGCTAATAGATTTATTAGTATTTTTTTTCCCTTGACAATTTGAGTAGCTCTTTGGTTTCTTGGAATCTCCATTTCAGGATACCTCTAAATGATAAGGAGATGGTGGAGTTGTCATCTTATTGTCCTTATTAAATAATTGCAACCTTTCTTTGGGAGGGATGTTCGTTCTTGGTTCTTGGATCAATCGGGATTGTTTACTTGCAAATCATTCTATAAATTCTTGACCTACTTTAATTCTTCTTTTCCTCTCTATCCCATTATTTGGTTGGTCAATGTTCCCCTAAAAGCAAAAGTTTTACTTGGTTGGGTGTGCTTAACAAAATGAATACCAATAAGTTGCTGCAGATTAGGAATTCCGAGACAACATTCCGTCTCTTTTTTCATTGTGATTTTTTGCATGGGGGATATGGAATAAGCTGTTTGGTATTGTGCAAGAGAGTTGGGTATGCCCGTATTTAGTGGAAGACTCATTAGGCATCTCATTCCCGGGATTTTCAAGAAGGAAGGATAGGGCAGCTTTGTGGAAGAGTGGTCTCTTTGCAATATTATGGGGTATACGGCTGGAGCATAATGCACAGATATTTTCTGGGAAGAAATTAAATTGGTCTCTGGTGTGGGAAAAGATTTACATAGCTTCTTTACAGTGTGTCGGGTTGGAATTCTAAGGGAAGCTAGTTTTCAGGATTTACATAGGGATTGGAGGTACTGGCTGGTTTGATGTCTCTCTTTTTGTTGTTTTAGTTCTTTTTTCTGGTTTCTACTAGATTATCTTCAGGAGATATCTTATTCTCCCTCCTAAATTCTTTTCCTATTAATAAAATTTCTTTTGCTATGAAAAAAAAAAAGTAGACGGCATTAAGAAGAGTCACACCATTTTCACTTAACAAAAACATCAAACCTTTGGATCATGACTCTCAGAACAGAAAATCATTTCCTTATATTGAGATTGAGAGTGAACAATTTTGCTAGGTTCTTATCTTTGGAGAAGATCCCAAGTGAACAATTTCTGTAGGCTTATCTTTGAAGATCTCAATCAAAGGGCTCTATGCAGATGATTTGCATTTTGGAAGGAAAGAAGGCAGGGGGATAGAAGTTCTTTGGGATTGTGAAGGGCAACACAGAGGGCAATAGAGCTGAAGTTGTTAATTGAAGGTTTGAGCCAATATTGCATATGGTTCCACAATGTCAAGGATTTTGGGACCCATGTGAAGTTTCTCGTGAGAGCCAACAATTCACCATGGTGTTAAGTGAAGTTCCATAGTAGGGCATGAGTGGGACTCCGATGAGGGAAATCGAGGAAGGAAAGAGATTGATCAAGGAAGGTTTGACTGAATGGGGAATGAAGGTGATTTAAGAGGGCATTCCATGATTTGACCAACCTAATCATAGGGTAAGATCACTCATGGAACAGCTGAAGATTTTTTTCCCTAGAGATGCTTATTGGAATTGGGTTAAAAAATATTGCTTCGATGGGCTTAATAAAATGTTGGAGGATGCAAGGCCCAACCAAGTAAGAGCCACATACAGTCAGGTATTTAGAAAGGGGCTTGCAGAAATGGGCTCATATGGGCCCAACAGATCTTCTAAAGGGGCACGGAGTTGTTGGGCTGGAAGGCTTTTGGGCTCACTACCAGCTAGGGGTGAAATCGGTTCACTTCGGTTCAGTTATGGTACAAACTGAAAACCGAGTTGAAAGTGCGGTTTTTGATGGAGGAGAACCAAAACCAAAACCAAAACTGAAACCGAAACCGAAACCAAACTGAGCCTGCTATTCCTTGGAGAACCGAATCATGGGCAGTTTGGTTTGAGTTTTTTCAGTTTTTAACCTATCTTTTTAATGTTCAATGGATTTTTTTTTTTTTTTCACAAAGGTTGTTGAGAACCTACTAGACCTTTTGTTTTTTCATAATGTGTCGTAATTATAACAAAATTGAATTTGTTAGACAGCCTAGACTGATGAGAACCTGCTGGTCCTGCTGGACCTTTTGCGAACATATGATTATGGAGAACTGATTGAGAACCTGCTGCTCCTACTGGACCCTTTAAATAATAATTGATATGGAGATATGAACGCATATTTTTTTTTTTTGTTCCTAGTTCCCATTAGCTCTTCTGTCGATCACTTTTGTCTCTCTTAGGTTCCCATAAACCAACATAGTGCAAATTACATATCAATTAACCAGAATGTCCCAATCCTTGGGAACTTCAATAATTAAGCAAGCAAATTCTTGGTCACTTTCTTAGTTAGGTCTTCCTGTCCCTAATTGCCCAAAATAAACAAACATTCAAAATAAACATGAAAATATCAAATATCCCAAATTACAAATAAAAAAACAAACATTAAAATTGTTCACCAAAAAATAAAATCATTGTTTAGAACTTTCAAAGAGTTGAAGTCATCCACATTCTTCAATAGTCAAAATTGTAGCTTCAATTCCCCTATATCCAAACAAACATCATTCTTCCTAATAAAATAAAGCAAATGAAAGTAATAACAAAATAAAATTAAATTGATGATCAATGTTTATAAAGAAATGAATGCATAATCTTACCAACAAATCATTGGTGGTGTCAATACTAGAAGAATTTGGGTCAAATTTATCAAATTCTGAAATCAATTAAAAATAAAAAGTTAATAAAATAGAGAAAATAGATACAAAACAGTAATTAGATAAAACAATTAGGAAGTGTAAAAAAGATAAACACTAAGAAATTATCTTTTATCTCTGTTGGAGGTTATTTATGTCTTTTAGCGTTATTTTGAGTGTGTTTAATTAATGAGAGTTAGTAAGGGTATTATTGTCGTTAGAATGTATTTAATTTGTATTATAAATAGAGGGAGAGACCTATCTCCAATTTAGGTCACTCACTTTAATCAAATCTTAATATGGTATCAGAGCGTGATCCAACCTAAACCCTATTCCCCTCAGCTGTCGCCGGAAAACAAAATTCCTGCGGCTGTCCATCCCTAATCTGCCTCCATCCTGTATTATTTCACAAGACCAACCATACACCCATAAATAGACCCCCCTGACGACTCAACCCACAAAACCCCATCCCCCCCACGTGCTCCCACGTGCTGGCCAAATGCCGGCAGGGCCGACCCCACGCACCGGCACGTGAGTGAAGTTCCGACCACTTTTTTCTTTTTTTTTTGTTTCCTCTGCCATGCTTTGATTCCTTCCCTAGACTATATTATCAAGCTGTTAGGCCAGTTTTTTGCTCAAAATTAACCTATTTTGATTATGTACTTGCGGCATTTTGTTAATTTCTATTCAAGGTTTGTCAAGGCTTCTTTGTGAGTTTCTTGGAGCTGTGGCGGCATTCATATGTTCAGTTGTGAGGCTGTGGCAGTGCTATATCCATTTGTGAGTTGTTCATCTCGTCCATGGTTTTGTTGGTGCTTCACATAGTTTGTGATTGTTCTGATTAGTTTTGATTGTTCTTTTTTTTTTTTTTTGGTGTGGTTGCTGATTTGTGAGTGTTGAGATGGAACCTATGAATCCCAAAAATTTGTTTCCTACATCACTGCCACAAATAACGTCTCAAAAGTAGGATGGAAATAACCATGTTCAATGGTCTAAGCTTGTTTGTATTTATTAGCAGGACTAGGGAAATTTGACCACTTGCTCCAATCTAATTCTTTTGATGAGAAGAGAAAAGATGTGTGGATTCAAGAAGATGTCTTGATTGTCTCCCTTTTATGGAATTTGATGGAGCCACAAATTGCACGGATGTGGATGCGTATGCATCTAGGTACGTGCAAGGAGATTTTGAGATTAGGTCAAACTTCTATACTCAAGTAACATTACACGTATGTATGATTTATCCCAGGAGTACTTTCAGTTAGAACAAGGAGATAGGAGTATTGCACATTATTTTGGAGAGATGAAGTGTATTCATGAGGATCTTAACGTTGTACAACTTATAATTGCCGATGTTCATAGGATACAAAAGCAAAGGGATAAGATGATAATTCTTCATGTTCTAGTAGACTTGAGACTTGAGTTTGAGGCAGTTCAGTCCCAGATAGTTAGTATTGTTGAGCTGCCATCATTTGCCGATATTTATTCTTGTGTTCTTTGTGCTTCCTTTAACACGCATTTTCCTACTGTTGGATTGGCTCTGAGAGGACAGCCTTTTGTACACAAGGTGATTCTAATTCTCTACCAAACAAGAAAAGTTACCGCAGTGGTTCGAGTGGTCGTAGTGGTAGAGATAGATGAGGTAGAGGTACTTCTCGAAAGTGCACTCATTGTGGACATAGTAATCATACTATTAAGCAGTGTTAGGATCTTCACAGCAAACCTTCACGTGTTGCCAATGCAACCACCACTGACTTCACACCTTTGGGGGTAGCCAATGCAGTCACTACCTACCCCTCACCTTTGGGGTTGAGGGGGAGGGGCAACGTACTGTATCCATGTTAGACGAAGAGTATTCCAAGTTTTAGCAGTTTAAGTGTCGCAACAAGTTTCACTTTCCAGTGCATCTCTTGCCCAAACAGGTAATAACACAGTATGCTTGTCATCCAGTACTTCTCGCCCAAGTCCTTGGGTCATAGATTTCGTTGCCACTGGTCATGTCACAAGTATAACTAGCTTTTTCCCCACTCTTCAATATCCTGCAAAATACCTTGTGTTACTTTGCTGATGGATCCGCTACTGCAGTCAAGGAAATTGGGACTGTAAATACCACTTTTGCTATTTCTCTTCCTTCTGTTTTATATGTTCCCAAATTTCCTTTCAATCTTATGTCCGTTAGCAAAATTACTAAATCCATGAATTGTTCAGTGACATTCTTCCTTGATTCTGTGGTTATTCATGATTTGAAGATGAGGAAGACAATTAGTGGAGGGCATGAAGGTAGTGGACTCAATCACTTTGAGCCACTATCTCCTTCTACTGCTTGCACTGCTGCTGCCACACCTTTCCAAATTCATTGTTGCCTAGGTCATCCTTCATTGGAAAAGTTAAATGTCTTGTTCCTAGTTTGAGTTATATGTCTAGTCTTGATTGTGAGTCTTGTCAGCTGGGAAAGCGCCATTGATTTCTTTTGCTTCCGGAGTCAATAAAAGGGCTACAAGCTCTTTTATGTTAGTTCATTCAGATGTCTAGAGTCCTAATAGAGTTGTGCCCAAGTTGAGTTTTTGGTTCTTTATAACCTTTGTGGATGATTATTCAAGAATGACTGTTATATTTAACAAAAGATCAATCTGAGTTATTTCATATTTTTTTTTGACTTTTGTTCTGAAATAAAGACTCAATTTGATTTCCCAATTCGAATACTTCGAAGTGATAATTCTAAAGAGTTTTTCAGTGCACACTTCACTACTTATATGACTCAATTTGGTATTGTTCATCAATCATCCTATGCCCACACTCCTTAACAAAATGGGGTTGCGGAGTAGGAAAATAGACATCTTGAAATCATTCGCACCTTACTTTATCAAATGCATGTACCTAAAGTGTTTTGGAGTGATGTTGTACTTACTTCTTGTTATCTAATCAACATAATTTCATCCTCTGTTCATAGTGGTAAAATTCCTTACTCCATTCTCTTTCCTAATTCACCTTTATTTTCTCTTCCTCCTCCTATATTTGGGTGTGTGTCCTTTGTTCATGGAGTGGATAAGTTTGATCCTCGTGCTTTATAATGTTTCTTTCTAGGCTACTCATATACTCAATAGGGATATCGTTGTTATAGCCTTGTGCTGCATTGCTTCTTTGTTTTTGCCAATGTTACATTCTTTGAGTCTACACCTTAATACACCTAGTCATTGAGCGCTTCTGAGCTCAATGAGTCTATTCCTTTGCCTAATCTTCCAAATTTTTACGTTGCTATTCTTGCCCAACCAACCATCTGAGTCTCCATGTAGTTTGAGTCCTTCTCATCGTCTTGATCATGCTAATTTGAAAGCATATTCACAACGGCATCTCCAAGGAAGAGAGTCCCCTCTAGCTTCTACTAACATTCCTTAGGTTTCCTCGTTGGATGATTGTACTTCCCATGATGTTGATCCTCCTATTGCTATTCGAAAAGGTAAATGCACATGTACTCAACATCCCATTTCCAACTATGTTTCTTATGACTCCTTATCACCCTCCAACTATTGTTTTGTTACTACTCTATCATCTACTACCCTTCTTAAATTTGTTTCAAAAGCCTTAGCCCATTCTGGGTGGAGGAATGCTGTGGTTGAAGAGATGGACGCTTTACATGACAATGATACTTGGAATTTGATACCTCTTCCTCCTGACAAGTTTGTAGTTGGTTGTCGCTAGGTTTACACTGATAAAGTCAACCTTGATGGTTCTATGGCTCATCTAAAGGTTCGTCTTGTTGCTAAGGGATACACTTAGGTGTATGATTTGGATTATTCTGATGCTTTTTCTTTGGTTGCCAAACTTACGTCAACACGTCTGTTTATCTCCTTTGCTACTACTTATCACTGGCCTTTGCATCAATTAGATGTGAAAAATGCCTTCTTGCATGGTGACCTTGAGGAGGAGGTTTATATGGAGCAACCACCTGGGTTTGTTGCTTAGGGGGAGACAAGCTTAGTGTGTCGGCTCAAGAAGGATTTATATGGTTTAAAATAGTCTCTTAGAGCATGGTTTAGTCATTTTCATGTTGTAGTACTTGAATTTGGTCCTCGATGGTGTGCTGTGGATCGTTCTGTGTTTTATCGTCATACTTTGTCAGGTAGGATCCCCTTGTTGTTTATCTGGATGATATTGTTATTACAGGTGGTGATGATAAAGGTATTCATAGTCTCAAACTTTTTCTATACATTAAGTTTCAGGCCAAAGATTTGGGACCGTTGAAATACTTCTTGGGTATAGAAGTATCTAAATCTCATATTGGAATTGTTTTGTCACAGAGGAAGTATGTTCTTGATCTATTGGATGATACTGACTTATTGGGATCTAAACTGGTTGATACTCCCATGGATCCTAACAGCAAGTTAATACAGGATATGGGTGATTTGCGACCTAATCCTAGACAATACCAGAGACTTGTTGGAAAGTATCTCACAGTCACTTGGCCGGATATATCTTTTTCAACAAGTGTTGTCAGTCCAATTCTGGATTCTCTGAGGACAAGTCATTGGGACGCAATTATCTGCTTCTTGAGATATCTCAAAGGTGCACCTAGTAGAGGTCTTTTATATCGTGATTAGGGTCGCACTTATATCTATTGATATATAGAATCACAGATGCAGATTGGGCTGGATCGCCTTCCAATTGTAGATCCACCACCAGGTACTGTATCCTGGTTGGTGGTAATTTGGTTTTTTGGAAGAGTAAAGAGCCAAACTGTGGTGGTAAGGTCAAGTGCTGAATCAGAGTATAGAGCTATGGCTCACACTGCTTTTGAAGTTGTCTAGTTGAAGAACATGTTGGAAGAATTGGGTTTTTCGCATTCTCAGCCTATGAAGTTGATGTGTGACAGTCAAGTTGCTCTTCATATTGCCTCCAACTCGGTCTTTTATGAGCGAACGAACCACATTGAAGTTGATTGCCACTTCGTTCGGGAGAGACTTGTGCAGAAGCTCATTTCAACTGCTTATGTGAAATTGGACATGTAGCTTGTTGATTTGTTTACCAAAGTGTTGGGAGGTGCTCGTGTTATAAATTCATCTGTAACTAGTTAGGAGCTTATGAATTTTATGCTTCAGCTTGAGGGGGAGTGTTAGAGGTTATTTATGTCTTTTAGTATTATTGTTATTAAGTGTGTTAATATATTAATTAATGAGAGTTGGTAAGGCTATTATTGTCATTAGAAGGTATTTAATTTGTATTACAAATAGAGGGAGAGACCTATCTTCAAGTTAGGTCATTCATTTTAATCAAATCTTGACAATATTTTTCAAGTTTATTAAGTTCTTCAAGGTTTTTTTCATAGTTAAGTAGTAGTGGTCAATTCCGTAACTAGTCTTAAGAAACATATAAGAGCCTTCACTATCTTAGGAGTCAATGATGTTCTGAAAGAATCAAGAACATGACCTCCTATGCTAATTGTAGACTCGCAGGCAACAGTAAATATGGGGACAGCCAAAACATCATGTGCTACTTGTGAAAGATAGGAAATCTCGGATGATTTATCTTCCACCATCCTAAAATATCAAATTCATGACTAGCATCTTCAAAGTCCTCAAAAAATGCCTATCAAGATCACTCTTGCCTTCCCCACCTTCTTTTTATGATCTATGCCTCTTGAATTTATCTACCATAAGCATCCTTATCTTCATTGATGGTTGCCTAGCATCCACCACACCACTAGAAGAAATAGAACCAATTTCAGAAGTTTTACCACTAGGTCCACTGCATTGCCTACGCCCATTTTTGTACTCATCAAACATTGCAAAAATAACATCTTTCACCTTTTTACTCAGAATTGAAGATGTAGGAGGAGAAAGCAATTGAAAAAGGCCCTACTCCATATACTCTAAATTATATCAAGGATCAAGAACCGTGGCAACAAACATCATCATGTTAAGTTTTTTCGGATTCCCCCAATAATCATCATATTTATGTTTCATCTTGAATGCCGTTTCACTTAATTCAAAATCATCACTATTGCACCAGTCTTCCAATAAAGCATTAACCATGCAAATTTCATTGAAAAAAGTATTAAAAGTCACATAATTAGGACTAGAAATATGCAAAGTGAATACATAGAAATATTCTAAGAATTGCATTGTCCTCCTCACATTATCCAATCATCTTCCATTGGCTTTCCTTTTCCACTATCTCTCGAAAGATCAAATGCAAAGTCTCGATCCTTTTCATCATATCTATAGAACACTTTTTGAAATTTTTGAGCGGTGTCCAACATAATGTATGTGGAATTCCATCTAGTAGGCACATCCAAATTTACAATTAACCTTCTCCTCATCTACACATTCTTTAAATTTTTCAGTTCTACTTGGTGATTGCCTAATATACTTCACTGCCTGCCAAATTCAAAGTACCGAATCTCCCACAAGTTTCAATCCATCTTGCACAACTAAATTTATTATGTGCAACGCACCTCATGTGCAAGAACTCACCATTGAAAACACTACCCTTCCGATTGTTCACCTCCTCTTTAAGTAACCAATGGTTGTACCATTAGAGCTCACATTATCCACTGTAATTGTGTAAACTTTATCTATTCCCCAATCTAACAGAGCTTCCTTAATAGCAAAACCTAACAATTCACCTCGATGATTACGAATTGGATCAAAGCTCAAAATTCCTTTTTTAACCTCCATTCATTGTCAACAAAATACAAAGTCAAACACATTTAACTAACATTCTGTAAAGAAGTCCCAAGTGTCTGTTGTGAGGCAAAATCGTTGAGAATTATGTTTCAAAAATTTTCTCAATTTTTTTTTTCTTTCCCATGTAAAAGAAGACAATCCTAGTCACTGTCGCTTGTGATGGAACCTTAAATCTAGGTTCCATGAGGTTACAAAAATATTTAAAGCCTTGGCCCTCCACAAATCTAAATGGTTGTTCATCCACTATCACCATATATGCCATGGCCTTTCTAAGAACACCCAGATCATATTTTTGGCATGTTAATTTTTTTTCCTTTCATTTTTGTTTCTAGTTTGGAGTTAATTTGTGATTGAGTACAATCATGGGGTCTCCTATAGGGATACTTAGCACATGTATTCAAGTGATTCCACAAAACTCTTTTTCAATTTCTTCGTGAATCAGCATAAAATGATTTTGGGCAATATTTATATTGAGCTTTTACCTATTGAGTATCATCAATACATAATCTAGTAAAATGGTCCCATACCTCTGATCTTGATCCAAACTTTCTTTTATCACCTAACTTTGTTCTAAAGTAGCAATATTATCTCCTGATTCTGCATCCACGCTTGGGCTTAGACTTGGGTTCGAGCTTGAACAAGAAGTTGCATTGAGACTTGTGTTTTCCTAGTTTCAGACAATTGTAAAATTCACGTGTAATTGCAAATTCATTAGATTTGACGTGGCAATAAAAGAGAACAAGACCCAATGATCAATGAAATAAACGATATGACATAAAAAAGATAAAAAAACAAACAGAAGTAATATACATAGTGCAAAAAAACTCATTTTCAATTCAACACAGAGACAACAATAGGAGAGAACAAGACCTGCACACGAAACCTAATGATCAGTGAAATAAACAGTATCACATAGAAAATATAAAAAGCAAACAAAAGTAATTTACATAGTGCAGATTTCGTTCTAAATTCAACACATAATGGCAAGCATCATGATCGGGAAAACAAACAATCATATAATAATTAGAAATGGAATATGTGTCAATTTGTCATACTCATACCCCCAACTACAAAAGATTGAGGAAGGCACACGTAAAATGGAAAAAAATAAAACAAGAAAGACAACTTTGTTTCTGGCCATGTGTACATATTTCATGTCTGTGTGTGGTGAAGATATATATGACTAACTGATGAGTGTATTAAATATATATAGATACACATTGGCATTGTGGTTTGTGTTGTACTGCAAGTAAGCTGGTAGCTAGCTAGGGATACAAGGCTGCACATTTTTTAGACAAGTGAATGTAAAACTTTACGTTCACTTTAATTATGGAAAACTCAGAATAAAGAACATTCAACCCTTTATTTATTCTGACTGCCCTCTTGTTTACAAAGAAAACTTTACATATTCTAATAATTTGTTGATACACACGTGTTTTAATTTTACATATCAAAGTTCTAATTAATGCTAGTTTGGACCACAAGCTTATCCATAGTTGAAATGAATACCAATTTGGACCACAAGCTTAACCACCACATTACTCATCCAACCCGTGAAACTTCACCAAAAGTTTGAATTTTTGTGTTGTGTTTGGAAGCCGGGGAGACAAGTGATCACTTGTTTTTGCACTGCAGGGTGGCTAGGTAGCTTTGGGTTTTTCTCTTTTCAGTCTTTGAGGAGGCACTGGTGATTCCTGAGAATGTTGATGTTTTCCTAATGGTATGTTATGAAGGATTTGGGAGGAGTAAGTCGGGGAAAATTTTACGGAGATGTACAAATTTTGACATTTTTTGGACTTTGTGGGTTGAAAGGATTGTGTTGTGTTTGTGTGGCTCTTATACTTGGTGGGGTTCATAAACAAAAGAAGAAAAGCATATGGGTGTGCTGTGCAGCAAGCACTCGTCGATGAGTATCTCTTTCGTCGACAAGTGAGAGCAGATAAAAATCTCAGACATGAATTCTTGAGAGTCTCGACCAAGAGCTCAACTAGGCTCGACTAGGTCAACTCGTCCCCTAAAATCTTAGATATGAATTCCTGAGAGTCTCGAGCAGGAGCTTGACTAGGTTGACGGTTGCGAGAAAAATTTCAAATTTTGAATTGGAACATTGGAACAGTTGGGTATTTGGAGGGAAACCTCCGTGGGGTTATTATATATGTCATTTTGGGCATATTGTGAAAAAAAAGATGGAGAGAAGATCATTGTATACCATTGTATTGTGTAATCTTTAGTCTTCATGGTGAAATCTTTCTCGATTGCTCACGTGAATGTAGACTTCGCCGAAACACGTAATTCCTGGTGCCGTTGCTCTTATCTTTGTTTTCTTCATATTGCTATGGTTCTGGAAATATTCTGTATTCACCATTTAGATTGTTGTAAGTGTATGTTTGATCCTTTAAACAATATTACATATTCCGCTGTGCATTGTTTGAGACGCATTAATTTTACAACAACCGGTATCAGAGTGAAATTGTAATTGTCTCTGAATCTTCTTCCGCGAAATTTGATGTTGTTAATTTTGATGGAACCGGAAATCTCGGTTTGTGGCAGAGAAGGGTGAAGGATCTTGTGGTGCAACAAGGTCTGGTGAAAGTCTTATACAGAACTCAACTAGATAGCATGGTTGCAGTGACTTGGAATGAATTGGGAGCAATCATTCGATGTTGTTTGGCTAATGATGTGTTGTATCACGTCATGGATGAGGATTCTTTGGCATTGGTTTGGCGAAAATTGGAATGCTGATATATGTTTAAGGGTTTGTCAAAATCTGTAAGTGTAGTGGAGCAAGATTCAGAATGTAGTGATAAAGATATACTATGTGTTTCATCCGGTTCGGAGTGCCTCATGGGTGATTCTTGGATCTTAGACACCGGATATTTTTATCCTAGAAAATGGTTTGACACTTATAGGTCAGTTTATGCTGGTTGTATTTTGATGGAAAATGATATTTCATGCAAAATATTTGTTATTGGAAATGTCAAAATCTGAATGTATGGTGGTGTTGTAAAAATCATATGTTATATAAAGCATGAACTGGGTCTAAGTTCATTGGGTACTTTAGACTTTAATGGATATTGTTACAAGTTAGAATGTGAAGAAATGAAAATGTGTGAAGGCGACTTGATAGTGATGAAAGGAGAAAAAGTAGCAGGAAATATCTATGCACTGCATCATGTTACGATTGTAGGTGGATCTGCAGCTGTTGAATCCGAGTCAGGTATCTTGTGGCATATGCGGTTAAAGCATATAGGTGACTACATGTATTTAGATGTTTGAGAACCGATGATGATAGTATCATAGGATAGACATATGTATTTCATGGGTTTATCACGAAGGGTCTTGGTGTACTTCATGCAGTGGCTTAGGTGGAGAACCAGACCGGGAGAGAGATTCTTAAGTCAGACATTGGGGCTGAGTACGTTGGTTTTGTTCAAGGAGTATTGTGAGCAGGGTAGAAGACTATGCAGGGCTTGTAGGGTACTTCTTGGTGAAGTTAGTGAGTATGACGCGTTTCTCGTGTGACCGATCGCCAAAGGTATCTTTAGATGGGAAAGTTGCAGATGAATTGTGGGCAGATTTTGCAGTAGACTACTCGGTTGTGAGTGGATGTCCACTGGTGCACTATTCTAGTGATGAAGGATTTAGGCTTGGTGATATGTTTGCGCAGTACACTTTTTTTGGGGTATAAGAAAGGTAGGTTAAAGTTGGGTGATCTTGTGGTAGACAAAGAGGTGATCGAGGACATGATTTTTGTTGATGAAGTCATGGGACAGCGTACTTAGGTAAAGGAAGAGAAACAAATGCTAGAAAATTGCGGTAGCAGCAATCATGTTATGTAGGTGGAGTTAGGGACTCAGGGCAGAAATGCGGGGAGTTCTTTCTTGGGTCAACAGTATCACGGTATGAATGGGCGTGTGATGCAGGTGGAGCTATAGACTCAGGGCAGAGATGGCATTGGTCATATTGCATGGAGTTTTTAGTTGGGGAGACCAGCAGAGTCACGGTGAGCCCATGTACACTATCATACCACCATTCAGTTATAAATTTGACATTCTGGTGTTTTATGTATTCATTACTACCAGTAGCAAGGTTTATATTATTTTTCAAGTTGTAATGCATGGCAAAGGGAAAAAATATGTGGATGAGTGCTATGGTGGAGAAAATGGAGGTATTGCATATGTACCAGGTATGTAAGTTGGTGAGGCTTCCAGTGTGGAAGAGGGTGATAGGATGCAGTGGAGTGATATATCTATTGTGTGTGAATGACATGTTATTGGCTGGTAAGGCTTTAACTGAGGCTAATCAGTTGGGAATCAGTTGGGAACTCTGTTGAAGTTTTTGACATGAATGTGTTCGGTACGACCAAGATGAGTTTTGGTTTGCTGATTCGCATGGACAAAACTGCAGGGAGATTAGTGTTATCTCAGGGTGGTTTTGTGAAAAGGGCTACAGGGAGATTGGTGTTATCTCAGGGTGGCTTTATGGATGGAACTGCAGGGAGACTTTGTTTGCTGTCTTAAGGGGGTTCTGTGGAGAATCGTTATGGAATGTCTACTGCTTGGTACCCAGGGACTTCAGTTGTGCAATGGGGTGTTTCAGTAGACAACAAAGTGAACCGTTAGTTATTAGTTTTGTTGAAGACTATGCAGGGCTTTGGTGATATAAGACGTGCATCAGTTTTTGTGTTTACTGTTGTGGGATGGTCTTATTGGAAGCCTAAGGTGAAGTCCTTGGGTGTTGCATCTACAACCGTATCGGGGTTGATAGTAGAAGCTGAATTTGTCATCGGCAAGTTCAAGCAGCGTTGCTTGGACTTGGTGTTTATTTACAAGTGCTAGAAGGGAGACGGTCCCAACTGAACATTCTAAGTTCAAGGTGGAGAAATCAGATATGTTTTTTTCAGGTTTTCTTAAGGGGTGTATAATCGTCAAGGTGGAGATTGTTGTGTTTGTGTGGCTTTTATACTTGGTGGAGTTCATAAACAAAAGAAGAAAAACATATGGGTGTGCTGTGCAGCAGACACTCATTGATGAGTATCTCTTTCGTCGACGAGTGAGAGCAGATAAAAATCTCAAACATGAATTCCTGAGAGTCTCGACCAGGAGCTCGACCAAGTCAACTCGTCCCTTAAAATCTCAAATATGAATTCCTGAGAGTCTCGACTAGGAGCTCGTCAATGAGTATCTTTTTCGTCGACGAGTGAGAGCAGATAAAAATCTTAGACATGAATTCCAAAGAGTCTCGACCAGGAGCCCGACCAGGTCAACGGTTGCGAGAAAAATTTCAAATTTTGAATTGGAACGTTGGAACGGTTGGGTATTTGGAGGGAAATTTCCGTGGGGTTATTATATATGTCATTTTGGGCATATTGTGAAAAAAAAGATGGAGAGAAGATCATTGCATACCATTGTATTGTGTAATCTTTGATCTTCATAGAGAAATCTTTCCCGATTGCTCCCGTGGATGTAGGCTTTGCCAAACCACGTAATTCCTGGTGTCGTTGCTCTTATCTTTGTTTTCTTTATATTGCTATGGTTGTGGAAATATTCTATATTTACCATTTAGATTGTTGTAAGTGTATGTTTGATCCTTTAAACAATATTACATATTCCACTGTGCATTGTTTGAGGGGCGTATTTTCACAACTGATTGCAAGGATTTTCGACAGCAATATAAATTATGTGAATTTTCTTTGAGATAAGAGTTACTTTCGGGGCTTCTTTTCTGATTCATTCTTTGGGTTTATTTCAAAGAATGTTATTATTGGATCTTCCAAGGGATTGGAGAGGGGCTTGTTGTACTTTTTTTTTTTTTTTTTTTTTCTTTTGATTTCTTTGCTTATTATTATTATTATTATTATTATTATTATTATTATTATTATTATTATTATTTATTTATTTATTTATTTATTTATTTTTTTAAGTAAAGGAAGATTTCTCATCCCCCTTTCTGCGTAATTCTTTTTTTCTTCTATGCATTAATGAAATTTCTTTTTCTATCCAAAAAAATAGTCTTGTTTTCATTTCACTCGGCAGTTAAGGAGTATGGGATGCGTTATATCCTAGTTGGAAAAGGGAAAAAGTACAAACTGCAGGACAAGAAATCCTCTAGAAGAAGACACTGAGAAAAATACTATAAAAAAACTAAGAAGAATGAAAACTAAAAAATAATAAAAGCAAACTACTATAATTGGTATTACTTCTTAAGAAACCTCCTCATCAAAGCTCCTCCATCATAACTTATAGCTGGGGATTATTTTAGGTTAATTCATAAACACAGTGTTGAGTCAAGCATTTTTATCCATTACTATTGTTTTTACTCTTGAATGATTATGTTTTTCTGGTTCTAATAAATTAGCATAAGGCCTTGCAAGGAATCAACCCTTAGGTTGTGCTTGGGAGTATGGATTTCATGCCTCAAGTTTGGATTTATGTGAAATTGAATAAAACTTGGTACAATTTTGTATTGATTTGATCCAAATCCACACACCCAGATTGAAGGTCCAAACTCCAAGCTCTGAAACATGGGGTTAATTTTCCCTTTTTTGTTGCTTTTGTAATTGTGTGATGCCCTCTTTGTCTTGTAGGAGTCCCGTAGACGCTTTGACAAATCCATACATGCTTATGATCAGGTATTGGAGATCTCATTGCTCAACCTGATACTTGTTTTAACTATGTGTATATTAGGCATGCAAAAGTACAGATGAAGTAGTGGATTTGAGAAACATCTGCCTTAACAGTCAACAAAGGTCACTTTAGCCAATATATGTTCCTTGTGGTGCATCACATGATGAAGAGTGCACATAGATTCTAACATTCAAATTTACATGCGCACAGACACACATATTAGGAATGGATTTTAACTCGCTTGTATTATTTGTCTACAACTAGTCTTCTCTACATGCAAATCTACTTAATCTTAAGAATTGATAGTTCTTGTATTGAATATTGTTAGAATACCGTTTTACCTAGAAGCTTAAGCTGGTAGGCTGTGGGCCAACAATGTATATCAAGCTTTGACACTCCCCAGCCTGATTGCAAGTGGAGAGATATATTAACAATAAATAGCACCCATTATAGGGGATAGGATCATTTTTATCTACTGCAGAAGAAACATGGGCAACGAGACTCTAACCCGTAAACTCCTGTAACCATAGTTATGATACCTAAAAGCTGAAGCTGTTAACTTGTGGCCAACACTGTATATCAAGTTTTAAAGTATACACGCACACACACGCACACACACACACGCACACGCACACACACACACACACACGCACACACGCACACACACACACACACACGCACACACGCACACATATATATACATATATATATATATGTGTGTGTGTGCATGTGTGTGCGTGTGTGCATGTGTGTGCGTGTGCATGTGTGGAAGCCATATGAGGAAATCAGCTCTAACTCTAAATCAATCATTTAGAAAGTATGTGTGGATGCGAGAAGCTTAAGAAAGAGATGCCACTAGAACCTGAATTTATGCTGAAACTGCTTAAATATCTTATCTCGTATGTCTAAAGAATTGTATTCTTTGATCTTTTCTTCTTGAAACTCTGTCCACTTTTCCCTCGGCAATAAAATGTACTTCTGACCTTTTGCAAAAGAGGAAAAAATGTGAAGTAGATGATATTCTAAGACAGAGAAAAAAGAAGAAGGGAATAACACCTTCCAGTCTGTCTAAATTAATGAACAAATAAAGTATAATTGAATTTTATGTTTTCGATGGTATTATGTTCAAAATTTTAAGTATATTTATTTCCTGTAAGTTTGGTGGTTAAGGCTTAGCTGAGTTGTGCTGACTTCATTCCATGAACCTTTAAGGCTGTAACTAGCTAATAATTGGATCAATTTTTACTTAAAAATTGAAACAAGTGCATCATGTTATCTATCGTGTTGTTAAAAAGTGTATATTTTTATTCTGGAAATGTGAAGGACAAATTGATTTCATGCTTTACATGCAATTTAATTTTTACTAGATTGGAAGGAAAGAACAGAGAAATTTCTTGACTGTAGAGCTTTCTAATCTTTCATGGTTCATAGTGTTCTTTATAGATATATGAAACTTGTGAAGAGTGATTCATAAATTGCATCTAAGATTTTCTATTTTATTCCATTCAAACTGGAATCAGCGAAATGGCATAGGTAGTTGGAATTTTTGAATCTTGATCAATTTCTAAACTCCACCACTGTAAGCACCACTACCAACTTTAGTGGTGCAACAATTATGGTGATGACCATACTTTGAAGCAATGATTCCCCTCCAAAGGTCGTTCTTCTTCTTCATCAATCTCCAAAGCCATTTCCCGAGGAGGGCTTTGTTGATAGTAGAGAGATATTTAAGCATAAGCATCTGTTATGAATAGGTGTTTTATTTATTTTTATAACAAAATAAATTCATCAGATAGAATAAGAATGTACAGTCAAGAGGAGAGGAATCTCCTTAATAAAGTCTGGGAAACCCCAGGGGAAACAAAATAAGAAAACCAGAAAGTGTGAAAAACAACCCAAGGAATTCAGTGTATCCGAACAGGTCAACAGCGAATGCCAATCCCGCTGAATGTCTGAAAAGCATATCTCCTTGAAATTACCATTACCCATGCTCCTCAGAGAAGCCACAAAATGAATCTTCTCCCGCACCAACCAATCTGCTAATTTCTTCCCTGAAAATTATGCAAGTTCCTTCAACAAACCCCAAAATACTGAAAATAAAGCACTAATCCATAGCCCCTCATTTGATTGATGTGATACTTGAAACCCAACCCTGAGCTCCACCAAATGAATCTTCTTTGAATGCCTTCTAATCTTCTAGCAACTGAGTAAGGTGTGGGGAAGAGGGAAATATAATAGAGTGGGAGATTATGCAAGGTGCTCTTGATGAGGGCTAGTCTCTCTCCATTTGGCAGTTAGTTTCTTTTACAAGCAGCGAACATCTTGAATCTTTCAATGATGGGGTCCCAAACTCCTTTGTCTTTGAATTGGTTCCATTAAGGAGATAAAGGTAGGTAATAGGAAAAGGCCCCAGCTTGCATCCCAAAAAACCAGCTAGGAGAGGCCCTCTTATGCTGTCCCCAACTGGAATAATTTCACTCTTACCCAAATTCACCTTTGAGCCTGAAACTGCTTCAAACCCAAGCAGAATGCATCTAAGGTCAAGTATTTGATGAGGATCTTCTTCACTGGAAGTGATGGTGTCATCTGTGAAAAGAAGATTGGAAATTTCCACTTCACTCCCACTCTTCCCTACATTTTGACTTTGAGAAGTCCTTTAGTAGCTTTATTTAACCCAAGGCTTAGCTGATGCAGGGCAGCATCAAGGATATGAAGTCATGAGGATGTAGGAGAAGAGAAGGGAAGAAGAAGGAAGAGAGAGAGAGAGAGAGAGAGAGAGAGAGAGAGGAGATACAAGGGGGAAAATCACATGTTCAATCAATTGAAATTCATCGACAACTACCTGCAACATGCCTTTCATACATTATTTATAAGAAACCTCTAACACATGAAATTACACATATACCCCTTAAAGCTACATTACATTACTAGCAAGCCGTCAAATACACATAATCTTATACAAATTAAATTGAACACATGATTAACTACTAAGTAAACCAAATAATCTATTGACCCAATTCTTCTTAATTATTCTCCAACACGGATCTTCCCAAGATCTTGCTTCTTGTCCAATATCTAATCTCTCCCAGTTAGAAAAAATTCAGCCTTGAATTTTGAAATGGATTAAAAGTAAGATGCGAACTTTGAAAAGTGGCAATCTAACATGGCATCATAGGGAGAATTCTTTGCAATGCTCTCCTCTTGACTCCTCTGAGACAGCGAGCTTGGCAAGAATCTCCTCATCCCTTTCTCCTAAATCCTACTCCATGAAACCTCCCCTCATTCCATACCCTAACCCAGAAACGAAACCCAAATATCAACAAAATCACAGCTTTTGAATCTATTTCTCTTTTGCTTCCAGAGATTTCTTTTAGCAACCAGAAAACTCAACCATCAATCACTCGTGTCTTCCATTGGCAAGTCCTCCTTGGCAACTAGTGATTGTTTGACTTTCAGCTGAGAATACCTTCATTGCACTTTCTAGTATTCTTATCAACACCATTCACCCTTCGGATTCTAGAATATGTTAGGATTAGTGGGAGGGCATTTAGATAATATAAGGTAGATGTTCATGTGGGGGAGGACATTCTTCTGTTAAGGTGGAATGAAAGGTCTTCTGTGCGAATCCTTTAGAGCCACCGATTTTCTGGATTCCAGAGTTCATCGTTCTTTGATTTCTTGGTTGGTACTAATCATTCCTTTCCACTCTACAAAGTACAAAGTAATTTGGAAGGTCAAAATACCCCCTAAAATCAAAGAATTTCTTTGGTTGGTTGTGTTTAATAGGATAAATACTAATTACTTGCTGCAGATGAGGAGATCTTTAAAGGCTCTATCACCCGATATTTTTATGTTTTGTTTTGGATTGTTCATAATCTGTTTCTCATTTTTTATTGCATTGCGATTTGAATGGAAGGTTGGGAATAAGCTATTTAATTGTTTTGGAGAGAGTTGGGTTTGCCCAAGAATAGTGGAGTTCTTGGCAATATCTTTTGTGGGGTTTGGTAGGAGGAAGGAAGGTATTGCATTATGGAATTGTGCTTTATTTGTGGCGTTATGGGGATTGTGGAAGGAACATAATCTACGTATTTTATTAGGGAAGAAGTTCTTGCATTGGTTGGTGTGGGAGAAAGTGCTTTTTATGTTCTTTGTGGTGTGTGAGCAATGGAACTTTTAAGGGGATGTGTTTGATAGATGTTTAGCAGGATTGGAAGTCACTTCCAAAGATGTGCTGATTTGAGCTTGCTGTTTTTTTCTGTGTTTACCTTTTATGTTTTGTTTTGTTTTCTGGGGATTTCCAGATTTTGTTCAGGAGATGCCTTGTCTCCTATTTGTACATTCTTTCTTTATCTAATGAATTTCTTTTTCTATATAAAAAAAATCTATGGATTATTATTAAGTCATTGGGGTTGATCTGCGTAGGGAGCTGTCACGGTCCCACATCAAATGTGTACTAGGGAGATCTTGGGCTTATAAGGAGGGTTTCGGTTCCAACTAAGTGAGATGCTTTTTATAGGACAAACACGTGAGGTCAGTGGGTCAAAGTGGATAATACCTCACCGGAGTTGGACCCAGGACTGTTACATTTGGTATCTGAGCCTTCCTGGGGGTACTATCATGTGAGTAGATCTGCCTTGGGGGTACTATCATGTGAGTAGATTTGCCCTGGGATACTATCATGTGAGTGGATCTTACGCAGAGGTGTAAGCCACTTTGACGAGAACATCAAGAGATCGGACAAGAGGGCTTGTCGTGGTCTCACATCGGATGTGTACCAAGGAGATCACGCTGACAAGGATGTCACACATCAGATGTTTACTAGGGAAATCATGCTGACGAGGACATCGGATATTGGATGGGAGAGCCTATCATGGTCCCACATCGGATGTGTACTAGGGAGATTTTGGGCTTATAAGGAGGGTTTGAATTCCAACTAAGTGAGGCGCCTTTTATAGGACAAACTTGTGAGGCCAGTGGGCCAAAGCAGACAGTACCTCACTGGAGTTGGACCCAGTACCATTACAGGAAGTGAGGAATTGACGACCTTAATCGAGGAGGATTGTATCTTAACAGCGAAGGTGCATGGGTCTTGGTCAAGCTGTGTTCCAATGGTAAAGGGAGATTCCATTGTTTAGAGAAGGGATTTGTAGGATGAAATCATCACATTTTGTGCATCCCTGAGAGCAAAAACAGCAAAGGCTGGAGAAGCTTGTTCAAAATATGGCAAAGTTCTCACAGTCAGATGCATAGAGTTTGACTCCTTGAACCTAATAGGCCATGAAGGGTTAGGGACAAAGCAGAGCTGGGATTCGAGATAGTCAAAGAAACACACCTTTGCTGAGGTGGTTAATAATGCGCTGGTGATTGGGTGGAGAGAATCGGGAAGACATGATTTGGAATCCCGTGATATCATGAATGAAATAATCACTTCCCTTACTAGTCCAGTTTCTAAGCCAACTACTAATTATAATTCTAGGCCTGGGAGAGGGAGGTTTGGGCCTGATCCTAGTGGGCATGCTGGGTTAGTCACTAAATGGGTAAGAAAAGATAAAGAGGAAATGGGTTAAGTCCATTTAAACAAGGTGAAGGGCCTTCTATAGAAGAAAAGAAACCAGGTTTGATAACCCAAATCCAAGTGAGAATTTGAAATTTTGGAGATGTAGGTACTGAGGACAGAAACCTGGCAGAGACTGGAATGTCTTGGTTAGAAGCATGGTCTTAAATTTCCACGAAATTGTCTAAATTTTTGTCAAAATTTCCGATTTCCATCACCTTCAAAATCGAAATGACATTCAATTTCTATCTTGCATAATTTTTGTCGAAATCTCAACGAATCATCTAAAATTTATCGAATTCTCGAAAATTTAGCAAAACTTGTTGAAATTTTAACTATACGATGAAATTTCGTCAAAGTTCAAATGAAAAATTTAGGAGTGAAGTGAAATTTCTATCTTAATTTATTTTATTGAAAGAAAATATTATTACAAGTGCTCATATGAAAAAAATAAACTTACAGTAACATTTTATTTAACCATTCATGTCTAAATCACCATTATTTGTATAATAAATAATATTTAAATAATTTATGAATTTCATTAGTATTAACTAAATATGTTTAATGTACACTATCTTACAAATAAGTTTGATACACATACTATTCTACAATTTTTCCACCTCATACAAAATATGGATGTATTTAATTTGCAATATATCAGTCCTAAAACTTATATTAATATGTTTGTTAACCATTTCTAAAGTTTCACAAAGTATTCCATGCTTTACTACTAATTTATGTTATTTTTTCAAATCAAAATCGATATTGACATTGAAATCGAAATTTTTGTCGAAATTTCCGTACTTTTGGAGCTTCGAAATTTGAGTCAAAATCGAAATTTAAGACCATGGTTAGAAGTTAGTTCAGAAGAAGATGAATCTAGCGATATTAAAAAGAAGGGTTTATTACAGGAAAATAAGATTGATTTTATTGCAGTTCCTATTTTGAGGATGGGGGAGGAGAAGGGTGATAAAGTTGAAAGGGGATGCAGAGTCTTTAGTTGTAAAACTCC
Organism: Malania oleifera; assembly: GCF_029873635.1. Lineage (NCBI taxonomy): Eukaryota > Viridiplantae > Streptophyta > Magnoliopsida > Santalales > Ximeniaceae > Malania > Malania oleifera. The sequence continues at coordinate 84,686,918 of NC_080420.1, forward strand.
CAAATAGTGACAAAAAAGGCGAACAAGAATTTAATTCACACAATAGAAAGATTTATTCCCATTCAAAAAATTGGCTCATAGCATCCAACAGAAGTTGTAGAGACTCAAGGGGAAGAAATTAGTGAATTTGAGGCAAATTCAAATTCAGAAGACTACCTAAGCAACTTCTACGATTTTGACTATGGGTTGCTAGTTGACCAGCTGAGAGGCGAGTTAGAAATGGAAGAAGAAGACAAATGGGCAGAATTTTCAAGAGGTCTTTGTTTATATGAAAGGGAGGGAGAAATAATATGGAGTGAGAAACCCTTAAATGGAATTCAGCATATAGGAGAAGAGAGTTCTCTAATGTCCTTGACACGGGGCAAGGGTTAGAAGATTTTGCTAAGCACAGCTTAGACCAAAATACAGCTTTGTTTGAAAGAAGGGGGGGGGGGGGGGCCGTCTTTGTCCCTTGTTCCTAAGCCCATTCCTAATAAGGTGGATGTTGTTGCTATTCCTTTTGATATTGGGAAGGGTAATGATGAAGAGACAACAATTCCATCAGATGATCTGAATTCTTCAGAAGCCGGAAAATATTTTCTTCCTCTTCCTGTTTAGTCCTTTTCTCCTTTTGATGTTTTATGCAATAAAGAGGGTTTCGCTAGTAGTAGTGCCTTTGATTTTGGTCTAGAGGATAGTAAGAGGGACTATAAAGAACTAAACGAACTTTTGAATGGCATAGGTTTGAGAGCTAAGGTTAAGTTGGAGATGAGTCCGAAGATGTATAAGCGGAAAAAAAAAGAAGGTGCATCCAAAAAGAATTAAAGAATTTGGTTTCTTCCATCAATTATGGGGGCGATAAGGGTACTAGGAAGGGCAAACGTGTTAGATTATGAAGATTTTAAGTTGGAACTTAGGGGTCAAGGGATGTGAGGAAGAGAAGTATGATTAGGGAGGTTTTGCTTAGGAATTCTCCCAATATTGTTTTAATCTAGGAGACTAAGTTTGATTAGCTAACGGGGAGGTTGTTGGGGGGATTTGGAAAGGACAAAATAGGGATTGGGTTTATGTTGTAACGCTCCGACCCTCTACGTGGGTTCGGAGTGCTACTAAAACATAGCATACACGTCTCTTTGATACCATACATATACAACCCACCCAAAGAAGGGGAAACAGGTGTTCCATACTGATCATCATATACATACACAACGGAAATTACATACTAATACATCCAACACTTTCCAGGGTTCTAACTATTTCCCACTTACATACATAACTAATTCCATATCCTATTATTACAATCCCCAAAATAACAAAACTACTATCTATGTTTCACCAACTCTGACAATATCTATCGACTGTCCAACATCAGCCCGACAGTATGCTAGACTCGATCCCTTGAAGGACCTGAAACATGATTTGTACAATAGGGTGAGACACCTTTCAGTAAGATGGATTATATTATTATCAGTGTGTGGCTAACATGAGTTGTCGTGTACACATATTACTGTTAACATTTAAATACATTTAACTGACATTCTAAAAATAGTACTGCAATATATTTGTCGGCAAACCCATAATTTCATAATAAAATACTGCTGACTCAATATAACCCATTTTATAGTAAATATGCCCATATATACCTAGAAGATACAAGTTGGACTGCTGAATTAGCATCGTCATGCGTTCACATACTACGACGACATGCTTTCCCCCATGATGAGTTGTGTAACCCGTAGGCTGGACCTAGCATATAGCCGGCCGACTATAGCTAAGTCAAACTAAGTAGTAAGTACAATTGTGCCTACGGTATACTTGGAATTCTGCATCGGGAGGGTCACCCGGAATTCAACATCGGATGGGGCACCGAAATTCTGCATCGGGGAGTGCTACCCAGGTCTCCAATCGACAATCCAAATGCCAACACTCTCTCTAAGATGTGTGGCTGCATTATCTCCCAATATATAGTTACAATACTGTGCTCATAACATAACATCATATTCACAGGGCTCTAAAATCATATATGACTATTTACATCATAAAACTGAAATCATAATTCATTTTCATAAAACTGTATAAAATATAAACTGTTTGTAATTCTCTGGAATATCTGTCATATACTGTTTACTAACATCGGCCCCCGGCTGTCAATCATAACCCGACCCCCGGCCATCATATCTAATCTCGGCTCATAGCCGTTACAATTCAGTATTACACAAAACCTATTCATTCATGCCAATTAAAACTGTACTAATGCAACACAATTTTTCACCTGGTAAATCATAAATAAAATAACTGCTTGAGAAAATAGACACTGTGCTGAAAATAGGGGTATGACTATTTCCAAGTTGTTATTTTACTAAAATATAGATACGTGGTTAAGTATAGGAAAAACGGAGATAATCAACCCTACCGCCTTTAGTTCGTATTAAAACACGCCTACGGTTTGAAATCACAAATTCCAACCAGTGAAAATGTTCAGAAAACCCAGTACTTCAATCCAAAAATATCATATTTGAGTTTAATCGGTTGATTTTGAAAATAACATCGGTTAATCGAACCCTAGGCTCGGAAACCCTAGAAAAGCCGTAACATATAAACATATCTTGTATTTTCAATCGGTTAAAACTTGCAAAAGTAAGTGACATAATATAATCCCCTTACGTGATTCCTAAAAAACGACTCGAAACTCTTGAAAAATGAAACCTTAACTTTTGGAGCGGGGCCTGAAAACGAGATCCTACGAGCCGGGAGGAGAGAGAATCGAGGAGCACTTGTGAGTGATCCGGGGGACTTAGAGAGAGAGAGAGAGAGAGAGAGAGAGAGAGAGAGAGAGAGAGAGAGAGGAAATGAGAGTTATAAAATAAAAACATAACTTAGCCCTTAATTAACTTAAAATATCTCCTTCAAGATATTTAATATTTATATATATAAATATCTAAAAATATCTCTTCCAAGATATTTATTTATTTATTATTTTATTTTATTTTATTTCATTTTTATTTTTTCTGTTTGGGTTACTGCATATGTACCCTCTCGAGGGTTTGCGGGAGGCATCCTTGTGTTGTGGGATTCTCATTCTATCACTAAAGTGGATAGTCTAGTGGGATTTTTTTTTTCTCTTACTATCTTGTGAATTGGTTACAAGGGTCAATGGTGGGTTTCCTCTGTGTATGGTCCTTCTAGAGTCTAGATCGACTCTTAGGGGTTCTTTTTAGGATGACCTTTATTTTGTGTTTGGCTGTTGTTCACCTAGGTGGATTATAAGTGGTGATTTTAATGTGGTGAGGTTCCCGCAGGAGAAGAAGGGGGGGTGGAAGGGCTTCAAGATGATCTTGGCTTCAAGATGATCTTCTTAGCATTATAGTGGGAGACATGTATTCTCATGCAAGGTCATAAATTTCAATTGCGACTCAAATTTCAAACCTCCAAAGGTACCAAAATTTCGACGAAAATTTCGATTTCAATGTCAATTTCGATTTCGATTTGAAAAGTTTTTTGGAAATCAGTAGTAAAACATTGAATTCTTCTATGAAACTTTAGAAATGGTTAATAGACGTGATAATATAAGTTTTAGGACTAATATATTACAAGTTAAATACATCTATGTTGTGTTTGAGGTGGAAAAGTTGTAATATAATTTTGTATCAAGCATATTTGTAAGATAATGTGCATTGAACATATTCAATTTATACAAACAAAGTTGCTATAATTATTTAAATATTATTTATTATACAAATAATGATAATTTAGACATGAATGGTTAGATAAAAAATGTTGTTGTAAGTTTATTTTTCATATAATTTCAAAAGCCCTTGTAATAATCTCTTTGTTTCAATAAAAATATAAAATAAATAAAGAGAGAAATTTCGCTTTGCTCCTAAATCCCTGATTTGAATTGCAAGGAAATTTTGTTCTATAGTTAAAATGTCGACAAATTTTGCTAAAATTTTTAGATTTCGATGAATTTCAGATGATTTGTTGAACTTTCGATGGAACATCTGTAAAAGAAATTGCCTGCTATTTCAATTTCGAGGGTGATGGAAATTGGAAATTTGAATGGAAACTTCAACAATTTCGTCGGAATTTAAGACCATGTTCTTATGTTCTAGAGTCGCACCAAATCATCGAAGGAAGGAGAACCTAGGAGTACGTGGCCAATATTCATGGGTATGATATTACACAAGCAAAATATTCATCCATTTCTATAGGATGTAAACATCTTTCACAAACATGTAAAGTCATCAACCAAGATATCGCATAAGGCTCTGGGTGAGGTTTTTGATGATGTTACATGCAACTAGGGTTGCAAATGACATGAGCCTAGCGGAGCCAAGCTGTGGCGAGCTTGAGCTCAGCTTGTTTATTTGTTAGTGAGCTCGAGCTTGATTGGAGCTTAAAGTTTTCAGTTCGAGCTCGATTGGTTTAGCATATATATAACTCAAGCTTAGCTTGAGCTCGATTTGACTAAAGCTCATTTTACATATAAATGAGTTTGAGCTCGAGCTCAAGCTCAGGCTCAAGCTCAAACTCAACTTGATTGAAGCTCGTTTCAAACTAATAAGTGAACCAAACCACTAAGCTAATTAAATTAATTGGTAATTAATAAATACAATTTGAGAAAAATATATTTTAAAGTAAAAAATTAATTTAATGTGACTAATATTGAGTTTTTTCATGAGCCTAATATTGAGCTAGTTTGCAAGCCTACTATAGAGTAGTTCATGAGTTACTAACGAACTAGTAGATGAGCTGATAAACAAGCTGTTAAATGAGTTGGCTTGTGAGCTGTTAAGCGAGCCAACTCATGAGCCTAACAAGCCGAGTATGAACCAGCTTGAGCTCAGCTTGTTTAACTTAATAAATGAGTTTGAGCGGGCCATTATCGAGCTGAGCACTGATTAGCTCATGAGCGGCTCGGCCCATTTATGGAAACCACATTCATAGGACATCTTCCATCAGGGATTATTTTGCAAACATTCCTTCTGCACTTAGAAGCATGAAAAAGCCTGAAATTGTGCCCAAGGTTTGATAAATGACATTCCTTTTTCGGAAGGCATAGGGGCAATCTGGCAATGACGTTAACCTCTTCTTAGCGTCTCCCATCTTCGAATCCTCGAGTATGGGACCCCCCCCCCCCCACCCCCCAAAAAAAAACCCCATTTCCTTCCCCTAATTGCCTGCATAAGTTATAGTCTCTATGTGCTGGTTTCTTTATTAAAATTGAACCCTTCAACCTTTCAAGTAGCTCTATTCCCTAAGCGACCACTCTGCATTGAATCCTTCCATTTGTTACTAGGACTCCCTATGAACACCACACTTCATCGGAATCCTTCTTGTACATCGACGACATCCCTTTCATCACCTCGCTACCTCTGTCCACATCAAAAACCCTAAATATTGTTCCATATCTTGCTAACCTTTGCTGTCCCCTGCGAGGCAGTAATCGTCCTTTATCAGTATTGTCCAGCTCCTGTCCCAAAATCTAAAGCCCCGTTTAATCTCGTCATCTTGACCTTTCCCAACCCTGAACATCTTGCTCATGCTTGAAGCAGCCATGGGAGAACTTGTAAGAGTTAATGCTGAGAGGAAAGTGATCACCATTAACTGACTAGATGCTTTGACCTATCGCAGCATGGAATTTGCAGATAAGCTTGTCTCCTACACTGTATTTGTTCGTATTGGTGAAGGAGGAGCTCTTGTGGCTGTTGAAGCTGACGGGGGTGCTATGTGCTGCCAATGAAGGAGGTGCAGTAAGCCTCAAAGTTATCTACAGAAAGGCAGAAAATAGTGTTATCTTTGGAGTTCCTTGAAAATGGTAGAGGCAGGTTTATTTGCTTGAAGAAGGATGATAGCAAGAATTTCCTCGACGCATCCCTCAAGGGGACTGGAAAAAGGGGTGGAGGGATTTCCTTGCTGCCCTTTTGGAGTTATCGTCAACATCACAAAACATCCCACATCCAATAATGTAGTTGGCAATTCTCCGACTGCAGCTCTTGGAATATTTAGAGATAAAAGGAGAAAAGCACAAGGACCAGCATGATTCAGAGGTTATCATCATGTCCCTCCTATGTTGAAGTGATTAGATGAACTCTGGCGATGAGGGTGGAGGCTGGGATGGAAATAATCCGTAATAAAAAGGAGTGGGGTGGTCATTTACCTAAAACAAATCCTAATCCCATGACACGTGAGGACGGGGTTAAAAGTAAAGGTTTCAAATTTGCTGGGGTGAACTTTGTGGGGTCGAGAGTCTTGTTTTGGTTGAAGCTGGGTCAGAAATTCGGAGGCCTAATTCATCCAGAATAAAACTAAGGATGTATGGGTCATTAAAAGTAAGGGCTGAAATCTAGTGAAGGATGACGTAAAGAGCCCAAACCCTGTAAACACAGCAGTTAAGGCTTGTGGTAGAGATGGAGGGGGATCAACTAGAACAAAGCTAAATGGGACAACGTTATGGCTGGGCAGAGTTCATAGTTCAGAAGCTATCTGTTGAAGAGGCTTCTACGATCAGAAAAAAAACAAGTTGACATTTGCAACCTAGCTGATTCTCCAATTATGGCTTCGATAGAGATGGCGAACATGTTATTAGAAAAGGTATATGGAAGATGATTTGATGTATGATTTGGATGAAGGTAGATCAGGGGGTGTGGATTATAGCGGTGATGTGATAAGAAAAACACAGGAATTTGGGAATTTCAAAGGGGTTTAGCCGGAAATATTTTAGCTGGCATGTGGGGGGTCCCTTGGTGGTTGGATGGTGACAAAATTTTAAGGGAAAGGGTTTCGGGACTTCTGATTATGATGGTGTTAGTGGTGTTGCAAAAATCTTCTAGGAATGAGGTGTTCAAAGAATCAGGACACAACTGAAATTTTCAAAAGAAGTTTAGAACTGTTTCTCATCCCCCCCCCCCCCTCCTTTTGAAATCTTAGGGAAGAGAAGATAATTGAAGGGGATGAAATCTGGGATTTAGGATTTAGGGATTGTTGGAACCACTTACGTAGAAGTGTTTTTGGGAAAATGTGGCTGAATTTAATAAGTTATCAAGATTGTTGGATGGTGGTGAAGAATTTATGAAAGTTTTTAATGAATTTTATCACAATGGGGTTTTTTGCAGGAGTATTTATTCTACTTTTATCACTTTGGTTCCTGAGAAAAATAGGTCCATCAAGATTTCTGATTATAGACTGATTAGCTTAGTTTCTAGTGTTTATAAAATAATTGCTAATGTGCTAGTTAAAAAGTTATGTGTGGTGCTTGATAGGACTATTTCTAAGTCCTACAGTGCATTTGTGGGGGTGAAGACAGATCGTGGATGCAATTTTGATTGCTAATGAAACCGTTGAGGATATTAGGAGAAGAAGAAGGGCTCGTTTTTAAGTTGGATTTTGAAAAAGCTTATGATAGAGTGGGTTGGAATTTTTTTAACCAGATTTTATTGAGGAAGGGGTTTGGAGAAAGATGGCGTAAATAGATGAAAGGTTGTTGGTCTAATGTGAATTTTGCGGTGATAGTGAATGGAGAGCCTAAATCTTGGTTTAGGGTCACAAGGGGGATTGGACAAGGGGATCCTATTTCTTCGTTTTTGTTTGTGTTAGTGGCGAATGTTTTGAGTAGGTTGGTTGATAGGGTGGTGGATAGAGGTTTAGTGAAAGGTCCTAAAGTGGGCAAGGAGGAGATTATGGTTTCTCACCTTAGTTTGCAGATGATACTATTTTTTTCCTTTTTTCTAGAGGATCATAAGTCGTCCATTCTAAATATAGTGGCACTTCTTTGAATTTCTAAAAGTGTATCAATGTTGAAGATTAATATGGGAAAGAGTGGAATTGCGGCTACTAACGTGCTTATAGAGTGTTAGCGAATTAGCCTTGGAAGTTGGGTGTGCAGAGTTGGGGTGGACAATGTCCTATGTAGGGGTTCCTTTGGGGGGCAATCCTAGAGTAGCTAGTTTTTGGGATCTAGTGGTGGAGAGAGTGTCCAAGTGGTTAGACAGCTGGAAGTGACCGCTTTTCCCTATGGGAGGGAGGATACTTGTCTTTCCAGTATTCTGTTGTATTTTCTATCTATTTTTAAAATTCCAATGGGATTCTCTAGTAAGATTGAGAGAATTATGAGAGATTTTTTGTGGTTAGGGGTCGGGGGTTTTTAAGGATCACTTGGTGAATTGAGAAGGTGTGTAGGACTAAGAGAGAGAGTGGTTTGGGCCTTGGAAATTTGATGTCCAAGAACACGGCTCTTTTGGCTAAATGGCTTTGGTGGTTCCAGTTAGAGGTTTCCTCCTCAGGGCATAAAGTTATCAAAAGTAAATATGGACTTGATGAGAATGGGTGGGATACTAATTTAGGTTCTAGGAGTTCATTGGAAAGCCCGTGGAAAGCTATTTCCAAATTTATCCTCTCTTTATTCCCCACACTAAATTTGTGACGGGTGAGGGTTGCAACATTCTTTTTTGGAAAGATATATGGTTAGGGAGTGTTGTTTTGGTTGCCTCTTTTCCTCACTTATTTCGTTTGAGCTTGGGGCAAAATGATCCCGTTTCTTTTTTATTGTAGATTCAGAAGGTCCTCTACCTTCTTGGGATTTTTATTTTAGGAGAGCCTTGAATGATAGGGAAACTATTGAATTATCTTCTTTGTTGGTTATATTGAACAATTATACGATGTCTTCCAAGGAGGATAGTCGATCTTGGTTGTTGGATTCCTTAGGAAACTATTGAATTATCTTCTTTGTTCGTGTACATCTTTCTTTGATTTTTCGGTTGGTACCAATCATTCCCACTCTACAAAGTAATCTGGAAGGTCAAAATCTCCCATAAAATCAAAGTGTTTCTTTGGTTGGTTGTGCTTAATAGTATAAATACTAATGACTTGCTGCTGATGAGGAGACCACTAAAGGCTCTATCCCCTGATATATGTATGCTTTGTTTTGATTGTTCAGAATCTGTTTCTCATTTTTCTTGCATTGTGATTCTTTATGGAAGGTTTGGAATAAGTTAATTATTTTGGAGAAAGTTGGGCTTGTCCGAGAACAGTGGAGTTCTTGGCAATATCTTTTATGGGGTTTGGGAGGAGGAAGGAAGATATTGCTTTATAGAATTTTGCTTTATTTGCAGTGCCATGGGGCTTGTGGAAGGGACGAAATCTACGTGTATTTTTTCAGGGAAGAAGATTCCATATTGGTTGGTGTGGGAGAAAGTGTTTTTTTATGGCTTCTTTGTGGTGTGGCCAATGAAAATTTTAAGGGGATGTGTTTGACCGATATTTAGAAGGATTGGAAGCCCCTTCTAAGGGCGTGCTGATTTAAGTTTGCTGTATTTTTTGTGTTTCCTTTTTTTTTTTGTTTTATTCTTCTAGGGATTCTCAGATTTTGTTAGGGAGATGTCTTCTCTCCTATTTGTACATTCGTTCTTTATCTAATGAATTTCTTTTTCTATTTTGAAAAAAGTGCTGATAATTAGTGCTGAAAATGGAAAAGTGTTGAAAGTTATAAGTGGTGTTTGATTGTGTTTAAGTGGTATTTGGATACTTCTATTATAGGGTGCTATATGATTATTTTTAAATATGTTTTAAATTAAAAATATTAACATTTTCTAATTAATAATTTCTTTAATAATTATTTTATTTATTTTTAATTAACATTTAAATATTTTATATTAAATAAAATAATATAAGATGATTTTTTTTAATTAACAATAATATTGTTTCTTTAAAGATAATTAAGAATAATATTGTTATTAATGTATATTTATAGCATATTACTATCATATTAATTTATGGTAAAAATAATTTTTAATTAAAATTTTAAAATATATATATTTAATGTCTATTTAAATTAATAGATTTTTATTCTTTGTTCCAAATAATACATAGTAAAATAATATATGATTGTTTTTTAAATGCTTTAAATAAAATATTAATATTGCATAATTTAAAATTTAATAGATAATTATATTAATATTAATATTTTATTAATTTATATTTTAATTGATAATTATATTAATTTTTATAATTAAAATTTAAATATTTGCTGTTAATGAAAGTAATATAATATAATTTTTAAACTAACAATAATTTGTTTTTTTAATATTAATTTATAGATGGTACTTTTTATTCATTTGAAAATTGAATTATATTTCATTAACTATTAATATTTGAAATACATAATAAAATAATATATGATTATTTTATTATATATTTTAAATTAAAATTGAATATTTTTAGTTGAAAATTTAGTTTAATATATATGTTAATTGTTATTTTTAATTAAAATTTAAATATTTTATTAAGTAACAATAATATAATATTATTTTTCAATTAACAATAATCTTGTTCTTAATACATATTTATAACATATGATTATCATATTATATTTTATTAAAATAATATTATTAATTAAATTAGTATTTTAATTTTTTAAATATTAATTTAAATTAATAGATGGTTCTTCTTCTTTGTGCAAGAATTGAATTATGTTTCATGTTATAATACATAATAAAATAATATATGATTATCTTCTAATATATTTTTTAAAAGTACAAAGTGTCTAAAATTCTTGTAGTTACAAAACTAATCCCGCCTATGAATAGTGGCACTTATAAGTGACTAGAAAAGCTAACTTTCGTTGCTTCTCAAAATGTACTTGAAAAGTTCTTGAAAAAGTGGTTATGCAAAAATACTTTTTGCAATAAGTACTTGTTGTAGTACAAGACCACTTTTTTTGTTTTATTTTATTTTGTTGTAAAAGTGCTTATTTTAAGTGATAAGTGCTACAAACACTTTTTTTAAGTGTTCCAAAACGGAGGCTTAGATTCCTAGATGGTTTCAAGATGGGAGGAGGAGGAGGAGGAGGAGGAACAGAGAAATAGAAAAAGAACTAGGTGGGAGATAGAGAATGAAGAGGAGAAGAGGAGGAGGAGAACAAGAGTGAGAGGGGAAGTTGGGGGCGGAAAATGAAGACTGGAGATTGTGATCGGGCTTTGATAGCAAATGATGCAGGGCAGCATCAAGGATCTACAACCATTGGAGAATGTAGGAGAGGAGAAGGGAAAAATAAAAAGGAAGAGGGAAGAGAGGATGTACAGGGGGGAATCACACATTCAATACTATTTAAATTCATCAATAGCTACCTACAACATAGCTTTCACATACAATTTCTAAGAAAGCCTCTAATACATAAAATTACACATAAACTATAGTAAATTAGAAAGAAGTCCCCTGATACACATAATCGTGTACTAATTAGACTAACACAATTAACTACTAAATAGACCTAACAATCTCTTGACCGAGTTCTTCTTAATTATTCTCCAACAATAATGTTCCCAAGGTCTTGCTTCTTGTCCTACATCGTTAACACTTCCATAACCAAGAGGGATTGCCTTGCCTCAGACCTCTGGAAAAGCAAATGATTCATACAATTTGTTTCTTATTCTCCAACAAGGATCTTCCCTAGGTCTTGCTTCTTGTCCTACATCATTTGCACTTCCATAACCAGGAGGTATTGCCTTGCCTCAGACCTCTGGAAGAGCGAATAATCCATACAATTTGTTTCTTATTCTCCAACAAGGTTCTTGTTAGGGTCTTGCTTCTTGTCTTACATTATTAACACTTCCATAACCAAGAGGGATTGCTTTGCCTTAGACCTCTGGAAGAGCGAATTGTCCAAACACTTTGTTTCTTACTCTTCCAGGAAATCAAATTACCACCAAAAAAGATATAGTACCTAGTTGTGACTCTTCTATCTAAAGGTAAGTTGACCCAATCTGCGTTTTGAATATCCTTGAATGTAAGTATGACCCTGATCTTGCTAGGGATACCTTTAAGATATCTCAAGATGTAGATTATTCTATCCCAATGACTTGTCCTCTGTGAATCCAAAAACGACTCATAGAATTTGTTGTAAAAGATATATCTGGTCTAGCAGTTGTAAATAATTCAACTTTCCAACATGTCTTCAGTACGTCCTAGGTCAGGCGATAAATGACCCATATCTGCACTAACTTTCTATTAGAATCCCTGGGTCTATGAACGGGTTTGGATGCCAAGAGCATAGTCTCATCCAAAAGATAAAAAATATACTTCCTCCATAGCAGAACATTTCTAGTATGAGATCTGGATACTTCTATACCCAAGAAGTACTTCTATGGTCCCTAATCTTTGGTCTGAAACTTAGTCTTTAGAAAATGTTTTAGACCTTGAATACCTTGGTCATCATTATAGATAATCACTATATTATCCACATACAAAATAAGTAGAATCCAACTCGTTGGAGTATGACAATAAAACACAAAGTGATTTGTTGCACATTGTCAAAGGCCATACTCAAGTACTACATCCTTGAATTGACCAAACCAGCCTTTGGGAGACTGTTTTAAACCATATGATGACTTCTTGAGCTGACACACTAAGCTTGAGTCCTCTTGAGTGACAAACCTAGGTGGTTGCTCCATATAGACCTCCTTCTCAAAATCACCATGTTAGATTAACACTTTACCTAAAAGCTTAAGCTATTAGGTTGTGGGGAAACAATGTATGTCAAGCTTTAAATCTCTCCTAGTCATGTAGCCTGCCCAATAGCACGTGGAGAGATAAATGAAGGATAAATAACACTCATTACAGGGGATCAATATATTTGTAAACACCAAACAATAAACGTGGGTAACAAGACTACAACCCAAGAACTCTTGGTAACCTGCTTTGACACAATGTTAAAGTATTGAGTAAAATAGAAGACCAAATATCAATGACCATAATATCCTTGCTAACTCACACTCATTAACATAACACTAACACACGAATAATACTAAATGACCAAAATAACCATTAACAGTTATATAATTTAGTTTTTTGGGGATATTTGCGTTTCTAAAAGTAGAAACTGGATATAAGTGTGTGGTAAACAACTGTTTTAGCTTTTAAAATTCCAACTTTTAGCTTTTATGGGGAACTGTAGAAATATATTTTGAACTTTTAAAAGCTAAAAGAAAGCCTCCCCCCCCCCCCTCTTGAAAAAGTTATCATATTCCATGGGTGTCAAATTTTATTTTTTCCTAATATTACAAATTTATCAGTGCAATAATTACATTTCCTAAAAATACATATCCTTTTTTGTCATTTACATATTTTTAGGCACGTTATAGCGTTTTACCAAACATTCAAAATCAATTTTTTCTTTATAGTAGCTCGTTTTTCACAAGGGGCCAATCAATTTTTACAATAATCTCTATCATCGTCCTTCTTAGAAGTTCCTTTTCAAAAGCAACAAGGGGCTAAACCTTCGACTATCTATCAAGGCACAAATTTTAGCTTTTCTCATTTCAGGTTAATAGGACTTCCATTTCTTCAATAGTCTCAATGAAAGAGAGGTTGATGAGCTTACTTGCTCACTAATTGCGCTGTTTTCTTTTGTTCCTTTTACTAGGGGAGATACCTGGGTTTGGATTGGGGATTGTTTGAGGTTCTCCCTTCGACATGTTTCTTTGCTCATCTTCTAAATGCTTCAAGTCATAGCCCCTTTCCTTTGTATAAATTCATTTGGCGAGCAAAGGTTCCTTACAATATGTGGGTGTGCAAAGGTTCCTTACAATATGTGGGTGTTCATCTGGACTCTAGCTCTCTACAAAAGTTTGTTACAAATTAGGAAACCTTTTAAGGCCATCAGCATAAACGTCTGTGTGCTGTGTTGCAAGTCAAATGGGATTAATATGCACCTTTTTCGTCTTTATTGGGTGGCAAGATCTTTGGAGTGTTTTATTTCCTTGCTTCAGTGAGGCATGAGTGGCCCTGCAAAATATGTACGATTTTTTATTGGTGACATTTCGAGGTTTCAGAAAGAGTGGAAGAGGGAATGCTTAAGGATTCGTGCAGTGTATGGACAGCTATCTTTTGGACTCTTATGGCTTGAGAGGAACATGGAAATTTTCAAGGATGAAGACTTCTCTGTTTTTGCTTTGGGATAGAGTTAGTTTTCTTGCTTCTTTCAGGGCACACTCTTTTGAGGTTTTTGTGGCATTATCACTGTCCTATCTTCAAAGGAATTGGAAATTTGGGAGGCAGCATTAGTGTAATTATTTGTTTTGCAGAGGATGCTTTATCCTCCATTGCTTGTATTTTTTCTGTCTTTGAAGGAATTTTAGTTGTCTTAAAAAAGGATAAAAACAACCACAACCAAACCTTGGCTGACTAGGTGGGGTCTGTTATCCTATTAGAAGAACAGAAGATAGTATGGGAAAGAGAAAAGAAAACAGAAGCAGGAAATAAAAGCATCATAGAGACTTGCTTTCCAATCCCACTGCAAGTCTCTGAAGTAGGCTTGTTTGCAACATTTAGAAATGTACATAACTAAAGATGCGGGAAAGACGAATATATTGTCAAGCAATTGTAGAAAAGGAACTGATGCAAAATGCGCGGTCTTAATATAGTTTTTCTTTCTATAAAAAAGAAATTATTTGACAGACATATTTATTTTTCTGGTCCTTCTTGGTATGTTGTCAGCTTGTTTGAACTGACATATCCTTACTAATTTTAAAATTTTCAGTCTTGCATGCATGCTTAGATTCTAAATTATCCTTGTATTGTCAGCAATATAAAAAAAAATGTCTGCCTTCCAGGCACGAGTTGCTTATGTTAGGATTGACATGGCTACAAGGTTATCCATGCAACCTCCTAAATGCTTTCATGGCCCATTAACCAACCAAATTTGAATCAGTATGGTATGGTTAATATGACTTCAAACATTGCCATGTTAAAGATGGACAAGTGGGATGGATGGCTTGATAAAAAAGGCTCTATTTCATTGTTTGGTTGTCTTAAATTTATTTGTGGCTTGCTTATTTCAATTTTATTTTGCTATTTTTTAGTAGCATAACTTATGAAGGGAAGGGCTTAAAGAAGGGTTTTCTTGAGAGCAATGCTAGAGGTAATAGGCCTGTGATCATCACTGGCCCATGTGGCAGCATCAGAAAATGATGCATGGGACCCATTATCCCTCCTTATCTCTAGTGCTGTTATGTGGGCCTGTAATTCCAAGCATTTTCCTTTGCTTAATTGGGGATTGTTGCTTTGTTTTTTATTTCTTTTTCTGTTTTTTCTTTTCTTTTTTTTCCCCCTGCTATGACGATCTCTTGTCCTCTCCTAGGCTGCTTTGAGACTTGTCTGGTCTTATTACTCGCATATGCTTGGAAAAAAATAGTATTAAACACTAAGGCTAAAGTTTTTAGATGCTTAAACACAATTCTCTACAGATATTTTATTTGATATACAGGATTTGGGAAAAGATTCATGTAGCTGACCCCACCTAGTGGACTTAAGGCGTGGTTCATTGTTGTTGTTGTTATATACAAGATTTGGAATCCAAAATTGAATATTCAAATTTTTTTATTGTTCTGACTTCTGTATTCAGAGTATTTTTCAATTTCAACTTCAACTGGTTCACTTCTTGTACTTTCTGCAGGCACGCGAAAAGTTTGTTTCTTTGAAGAAGAGCACACGAGGAGACATTGTTGCTGATTTAGAAGAGGTATACTGCATATTTTTTTTAATTTCCTTTTCATGTTAGTAAAGTTGAAGTTATTTAATCTGAATAAATAACATTCCTTTGTTTTTGAACTGGGGAAGAATACCTGCCTCCCTTTCTCCCTCCTTTATTCATTTGTTTTTTATTTTATTTTGTTAGAAGAGAATAGGTTATTTCAGCAATTTGGTTGTGTGTGGGGTTATTTTTGTCCTCAAAAATGTTATTATTATTAATATATAGGAAGGTGGACCTGGAGCTGTACATAACTCTCCAGGATTTTGCCGTCTCCTCCTTTCTCTTTCTTTCTTTCTTCTTTTTTTCTCTTCTTTTCTTCTTCTCTCCTCCATCTCTAACTTTAGACCACTCTGCACATCCTTGATAGAATGCTGTCTGTTTGTTGTGGTTTGGTTATGCGAAGCAGTTATGCTCTGTTTTGGGTATACTGCCTATGCTGTTCTGCTGTTCTGGCTGGTATTCTGCAGTTATGAAGCTGTTTTTATTTTTTCATGTTTGTGAGTGCTTGCTTTCTGACAATCTTGTTTCAATCGTGGGCAGTTTTGGTTGGTGTTCTATGACTTTGCATTTTCTTCTAGTTGCTGCCAGCAAAATTTCTGCAGCTGCTGTGTTGCCATGTAGTTTATCAAGTTCCCATTGTGATTGTCTGTGCTGCCTGATTCTCCTAATTGCTGCACTATTCATTCACGATTTTAATGTTTGCTGATTGTAGTGTATGGGAGGTGGTTTTGATTGCCTCTGTTTGGCTGATACTGTTGATGTACATATCACAACCATCAAATTGGATCCTCCAACTACCTGTTGTGGTCTCAGGTGGTGCGCATGTATATTAACGTGAAAGGGAAGTCCAAGTATTTGTTGCATTTTTCTTCGTTTCTAGACTCCAAAGATTATGAAGATTGAATGAAAGAGAATGATATATTGCTTGTGTGGTTGTGGAATAGCATGGAGCCACAAATATCTGCGAATGTGATGTTTCATAGAATAGCCAAGGCTGTTTAGTGACCAAAGCAGGATTACAGCTTAGCCGTGGCTTCAAGAAAAATTTCAAATCAAGGAATTAGGTACTCTGTGTTACTTTATTGGTATGGAGATTGTACAGTGTAGGAAAGGGTTGAGTCTATCTCAGCGAAATATACCTTGGACTTGATAAGTGAGATTGGTTTGTTAGGAGCTAAACCAATTGATACTCCTGTGGATCCTAACATGAAGTTGTCCGGGGATGTTGGATCGGGATTTGAGGACACGCATTGATATAGGCATAGCAAGTTGATCTACTTGACTGTGACTTAACCTGACTTATCTTCTACAATAGAGGTGGTGAGTTAGTTTATGGAAAATCCCAAATAACCACATTGGGCCACCATTTGTAGGATTTTGCGGTATCTCAAACTCAAAGGCTCTCCTACCAAAGGTTTGATATATAAATGTAATAAAAATGGTAAGATCATGGGATATTCTGATGCATATTGGACTAGCTCTATTGATGATTGAAGGTCTACTACCGGATATTTGTGCAATCATGGGATAATCTTGTTACCAGGTATAGTAAGAAAGAAACTATTGTAGCCAGATCTAGTGCTCAAGCAGAATACTGAGCTATGGCTTAGACTTGTGAGTGAGCTTTTCTGATAATCAAGCTACCATTTTTATCGATACCAATCCAGTACCCCCATGAGAGGACAAAGCACATCAAAGTTGATTGCCGTTTTGTGGTATTGAAGAAGGTTGTGGGGACTACTATAAAATCTGTGGATCATGTTAAAGCTTGATATACATTATTGGTCTACAATCTAACAACTTAAGCATTTAGGTAAAGTGGTAATCTAGCATGGTATAACATTTGGCTACTAGGAGGTCTTAGGTTCTAGTCTTGTTGCCAGCTATTACTGTGTGGTGTTTTAAAAAGTTGTTGTATTCCCTATCATTGGTGCTATTTATTGTGTGTTTCTCTCCACGTGCTACCAGGCTGCATGTGTGGGGGAGTGTTAAAGCTTGATATACATTGTTGGCCCATAACCTAATAGCTTAAGCTTTTAGGTAAAGTTGTAATCTAACAGATCAGTTAGACAATGTTTTACAAAGCCTTTATTTGAGCTTGCCTTTTCTAATGGTTGTAACAAGCTGGAGTTGGTGATATTTATATTTTATACACGTCCAGCTTGTGGGAGAGTGTTAGAAGAGAATAGATTATTTCAGAAATTAGGTAATTTAGGTTGTGTGAGTAGGGCCATTTTTGTCCTAAATAATTTTATTATTAATATATAAGATGGCACACTTGGAGCTGTACATAGCTCTAAAGGATACTGCCGTCTGCAGCGTCTGCTCCTTTTTCTTACTTTCTTCTTCTTTTCTTCTTATCTCCTCCATCTCTAACTTTACGGCATATTTATAACTGGTCTTTTGGAGTCGTGGATGAAATCTTGATGTTTTTTTTTCGTTATGAATCTATGGTTATTGTTATCATTACTGTTATTATTAGATTACCAGTTTACCTAAACTTAAGCTGTTAAGTTGTGGGCTAACAATGTATGTCAAGCATTAACACTCCCTGTATGTGCTGCCTGATTGCACATGAAGAGATAAACAAACGATAAATAACACTCGTTACAGGGAATGACACATTTTTTTAAAAAACCACACAATAAACGTGGACAAGAAGACTAGAACCCAGGGCCTCCTGATTACTAGCTCTGACGCTATGTTTGATTACTACTTTACCTAAAAGCTTAAGCTGTTAGGTTGTGGGCCAACAATAATGTATGTCAAGCATTAACACTTATGATTATTTTGTTATTATTATTACCATTATCATTTTATGATGATCACCAATCATCATCACCACGATCAATTTTTATTATTATGATTATGATTATGATTATCATATCATTATCATTATCATTATCATTATCGCCATCATTGTTATCATTATTGTTACCATTGTTGTCACGAGTTTATGAGGATGATTTTATAATTATCATTGTCATTAATATTATTTTCATTATTTCTGATCATCATTTTTAGTATTTTTATTGTTATTATCATCAAGCATGAACATTTTGAAAAATTGGAAATATTAAAATATATGATTGTGAATAATATAAAACGAAATGAGAAGCTCTATATTTTTCTCTTTTTTTTCTAGAATTTAAAAAACTCTAAAATTGTGGTCATTATTTCTGAAATTAGGTCAAATTCCTGATGTTTTGGCCAAAATTATTGAAAGTTCAGTAATTTTGGCCAGAATTTCACAAAAAATAAATTGTAGCTGTTTTTTGTTTCAACTGCTCCTAAAGATTGAAATTTCAGCGAATAGTAATCTGTTGTTGTTGTTGATGTTGTCGTTGTCCTCAAAACATAATGAAGAAAAGAATAAACACAGCCAGCTCAATGATCCCACTGAATCATGGTATACATTGTTAAGGCAAAAACCTTTGTAATAACCTCTGCTGAAAGCCTAAGAGATGCCAAATACGGGGCCACATCTCAGAGTAGATCTAGAGGCAATCTCTTTGCAGAAATATTCAAGCATTCTGATCCATCCAAATTCTGCATAAAACATTATTATGATTTGACAGAGGCATATACATTATTAATTTATTATGATTTGACAGAGGCGTAAGGATGCTGGGGCATTATAGTGATATGAAGTTGTCTTTCTTGTGAGGTCTCTGGATGAAAGGGAATGTTATGTTTTTTGAAATCAATTCACCTTCTTGTTTTGTTTTGGGATCAGATTGTGGTTTTTCCGCTTTGCTGTGGGTATATGCATCTGGTTGCTTTGAGAATGCGGATTTTCTTGATATTCAGTGTGATTGGCTGGCATTGCTAGCTTGATGCCGTAGTTTTTTTTCTTCTTCATATCTATGACATTTTCTATTTTTTCTTTTTTTGTTTCATTAACTAGGATTTCTTATTCTCCTTGTATATTCTTATATTAAATTCCTAGGTTGTAATTCTTCTTCTCTATATTTATATATTTCTTTTTGAAAAAAAATAGTATGTTTATTTGATGAGAAAGAACAAGAAGGAAAAAAAAGTGCACATTTTGGGTTACTTGTCCTCAAACTCAGTATGAATTATGAGTTTACACTATTCAAAAATTTGAATTTTTGTATAAAATTGAAATTAAGGTAAATAATCTATAAAAATGGTGACAGGGCTATGTGCATAGGATTATTGAATCCTTCTGAGGTGGGAAGAAGGAAAACAGATATGAGGCTTTCTTATTTGCATTTTTTTCAATTGCAGTATCTTATTTAGCAGAGCAGGATTTGCACAAAATTCAAACTTAAAGTGTATAACGCTTTAAGTGATTTAGGGTTTGAATTTTGAAAATCAACTTATAAGAGGAG
This sequence comes from Malania oleifera, assembly GCF_029873635.1. Taxonomy (NCBI): domain Eukaryota; kingdom Viridiplantae; phylum Streptophyta; class Magnoliopsida; order Santalales; family Ximeniaceae; genus Malania; species Malania oleifera. The sequence continues at coordinate 84,706,778 of NC_080420.1, forward strand.
AGAGCTAATTACTGTAGGTGAAGGGGTGCAAGGGGAATCTCTGGCAAATATATTGTCATTGAAATTGGATATTCTTCTCTTTATGTACTTGGGTCCTTGGAGCTAAATTTAAGAAGGAATTATCTCTCAAAAATGGGGAGGCTTACTCTTGTTAAAAGCAATTTCTCAAGTTTTCCAATCTGCCTCATGCTCAAATTTCTGCATCCTTATACTGTTGCAAAGTGTTTGGAAAATGTGCAGAAAAGATTCTTATGAAGTAATGATTTCAAGTAGCACTTGGTAAAGGGGTAGGGAGGGAAATTACCTCTAAACGTAGGATATGTGAGAATCAAGTCCCTTGTTCATTTAAACGAGCCCTGTTTGCAAAGTATATTTGACATATGGGGAAGAGGTGTTGCTCTAAATATGTGTTGGAGTGGAATGTGTGGACCAGTGAGGAGCTAAGGGCGTAAGGGATACTTACGGAGTTGGGGTTTGGAAATGTATTTGGAAGGGTTGAGAAGACTGTCGACAGCAAGTGGAGTTTGTGGTAGGCAACAGGGGTGGTGCTTTTTCGGGCATGACAAGTAGTGCAGGGAAGTTGATTTGAAGTTGCAATTTCCAAATATCAGCTGGCAGGCTGGCTAGGAACAGTGACATTTTTTTATGTCTATGGGTGATGGACTTGATGACTTGCTTTGAATGTGATATTTCTTGGCAGGCTTAAGGCTGCGAAGTGAAGTCTTACTAAAATTTTTTTTTAATTTGATATACAAGGATATGATTTATGCAGGTAGAGGGAGGATGGGTTCAGATTGTGGCTGTCAAAAGGGGAATGCTTCAAAGTGGATTCACAGTACAAGGAGCTGGGAAGCCAGAAATGATTGGATAGGCAGACTTCCCTCTGAAATTTTTTAAGGTAACATGGGACTCGTAGCAAGTTTGCTTTCTTTACTTGCAAGCATTGGGAGAGAATTTTGACTATAGGCAATCTTCAAAATGGGGGAACGGTTTGCTTGATGGGGGTTATCTGTGTAATGATCTAAGTGAAACTGTAAATCACCTTCTTCTTCACTGTTGATAATCTAGGGAGTTGTTGGATGAGGTTCTCTTAGTATTGGGGCTATTGTGGGTGGTGCATGATTCTGGGCATAAATTCTTTTACAGGGAAGAAATTATATATATATATATATTCCCCTTTCACTATTTTGTTTGGCTGTGTGGAGGGAAAGAAAATGGAGCGCTTGAGGAAGATGATATGTTACTATGGAGGCTTAAATATAGGATATTAATGATTTTACACTTCTGATATGCTGGGATTTTTTATGTGGATTTTGCACTCCATTTTGGACACTGTTGATTTTTGGCTTGTGAATGGCTTGGCACACACCCTTGGTATCCTCCTATTGATACTCTTTTCTTTATCAATTAAAAAAATTATGAATTATTTGGTCATATATTGTTGCCATGTTTTATGGTTCACAAGTTCACATGTTTAATACTTTCTTTCTATGTACAAAATCTGGATGCATTCCATCTTTTAATTCCTTAATTTTAATAAATTTGTTGGCTACATTTTTGCTCACTATGTTGAAGACATTATTAGCCCACTTCTGTGACAGGAGCTGCATAATTCTAAGTCAGCGTTTGAGAGAAGCCGCTTCAATCTAGTATGTTTGTAATACATTTGCGATTCTCTTTTTTGTTTTCCTGAGGATACATGTCGGTCCAATGTTTCTGTTTCTAATAAAACGCATTCTCCCTGGTTACAAGGAATTCAGGTAAATGCTCTCATGAATGTTGAGTCTAAAAAGAAGTATGAGTTCTTGGAATCTTTAAGTACAATTATGGATGCTCATCTGAGATATTTTAAGTTGGTATGTTTCTTAAATTATTATATATTTTCATTTTGCAAATGGATATGATTGTCATCTTGTGGACTGAAAACAATTGATCAATTTATGCTTTAGGGATATGAGTTACTGAGTCAAATGGAACCATTCATACACCAGGTATTACCATAATGCATCCACATTTAATAACTGTAAATTTCTTTATATAAAAAATATGTGCACTCAATTGAGTAATACTGAAGTATACTGCATTTTATTATAATGTTCTTATTGTTTATATCTACCCCTCAACATTTCCCTGCAATTTTCTTGTTCAAGCCTGTGCTGTTTTTAACATATCTCCCATTGCTTATTTTCTTAAGTTGTCAGACAAGAAAAAATTTAGGAGAAACGCCAACAATAAGTTACAACTGTTGCCTAGCAGATCTTGATGCAGCTTGTTTAATAGTATAGCTACTTTTTGTGGGAGTACTGGTGCAAAATATAGACCCTTAAGCTTTAATTGTAGATCAAGAACCTTTCAATGAGGGGTGCAGAAGAAAAAATATTCATCCCAAGTCCACACTGATGCTTCCAGTGTCAACTGGAGACCAAACAGTTTTGCCTAGTGATATGTGCCTTGTTATTTCTCTAAGAAATCAATGCATTTACATTCTTTTAAAGTAATATTTTGAAATCTTATTTTGCAAACATTTCTTTTACAACAACAACAACAACAATACAACAAAACCAAACCTTAGTCCCACTAAGTGGGGTCAGCTATCTGAATCCTTTTCCGCCAACTTATGCGATCATGAACCATTTCTTTTGATAGATTCAAGGATATTAAATCCTTACTCACTATCTCCTCCCAAGTTATTTTAGGTCTACCCCCTACACCTTCTACTACCCTCCACAGTAACTAAGTCACTCTTCCTCACAGGTGCACTATGTGGCCTACGTTGCAAGTGTCCATACCATCTGAGTCGGCCCTCTCTTATCTTATCTTCTATAGGAGCTACACTTAATTTACCACGAATATGTTCATTCATTAATTTATCTTTCAATGTTATACCACTCATCCATCTAAGCATTCTCATCTCAACAACTTTTACTTTTTGGATATTATGTTTCTTCGTCACCCAACATTCCAATCCATATAGCATAGCTTGTCTTATAACTTTCTTATAAAACTTCTCTTTCAATTTTAAGGGTATTCTACGATCACAGAGTACACTTAAAGCACTTCTCCATTTTACCCAACCTGCTTTAACTCTATGCATTACTTCATCTTCAATTTCTCCTTCAGCTTGCATAATAGATCCAAGGTATCAAAATCTACAAGTGCTATTTATTTCTTCCTCATCAAGTTTAACGTTGTTTCTAATATTCCTCCTATCATTACTAAAATTACATTTCATATATTCTATCGTACTTCTACTTATCCTAAAGCCTCTAGATTCCAAAACTTCTCTCCATAATTCTAACTCAGCCTCTATTTCGTCCCTAGTTTCGTCAATTAATACAATATCATCTGCAAACAACACACACTATGGAACCTCCTTTTGAATACTATTAGTCAAGTGGTCCATCACTAAAGCAAAAAGATAAAGACTCAAAGCAGATCCTTGATGTATACCTATGGTGATTGGAAATTATCTAGTTTCTCCATCTATTGTCCTTACACTACTCATTACTCCATCGTACATATCCTTAATGACATCGGTATACCTACTACATACACTCTTTTTTTCTAAAACTTACCATAGAACTTTCCTAGGTATCCTATCATATGCTTTCTCAAGGTCAATAAATATCATATGCAAGTTGCTCTTCTTTTCCCTGAACTTTTCCATTAATCTTCTTAAAAGATAAATAGCTTCTATTGTAGATCTCCCAGGCATAAAACCAAATTGATTTTCTGAGATCTTCGTTTCTAACCTTAATCTTTGTTCACCTACTCTTTCCTATAGTTTCATCATATGACTCATAAGTTTAATTGCACGATAGTTATTACAATTTTGAATATCTCATTTATTTTGGTATATAGGTATTAAAGGCTTTTCTTCCATTCATCTGACATTTTATTAGTTTTTACAATTGTATTAAATAAATTAGTTAACCAAATAATTCCGTTATCACTTAAGCATTTCCAAACTTCAATTAGGATGTTATCTGGTCCCATAGCTTTCCCATTTTTCATCTTTTTTAGTGCAAATTTAACTTCGTTAACTCTAATTTTGCAAATAAATCTTATATTTTTAGTATTTTCCTCATTTGACAATTTTAAATTTAAGCCTTCTATTTGGTTTTTATTAAACAACTTTCTAAAGTAACTTTGCTATCTTTCTTTAATATATTCATCCTTAACCAAGACAATATCATCCTCACTTTTTATACATTTTACATTTTCTAAGTCCTTGCTCTTCCTTTCTCTAGCTTTAGCAAGTTTAAATATATCTCTTTCCCCTTCTTTCGTACCTAATCTATCATACAAACTATCAAATGATCTATATTTAGCTTCACTAATGGCCTTTTTTGCTTACCTTCTTATATTTTTCCAAGTTATCTCTGTTTCTATATTTTTGCCACGTTTTATACCAAATTCTTTTTGTCTTAATGATTTTTTGTACATCTTTATCCCACCACCTTGCTATTTGAGAATCTTCCCCTTGATTCACTTAAAATCTCTTTTGCTATCTTTTTAATAGAGCTAATTAATCTATTCCAAAGAGTATTTGTATCTATCCCATCCTCTATGGTCCAATCCCCATCTTTGATCATTTTATCTTTAAATTTTATTATATTTTCTTCTTTTAGGTTTCACCATCTAGTTCACTAACACTGGTTTATTTTATCATTTTTCTTCCATTTTTTAATACATATATCTAACACTTAGACTCTATGTTGTGTGGTTAGGCTTTCACTTGAAATAACTTTACAATCCTTACATGATAAACAATCTACCCTCTTAGTTAAAAAAAAATCTATTTGATTTCTATTTTGTCCACTTTTAAAGGTTATTAAGTGTTCTTCTCTCTTCTTAAAGTAAGTATTCGTTATACTAAAATCATATGACATAGCGAAGTCTAAGATCATCTCCCTTGACTCATTTTTGTCTCCATATCCATATCCTCTTTGTATCCTCTCATAATTTTTATTATCTCTTCCAACGTGTTTGTTCAGATCTCCTCCTATAAATATTTTCTCAATCCTTGGTATGCCTTGTATAATACTATCCATATCTTCCCAAAATTGTCTCTTAAGATTTTTTGCTAAGCCGACTTAAGGAGCATAAGCACTAATGATATTTAGTATCTCTTGTCCTAATACCATCTTGATTTTTATAATTCTATCTCCTACTCTGGTTACATCCACAATGCTATCTTTTAAGTTTTTGCCTATAATAATGCCTACTCCATTCTTATGTTTTTCTTTTCCAGTGTACCAAAGTTTAAATCCTGATTTATCAATTTCTCTAACTTTCTCCCCCATCCACTTAGTTTCTTTAAGGCAAGTTATATTAATTTTTCTTCTGATCATTGTATCCACAATTTCGATGCTTGTACCGTAAGTGTCCCTATATTCCAAGTTGCTAATATAATCATAGTTTCCTGAACTAATGTCTTTACCTGCCTACGTCCAGAATGATGTAGGAACCCTCGCATATTTGACACCGTACCCAGGCACCAACATGTCGCGTCGCTTTGTTTGCAAACATTTCTTTTGATTATGAATATTTATATGGCTTATTTTGCTTTGTGTTAGTCATGGTATTTATGTGGCTTACTTTGTTTTGTATTGATCATGACAAATTATCTTTTTTTCCACATGCACTGACTTGTTAATGTGTACCCATGTCCATGCACACAGTACTTTGCAAACACCTGGTTGTCACAAATTTGGTGACACCTCCTTTGTAGGGCCCAAATGAAGCCACTAATTTTGATCTTGGCTATTGAGTTGAAAGTTCATCTAATGCCCAACTTGCTTTTCAAATTTGGATGGCATTCAACATCGGATGGGGCTGGATTGGTGCGGCCAAACTTTGAACATTTTTAAAATGTTAAAAAAATATCAAAATACAAATTCAGTTTTGAAGATGTTGTTTGGGGTCCACCTATTAATAGATGGGACCCAGCCTAAATTCAATTCGCAAACTATGGGCAAAATAAGCTTTTACTGCAATAGTTGATATCATTTTCCGTAACACCATATGTCCCACCAAGTTCGTACTAGCATAAGATTACCATTATTTGTGCTTGTGGCATTTTGAGCGATAACTAGCATGAATTCTACTGGCATAATTTTATGCGGTTTTAAACATAGTTTTGAAACCTGGACCAGACCAGGTGATGTGGTCAAACTAAGTTAGTCAGTTTATTGGTCAAGGTATGCCACACAACTTGAATTTGAATTAAACGGGGTCAACCTGGCCAGAGCTGAGCAACTCGGCCTTACTTGACCTGATTCCTTGGAGCAGGTTGACTGGTCTTTTAAACAAAAATAATCAAGCTATTAACTCATATCCTTAGATTAACCTTTAATTGAATCTGAAATTTTTTTCACTACTTAATATTTGTAACCTGCTGTAAAGCTAGAGATAGAGCAGAGAAGAAAATGAAAAGAGAAGAAAAGAAGAAGAAAGCAAGGTTAAAAAAGAGGTGGCAGATTCCTGGAGCCTTACTTACATACAGTCCCAGGTCAGCCTTCTTATACATTATTAATAATAATAAAAGACCTAAGGACAAAAATACCCACACTCACACAACCTAATTACTGAAATAACATAATTCTCTTCTAACTCTCCCCCCTCAAGCTGCGGGTGTCACCCAACCCCAACTTGTTACAACCATTAGACAATGCAAGCCTAAATAAAGGCTTCGTGAAACATTGCCTAGCTGATTCACAATTACAAAAGGAGTTCTCACAGCCTTCTTCAACACAACATCCCTTACAAAATGACATCAAAATTTTGTGTTTTTTCTCCTCTCATGAATTACTAGATTGCTAGTGTTGCTGCCAAAATTTTTTTGGGAGAATTTGGCCTAATGAGTGGTGCTCATCAGATGGGTCAATTTTTTACCAAGTAGTGCTCATTTTCAGAGTAGATTTCTCCAGCATGATTTGCATCTCATGAAGCCTCGTGGTCTGTGCCACCTTTTTTCTCCTATAAATAGTCCCTCATTCATTCTCTTATTCTCATTACTTGGGAAGGAAGTTTTTACTAAAGGTATGTTTCCTTACTACTTGCTCGACAATTTCATCAGCATCTCTTGTATGTTTTCTCTCAAATCTGATGTGCTTATTTTTGTGGCGATAACAACCTCTAGGTTGATATATTTCTAGGCTCGCGCCATTAGCTAACTCACATCAGCTGGGGGTTTCTTCCCTATGGGATTCCGAAAGTCACAAGGTTGCAGAGCCATTGTCAAGGCGGCCACTATTACTCTGTGGTCCAGGTTTCTGATCTTCAGAGTTGCATTGATAAAATGGTGCATAAACTCTTTCAGTTTCTCTTCCTCTCATTTAAAAAGACTCATAAGGTGGGTCGAAATCTTCGCCATTTTTCGGTCACTGACAAAATGCCCCATAAACTGCTGCTCCATCTCAAAGAAAGACCCAAAATGTCCGGTACCAAGCTCTAGCATTCCCTTTTAGGGTTGCCGCAAATGCTCAACACATAATGGTAGCAAGTGCACCTTGCAATTGCATCAACATTCTAAAGGTGTCGAGGTGGTCTAGGAGATTAGACGACCCATCATATTCTTCTGTGTTGGACATCTTTTATTTACTAGGCAGAAGGATCTCCATTATTTCCTTGGTAAAGAGGGGATCGTAAGATCTAGCTGAGGATTCACCTATTAAGGGTTGGTTGCGAACTTCTTTTACCAGATTTTCCAATTGATCAACTTTATTGAGTTTTTCTTCAAATTCCTGGGACTGTTGCTCATTAATTCCCACATTGTTGGTTTCTTCTACTTTCTTTGTTGGATCTAAATTTTCAAGGCAGCTTCATGTGGTGTTATCGCCTTACCCTTAGGTGTCGTTTCTTCTTGAACAGCCCTTAGGTCATGTTCTACAAGATCTTTTTTCTGTTGTAAGATCATGCTAAACATCTCTTCCACCCTCCTTTGAAGGCTATAAATTGGTCTAAAGGCACAATTTGCGGCAAATTGTCTTGTGGTGGGGTGTGAACCGACTGGGGAGATTGATCCCCAGCTACAAGTTCGGACTCAAAATTGCTTGATGCAGCCATGATTGAGTTTTATAAAGAAACCCTTCCAAGTTTCCTCCAGACGGCGCCAATTGTTGCTACCAAAATTTTTCTAGGAGAATTTGAATCAATTACGACTTAGATCACCTGCCATGAATGAAATAAAAAATGGCTTCGAGGACCAAGGGTGTACTCTGAGGGACTGCTCCAATGCCTAAGTTAGGGGATTTTGAAGGATTATATGGTCGCAACAGTAAATCAGTGAGAATGAGATGAGACGCCTTACCTTCCTTAGGGGGCCTTTTTATAGACATTCGTGATACCTCCCTATTGATTTTCTTACTAATGGATTGCAGGGGTTATATTTTGGATATGTTGCTAGGGAGTAAAGATTGGTGTGCTAACCCCTTGATTTGATTAATGGACGTTACCACTTTCTGTTGATCCCTTGATGTCTTTACATTTTTTGATCGATCTTGAGTTAATGCTGAATTTAATGCCGGGCTCTTTTAGGTTATGTCAAATATAATTAATGAAAAAGTGAAAAAATATATAAGTTTTATGCCCATGCTTCCATGGCAGTTTTAAAACAGAAGTAAAATTTCTTGCCCTTACTAAACAGCACGAGTAAGTCAAACTAAATGATCCAAAATGCACTAAAGCTCTTCTTACAAAGGGTTAGTAGCTTTAAACATGCAAAATATAGAGAAGATTGTGTGTCCTTGAAAAGAATTCATGGCCACTGCACCCGCTCCCTGTATGTAACATCTGTGGCTCCAGCTTCCTGCTACAACCCTTACTATTACACTATGCTACCCACTACCATTATTTAATACCATGGTTTATGTGCTTGAACAAATATTTTCCTTTTTATTTTTATTTTTATGAATGTGATTAACTTTGAGTTGGTCAAATTTTGGTTGCTTGTGATAAATTGTTTTCTGAAATCAGGTACTGACATATGCACAACAGTCTAAAGAGCTGGCCAGTATTGAGCAAGACAAACTTGCAAAAAGGATTCAAGAATTTAGAACTCAGGTGGAACTTGACGAATTACGAGCATCCACTAACATGGAGGCCTCAACAACTACTGATGGTATTCACATTGTTGGAATGACTTCTTACAAAAACATAGAAGCAATTATGCAGTCCTCTGCCAAGGGGGAGGTAATTGATTGGTTCTTTGTTTTTCTAAAGACTGGTACTAAAATTTTAAGTTCTCCCAGAATCTCTTAAATTTGCTTTGGATTTCAATTTTTTCTAGGATCTGTCTTATATATAACAGAGTTATTTTTTAGACGTTTTAATTTTATTTTTTACCAATCATTATTATTTAGGTTCAGACAATAAAACAAGGTTACCTCCTGAAACGATCTTCAAGTTTGAGGGGAGATTGGAAGAGGAGATTTTTTGTACTCGACAGCTACGGAACTTTATTTTACTATAGAAATAAAGGAACCAAATCCATGGTATGTTTCATTATTCTTTCAGCTATCTTTACTCAAAGAATTTGAGTGACAGAATTTTTATTATTATCCACTTATGACTTTTTTGAGTTTTGCCTTGAGTCAACCATAAAGTTCATCTCATGAGTCTTGCCTTTTTTTCTTTTTGTTTGCATGTTAAATGTATATGTTTTGTTAGTAAAGAAGTTCGCCAAACCATAAAGGTGTTTTTTGTAAATGTAAAAAGTATTTTAATACTGTAAGGGGGCTTCTGATTCGTAGGGTCTTTCAGCTTTCCTTGGAATGTGAAGCCTCTGGTATCTCATTCCCACATTTGTTTGGGCATCAAAATCTGACTTGGCAGGAATCTTAACATTCATAAGAATGAAGGATTCCGTCAAGGCTTTGGCATCCCATTCCCATCCTCCTCCATGGGCAAGTTTAATGGAAATCCCGTTCCTATGAGAATCTTACTTTTTGGTCACTATTTTGATCTGTTAGATACCATACCCCCATAATATAGAACATTACACTATTGTTATATTTTAGATAATTAATTATTGATGAAAATCAAAGTAATATTATTTTTATTGTATCATAACAGTATAATATAATTGTTAAAATTTGGGGATCATATTGCCCCCAGTTATTTTGTTTAAGTGGATTAATCAAGTGTTGAAATTTCTAATTTATGATTGTTGAAAGTTTTAGGACATGGATTTAATTAGGTACACAATTTTAGTTTTTTTTTATGTTCAAAACATAATTATTATTCATATACTATTTATACACCTGCCGAGGGTATGAAGATCATCTTGTTCAGTGGTTGTCAAGATTCTCATGTTGATCCAAAAGATATGGGCATCTTGTTATTGTTCCTGGGAATCTTACAATACAAAGTACAAACCAAAAAAAAAATTCACACGAGGCAGGCATTTCGTTCCCCATAATGTGATTCCCGGGAATGTCATTCCACTCTCTAAGAGCTTCTTCTTCTTTCTTCTTCCAAAAAAGACATAATCACTCTGTTATCTCCCATCCTCATGTTAAAATTGATTTCTCTTCCCTCTCTTCTTTTTTAAGTTAAGAAACATGCTTTCAGAGACTTAATCTTGCCTTTCACATTAATATACGCCTTCACAGCCTGCAATTATAGAAGATAATTGGTAGACTCTTATGGCTGTAATATGCACATTGACATTATCAACCTGTTAATGCAAACAGCAGCACTTAATACACAATAGAATGCACAAAATATGCAGAATAGTTGCAGTACAAACCAGCGCAAAACTGGACAAACTAAAACTGCAGGGAACATGGCAAGCCCATAACCCAAACTTGCAATAAGTAGTGCACACAGTCCAAATCTTTTGGGAATAGAGTAGTCTTTGGTGCCCACAGGAAAACACAGGCCCGGGTGAAGTTTTATATGCTATACAAGAGGCCGGCACTCTAGGGCTTCAGGAATCAACAATGACCACTGCCAGTCAGCAGCAATCATGGATCAGCAGCTTCAGCTACCTTAACAACCAGCATGACTAGAAAAGAGCAGCGGCAATCATGAGCTAGTGACTGCAGCAACTTCAGGTGAATGACCGACATGAGGAAAATCATTTAAAAACTCCAAGAAGAAGAAGGTAAAAAAAAACAGCCACAATCGTGACCAAAAATGGCATGCCACATACAGCCCTCAAATAATTCAAATGAGCTTCCTTCATGTCAATAGTATGATGGTTGCAGTATGCATTCTACACAAGATATACATGTCAAATCCAACATGAACAAGGGAGCTTTAAATGACTCTAAAACTGTCAAACTAAAGAACAATTTTGATCCATTAATTGATTAGGTATATAGATAAGGGAATGAAGAAGCATTGGTGAACAGTGTCAATGAACAGTGACGCAAGTCATTTGAACAGTGACATGAACATTGTGATGAATAGTGACACAAATAGTAGCAAATCAGCAATGAACACTGACTATGATGGATAGCTGCAAAATAGTTACCTGCTCAGATACTATGTCACAAACATGAAAAGACTTGGTTGACCAGCATTGGAGCAACCAAATTATGGTCAGGAAAAGAAGAAGAGGAGCATGCCCGTTCTTGCCCAGTTGGATAGGCTCAATTCCTCATTATCCTTATTATGGTCTTAGTCATATGTGAAGAGGTAGGCACTTCTCTTGGAGGCTGGAATAGGTCATGCTACTAGTGCAAAATAGATTCTTCTGAGCAAATATATGTTTTGAACTAAATCTCAGTCAAATTCCCTCTCATTCTCATTGTCAAGGAGATAAAGAGATGCTTGAATTAGTTCCTAACTGTGGAGCCTATTATGTCCATATTATGTTAGTGTTGGAGTATGATATTGTTATGAATGCTAAAAAGCTGGAGGTGAAATTTCTTTCATAATTTATTTTATTTTTTTGTTGAAACAAAATATTATTACAAGAGCTGCATAAAAAATTAAATTTAGATCTTAGCTACAAGATTTCATTTAGCCATTCACGTCTAAATTGTCTTTATTTGTATAATACAAAATATTTAATTGATTTTTGAATTTCATTTATATTAATCGAATATGTTCAATAAACATTATTTTACAACTGTTGCACCTCATCCATAACATAGACGTATTTAATTTATAATATATTAGTCCTAAAAAACATACCTTATTACGTGTATCGACCATTTCTAAGGTCTCGTAAAAGAATTCCATGCTTTACTACTAATTTCCTTTGCTTTTTCAAATTGAAATCAAAATTCACATCAAAATTTCTGTACTTTTGGAGCTTCAAAATTTTACTCGAAATCGAAATTTAAGACCTTGGTCCAAGTATGGAGTGTGGAGATATCCTTTCCGAGAGGGCATTGCACTCTTGTTTGCTCATCTCTTTTGTCACCAGTGGGAATCCCCCAAGGTATCATACAATAAGACCACTGTTGGAAGTTGAAGAGAAGAAGAGAAAAAGAGAAGAAAAGAAGAAAGCAAGAGAAGGAAACAGGTGACAGTTTCCTAGAGCAATACATACAGCTCCATGTCTGCCTTCTACGTATTAATAATATAAAAACATTTAAGGCGACCTAATAGTAAAGTAACACACTCTTTTAACAATCTTTGAAGCTAGAGGTGTATAAATATCACCTAACTGCGGTTTGCTACAATCATTAGAGAAGGCGGGCTTAATTTAATGGTTTCGTGAAAATATTGATTAATTGATCCACAAATTTCAGAAAAGTAGTCCCCACAACCTTCTTCAGCACAGCATCCCTCACAAAATGAGAGTCAACTTCAATGTGCTTTATCTTCTCATAAAACACCGAACTACTAGCAATATGAATGATGGTTTGGTATTTTGCTTGAATACTAGATCTATTATTGGAGAAGGTTGGGGGTGGGGTTTTTGTTCACCTGGAAGATAAATCTCAATTTATAAATTGGTTGATTGGATTTACTATTTTGGCAGTGAGATGGGTATGCGACTGTTTATCCTTGGTGGTCTCAAGGCTGGATCAATTTGTTTGCTTTGTTTTTGAGCCAATTAATGGACATTACAGGGTTTGAATCAGTTAAGTCTCTGCATTGGTTCAGTTTCTTATCCATGATCATTCTTTAGAGTGCAGTTTTAGGACCCAAAAATCAATGATGGTCCAGGTAGGAATCAAGCCCATTTAAAATGTATTAAAGCAGAAAGGGTTGTGTTACAGGAATCATGCTTTAGAGAATAATTTCAGGCTCCAAAAATCAGTGATGTTCCCGATTGTAACCAAGCCTATTTAACCCGTTAAGCAAAAATGGGTTTGGGTTTTTTCCCGATAGGAGAAGGGAGATCAAATTTGAATGATGCAAGTACACAATGGCCACTCTAATGAAATGCAAAAAAAAAAAAAAAAAAAACAAGAAAAAAAGCCCTATGGCTTTTGGGTTATTGTGGTAATGTTAGATTGAAAAACCAGTATCTCCATGTTTAGCCAAAACCAGTGAAATCAAATATTGGTGACAAAAAAAGTTTGGCCTGGATTTATTTAAATTAAGAACTTGAAGAGGATCATTTGAGATTCTTGAGTTAAAATGAAAATTACAATAGTGGAGTACCCCAAATGAGCATATGAGTAGTGACCTTGATTTTATTTCATTCTTGGCAAATAGAATTCTAAATTGCATTGAGTGTTTCTGGTATGGAAAGGGATTGCAACAGATATTTGTGAGAAGTTTAATAAAGAGCCAAATTTAGGAGGTTGTAGTTGTTTCTAGTGTGAATTTACTGTCCTTGCAAGCTATGGGCAGTTTATTTTTACACTTCTGAATCTTGATCATTTTAGCTCACAGAATCCCAAAGTGTACTCTTCTGCGAGGATTTTATACTAGCTATGGATGTAATATTGGAGACTTTGGTATGTTGTGCTTTGATGGCTTATAAACATTAGGAAGTTAGAGTTAAACCTGTCAACTTTATGATAAAATGTTGAATTTTGTAGGCCCAAAACTGTAATTTGGATCTTTTATATGCTCTCGAAAAGGGAAATAATAGCTACATTTAAGTTTTGTAGTTATATTTATTATGACTATAAAAATTGAGATGATCTTTGGTGACTAAGGAAGGCAGCCTTGTGTTGGTTTGTCAAAAAGGTTTAGGTATATGTGCACACAAATAAATTTTAGGTGCGACAATCAAACTTGGAGGACACTGCCTACACAATATGTGGCATAATTATGAATACTTGGATAACATATGAATTGCTTTTGGTCTAGGTGGGTATATAATTTTTACATTATGTATTTCTCACCTTTGTTGATGGTTAAAGCTCATAAAGATTGAGACAGTAGTTGATACCAAATGGGATATCATATATGCTGAACCCATGAATCTTTTGCTTCTATTGCTGTTGATAGTGTGAATGTATATTTGTCCTTCTGTTTTTTCATGCCCTATGATTGAATTCTTTAAACTGTAGGTTGAAATATTCTTGGACTGTAGAACTGATTTCTTCCATTTTTTCCCTAGGGTTCTCAAACACATCATGCAGCTGTTTCACTGGATAATAGTAGTGGCATGTTTGGTAGATTCCGTGCATGGCATCATCGGGCTTCACCATTAAATGAAGAGAACCTGGGCTGCCACACTGTTGATCTTCGTACTTCAACAATAAAGATAGATGCGGAGGATACAGATTTGCATCTTTGTTTCCGAATTATTTCTCCATCAAAAACTTATACATTGCAGGTGTACAATTCATTATGAATAGCAGTCAGTTTTCCCCTTGATTGTGAATCCTCTACTTCCTTGTTCAGTTTACCAAATTTGACACAAAACCATGTTAGGATTCCCAAATCAATTGTGATTTCTATTTAATGTTATTATTTCCAAATCAATTGCGAGTTCTAATTGATGTGTTATGATTCCTAATCAATTGGGACTCTATTCAATGTTATGATTCCCAAATCAATTGGGATTTTTATTTAATGTGTTAGGATTCCCAAATCTAGGGTTGAGTCGATTAACGACTTGGATTGGGATATTTTACATTCCTAATAGTAGGGTTTCCTACTGAAGGATTTTTTCAAAGTAGAATAACCATTCTTATTGAATTTCAAGAGACACGATTACAAGATAAATAGTAGAGGAAGGTCACCAAATTAGGAAGGCCACAAAATCAGCAAATCAAATCACCACAAAATCAGCAAAACAAATCACCAGATCTCTAGGCTAGAAAACAGGAAACTGAAACTATTAAAAACTGAAATAGTAATTTCAAATTTTTAAAAATAGAATTTCCTAATTTATTCCCTAGAAATCCAACACCCCCCCCCCCCCCCTCTTAAGTTGGATCGTACATATCTATCATGCCCAACTTGCTTACAAAGAACTCAAAACTAGGTCTGAAAAGTCCTTTGGTGAAGATATCGGCTATTTGTTGAGTAGTAGGATCAAAAGGCATGCAAACAACTCCACTATCAATGTTCTTTTATGAAGTGTCTGTCAATCTCTACATGCTTCATGCGGTCATGTTGTACTGGATTTTGAGCAATACTTTAGCAGCTTTGTTGTCACAGTACAACTTCATTGGCATGTTCACCGGCATCCATAGCTCTTCAAGAATTCTCTTCTGCCATAGCATCTCACAAACTCCATTAGCCATAGCCCCATATTCTGCCTTGGCACTGCTCCTTGCAACCACATTTTGTTGCTTGCTTCGCCATGTGACCATATTTCCCCAGACATAAGTACAATATCTTGACATGGATCTCCTGCCAATAACTGAGCCTGCCTAGTTTGCATCAGTGTATGCCTCTATGTTCTGTTGTGTGGTCTTCTGGAAGAGTAAACCCTTGCCTGGTGTACTTTTCAAGTATCTGAGAATCCGATAAACTGTTTCAAGATGTTTCTCATAGGGTGAATGCATAAACTGGCTTACCAAACTCATAGCAAAAGCAATATCGGGCCGTGTATGTAATAAGTAAATTAACTTTCCCACCAACTTTTAATACCGAGTTATATTCACTAGATCACCTTCCCTGTCATCTCCAAGTTTCTGATTCGGATCTATTGGAGTGTCTACTGGCCTACAACAGCTCATCCGAGTCTCCTTAAGGAGGTCAAGGACATACTTCCGTTGGGGGACAACAATCCCTTTCTTCAACCGAGCAACCTCCATTCCAAGGAAATACCTCAGAAATCCTAAGTCCTTGATCTCAAATGTTGATGAGAGGGAAGTCTTCAATCGATTCATCTCAAGTACGTCATCTCTAGTGAGATTTATATCGTCTACATACACAATCAGTATTGTTATCTTCCCATTGTGTGAATGTCCTATAAACATCGTTGGATCACCTTGCCCTTGATTATACCCTTGACTTTTAACAAACTGAGTGAATTTATCAAACTAGGCTCTTGGTGACTATTTTAACCCATATAAGGACTTCTTTAGTTTACACACCTTTGTTCCAAACTTCTCACCAAATCCTAGAGGTGCATCCATGTACACTTCTTCCTCTAGGTCTCCATTAAGAAATGCATTTTTTATGTCCAACTAATGTAGAGGCCATTCATGATTAGCTGCAAGTGACAAAAGAACTCGTACAAAGTTTAGCTTTGCGACTAGAGCAAATGTCTCCAAGTAATCAATGCCATAGGTTTGAGTGAATCCCTTGGCGACCAATCGAGCTTTATACCGTTCTAGAGAACAATCATATTTATACTTGATTGTAAACACCCATTTGCACCTTACAGTTGTCTTTCCTCTTGGTAGATCAATTGACTTCCACATGCCATTTTTTTTAAGAGCTTTCATCTCCTTGAAGACAACCTCCTTCCACTCAAGAACTTTCAGAGCATTCTACACAGTATTAGGAATCTCTATACAAGACAATTGTGAGGTAAAAGCACGGAAAACAGGTGACAAATTTTCATATGACACATAATTGGACAATGGATGTTGGGTGCAAGACCTCACACCCTTCCCGACAACAATGGGAAGTTCAGAATCATCAAACTTAGGATTGGAACCAGACTCGAGTTCAAAACTAGAGGACTCAGAACTCGAAGATGAAATGGACTAAACATGAGGTAAAGGCTCAGTGAGGACATTACCTGGAGGGTTTGTGGATTTTGGACAGTATAAAGGATTGGAAGACCCTTTCTTTTTGAGTTGTCCTTTGTCGCGAGTAGACAATTTCAAATGGTACCAATGCTATGGTATTTTTTTTTTTTTTTTTCTGTTTCTCCTTATGATCATGAACACCATGAGATGGCACTGTAGGAAGACCCGCCTTTTCAGTATCTAAAAAACTCGACTTACTTTCTCCTAGTATAATAAAGCTTGGGTTTTCAGGTTGAATAATCAAAGTTGGAGAAGGATCATTTTGCGAGTCCTCAGTTTGGAAAAAAAATCATGAAACACAGCCGAATCTTTGTTTTGGGTGCAAGACATCACACCCTTCCGGACAGCAATGGGAAGTTCAGAATCATCAAACTTAGGATTGGAACCAGACTCGAGTTCAAAACTAGAGGACCTAGAACTCGAAGATGAAATGGACTGAACATGGGGTAAAGGCTTAGTGAGGACATTACCTGGAGGGTTTGTGGATTTTGGACAGTATAAAGGATTGGAAGACCCTTTCTTTTGAGTTCTCCTTTGTTGCGAGTAGACAATTTCAAATGGTACCAATGCTGTGGTATTTTTTTTTTTTTTTTTCTGTTTCTCCCTAGGATCATGAACACCATGAGATGGCACTGTAGGAAGACCTGCCTTTTCAGTATCTAAAAAACTCGAATTACTTTCTCCTGGTATAATAAAGCTTGGGTTTTCAGGTTGAATAATCAAAGTTGGAGAAGGATCATTTTGCGAGTCTTCAGTTTGGAAAAAAATCATGAAACACAGCCGAATCTTTGTTTTGGTTCTAGGGATGTAATTCAAAGAATGTGACATCCATTGTAACAAACTTTTTTTGGAAATGGGTTCAAAACATTTA
The DNA here is from genome assembly GCF_029873635.1 of Malania oleifera. Taxonomy (NCBI): domain Eukaryota; kingdom Viridiplantae; phylum Streptophyta; class Magnoliopsida; order Santalales; family Ximeniaceae; genus Malania; species Malania oleifera. Next base: position 84,724,727 of record NC_080420.1, read on the forward strand.
TACCCCTTTTGAGTGGGAGCATAACCAACAAACACACATTTTGTGGCTCGGGGTTCAAGTTTTCCTTGATTATGACTATGAATATGAACAAAAGTGGTACAATCAAATATCTTTAGTGGTAAAGAAGAAGACATCCGCTTTGTTGGATAAAACTTATGAAAAACATCAAATGGTGTTTCAAAGCCTAAAACCTGATTAGGCGTTCTATTTATGAGATATGTAGCTATAAGAACGGCTTCACCCTAAATATATTTAGGTACTTGATTGGTAAAAAGTAATACTCGAGCTACTTCTAATAAGTGTTTGTTTTTGCTTTCAGCCAAACCATTTTGTTGCGGAGTGTCAACACAAGAGCTTTGATGAACAATTCCTTTTTCAAGAAAAAATCAGCCCAAAATGTTTTGGAAAGATTCTCAACCATTATCACTCTGCAATATTTGAATATTTTTTTGAAATCGTGTTTGTACCATGGTGTAAAAATTTTGAAAATTGTTTCCACCTCAGATTTTTCCTTTATCAAATAAACCCAACTTAAACTCGTGTGTGATCATCAATAAAGGTCACAAACCATTTTTTTCTAGAATACGTAGATGTTCTATATGGGCCCCAGATATCACTATGAATCACAGTAAATGGTGTAGTTGGTTTGTAGGGCTGCGTGGAAAAGGATGCATGATGATGTTTAGCAAACTGACAAACTTCACATTGAAAAGAAGATGGACTTTTATTCCGAAATAAATTGGGAAACGAGTATTTTAAATATTGAAAACTAGGATGGCCTAACCTATAATGCCATAACATGATATCATTATCTTTGAAAACAGAAATAGAATTTAAGCAAGTACTTTGACATTGTCTACTCAAGTTAGGTCCATTGTCAAAGTAATAGAGTCCATCTTTTTCCTTAGCACTGCCAATCATCCTCCTTGTGGTCATTTCCTGAAACTCACAATAAGAAGAGTAGAAATTAGCTTGACATTGATGATCAGAGGTAATTTTACTGATGGACAACAAATTGCAAGAAAAATTTGGAACGTGCAGCACATCATGGATAATTAACAATGAAGTGAGTTTGATAGTTCCTATCCCGGAAATTACCGAGAGTGAACCATCTGCAATTTTGACCTTTTCATTGCCTGCACACGGACTAGGATGAGAACAATTTGGAGCAACCAGTCATATGATCAGTTGTGCCAGAATCAATTATCCAAGAATGAACAGAATTAGGAATAACACCTAAAAACGCAGTAGCAAGAGAGTTACCCTTCTGTACCGAAGAACAAGACGGAGTTAAGGACAGTTTTGGAGGTTGAAACAAATTTTATAGGTGCTCTAATTGCTCATTGGTAAAAAGGACTGCATCCGAGTTGGGAGAAGGCTCTTGAGTCTCTTCAGCAGTGACTTGATAGGCATGACTGTCATGTTTGGATTTTGGCTTCCAATTTGTTGGTTTACCATGAAGCTTCCAACACATCTCCTTCATATGCCACGGTTTTTTGTAATGCTCGCACCTTGGTTTCTTTCGCCCATTGAGCCCATTGAGTTTTGTAACCATGAGATAAAGGGCTGAGTTCTTGGAATAGTAATCAGCAGATACAGACTTGGGAGTATTGGGTGGAATGGTTTCGGAAGTACCAGAAGAGCCGGTAGGATTTCTTTGGGCACTGGTCATCACTGAGTTATACGACATCATCAGAAGAAAAGAGCACGAGGCTCTGATACCATGAAGGATTTTTTAGAAGAAAAATAACCATTCTTATTGAATTTCAAGAGACACAATTACAAGATAAATAGTAGAGGAAGGCCACCAAATTAGGAAGGCCACAAAATCAGCAAATCAAATCAGCTAATCTCTCGGCTAGAAAACAGGAAACTAAAACTACTAAAAACTGAAATAGTAATTTCAAATTTTAAAAAATAGAATTTCCTAATTTATTCCCTAGAAATCCGACACCTACCCTATATATATGTAACCCCACGGGGCTTTTTAACATAATTTATAGCCTTTGGCTAATTTGGAGGCAGATCCCTTTGAAGTGATAAACCCTTTTTTTATCTTTCTATTTTCCTTCCTTCCAAATTTCTTCCATTTCCCTACGATAAAACCCTAGGGTATTATCATTTGGTATTAGAGCCAACATTCTTATGGATGTCATTAATCTTCCGATAAATGTGAGATCTTGGAATTTTTCCTCGAAGGGACAATGATGACCCTACTTGTTGGGTTTCTAGGGTTGAAAAGTACTTTTGCTTTCACTGCAACCCAAAAACATGTAAAGTTGTGATTGCTGCTATTAGTCTGGATGGCGATACTATTTAACAAAATGATTGGTTTGAAGCTTGTTATGGTTTGTCATGGGCAGAATTCGTTTCTGGATTACTTGTTGGATTTGGGCCCACTGGATATGAGAATATTGATGGGGAGCTTGCCAAAACATGCAAAACTAGCATTTTCTTGGAGTACCGGACAGGATTTGAGTGGCTATGAAACAGGACTATAGATTGGAATGAAAGCCAACTTGTCGTTATTTTATTGGTCTCTTACCTAACATTTGGTGCAAGGTCAAAGTGCGTGAGCCACAAACTATGACCCCGGCAATTTCCTATGCACAGCTAGAAGAAGAGAAGTTGGGAGAAGAATGGCATCACTCCAACCAGACCATTAGCAAACAGAATGTCAACAACGCTATTGCACCACTTGTTCACTTGCTCCTTGCAATCCTCCTCCCAAACGATTGACTCAAGTGGAACTTAAAAAGAGAACAAAAAAGGATTTGTGTTGGCATTGTGATGTGAAGTAACATAGAGGGCACCACTGCAAAAAGGGACAACTCTTGATGATTAAACTAGTGGAGGAGCCAGAAGAGGTTGAGGATGACTGCACTGATTCATATTAGGAATGTATGGATTCTGATGATGATGATGAATCTACTACTTTTTCAGTTTTTTCTGTAGTTGGGTATGCTAATCCTCAAACCAAGAAAATTAATGGCTTCCAAAAATGCAACTTATACCTATCTTAATTGATACGGGTAGCATTAAAAAATTCATAGACACAAAAAATTTTAAATGGCTAGCCTATTGTGTGGAGCAATTTGAAAAGTTTGATGTAAAGGTTGCAGATGGAAGGACCTTGACATGTCAGAGCAAGTGTTCAAAGGTTGTACTTATTATGCAGAATCATGGGTTGTATGTTGATTTCTTTTTGTTGCCACTAGAAGACTATGAAGTGGTTTTGGGTATTGAATGGTTAAGGACTTTAGGTGCTATAGCTTGGAATTTTTCTAAATTGGTTATGAAGTTTGCCGTGAACAGCTAGAGAATGAGTGTTGGAGGCAAATATTATGGTAATGTCACTATCGTTTCAAGCCATCATATGAAGAAGCTCCTTAAAAAGGAGTGACATGGCTGCCTGGTACAACTTTGAGCAGCAGAGGAATTACAACATCAATCTGACCAAGATGAAGGGCTAGAATCTGTTATTTCAGAATAACCTATTTTTGGAGCCACATGGATTACCATCTCAGCAAACACATGATCACCACATTCCTCTATTGCTAGGTAGTGCCCCTACTAACGTCTGTCCTTATCGCTTTCCTAATTTTTAGAAGGAAGAAATAAAAAAAGATTGTGAAAGAAATATTAGATGTTGACATAATTCAACCAAGTGGCCCATATTCTTCTCCCATCTTATTGATGAAGAAGGATGGCACTTGGGGGATATGTTTTGATTATTGAGCATTGAACAAGAACATTGTGAAGAATAAATATCCTATCCTTGTTGTGGATGAGTTGTTAGATGAGTTGGGAGGTGCCCAACAATTCACCAAACTTGATTTGAGGTCAGGCTATCACCAGATTTGGAAACATGAGGATGAAACTCAGAAGACTGTGTTTTGAACTCATGATGGTGATTATGAGTTCTTGATTATGCATTCTAGGTTTACCAATGCGCCTTCAACTTTCCAAAATCTCATGAATGACATTTTCCGACCTTAGCAACACAAGTTTGTTCTCATATTTTTTTTTATGATATCCTGATATATAGTTCATCCCTTGATGATCCTTTATGTCATTTGCGGACTATAGTCACCACTCTTCATGAACATCATGTGTTCCTTAAGAAATCTGAATGCTGTTTGCTCAATTGCATGTGGAATACCTTGGGCATATTGTTTCCCAAGAAAGTGTTTCAGTTGATCTTCTAAAATACAAACGATGACAGATAATCCATGAACAATCAAAATGCTGCAAGGATTTTTGGGGTTGACTAGTTACTAGTTTGCCAAGGATTATGGAAAGCTTCGTCCTCCACCGGCTGCTCTAGTGAAAAAGGATATTTTCAATGAGTGAGGAAGCTGAATAAGCCTTTGTCAAGATTAAGTTTGCAATTTTTACCACACGAGTTCTTGACTAACTATATTTCAACAAGGTGTTCATCATTGAGTCTGATGCATCAACAGTTGGCATTGGTGCAATTTTAATGCAAGATGGACGCCCCATTGCTTTTACCAGTAAGGCTCTTTCTCGATCCCACATCAGCATGCCTGTTTATGACAAAGAAGTGCTAGTCATTGTGCATGCAGTTACAAAGTGGAGACTTTGTATTTAATTGGCCAAAATTTTTTAATCCAAACTGATCACAAGAGTCTGAAATATTTTTTTGGAGAAATGAATCTGTCTGTCCTATGGAACAACAGAGGTGGGTCACAAAGTTGTTGGGCTATGACTATGAGATTAATTACAAGAAAGGGACTGAGAATGTGGTGGCAGATGCACTCTCACAACTTCCTAAACTAGTAAACTTGTAGCTATTTCTATACTTGCATGTACTGCTCTTTGACAAATCAGGAAGGAATGGTGGCAAAACCCAGTGACTACAGGTATTATCCAAAAACTACCAGAAGAACCAACTTCAATCCCTCCTTACTTTTGGGACTCTTTAAACTTACTGTATAAGGGGAGGATTTTATCAGTGCCTAATTCAGCCCACAATCACCGACTGCAAGTCACTCTAAATTTCTTAAAACCTAAAATTGCATTTTTGAAGAATTTTATTGGAAGGGGATGAAGGGTGAAATCAAAAGGTTTGTGGCAGAATGTGATGTTTGTCGACCATAGAAAGGGAAAACAGTGGCAAGTCTGACATAGGAGCATGCTTAATGAGTGCAAGTGAAATTTGGGTTGTTGGGAGATGGCATAACAATGCAAACAAATTTAATTCTGGAAGATTTTTACAAGTAGGTTTGTCCCAATTTTGAGCCCATTTTTGAAAAGCTTCTAGAAGTTGAAAATGTGCGCATTATACCTGGGATTAAAGTTGAAGAAGTGCTCTTTTCAACTGATTTAATACGACACTAATTGGAGTTTTCTACTAGAAGTTATGATAGTCTGAATTTATTGTGCAATCTGCCAGTTTAAGCTTTTTATGTGCCAGTTTGTATTCCCTATGTCAGAAAGCATGTTTTTTTCTTCTTTTAAGTTATTTTTTTTTGTCAAAGTCAATTAATTTTATCTATAAAATTTGGAGTATCATTTTCCTAAACTTGAAGGGCTATTGCAAGTCTATAAAAGCGTCTGAGCCATGTGATAGCAGATTAGATTGTTATGTGAATGAAAACTGGAGACTTTCACTTTGCCTTGTTTCTTTTCTGTTCTATATATCCTTTATGAGTGGTGAACTTTATTTTTTAAACTTTGTATCTCTAAAGTGGTGAATCTTCTATATCTTTAGAGTGGTGAGTTTTTTGCTTTTGTATCTCTTGGTGGATTCCATCAAGTGGTGAGCAAGGCTACCTATTGTGTGTCTGTGTGTGACCTGCTAGTTCCTTGTTTCTAGCAACCCCGCATCAATTTGGTATGAGAGAAAAAATTTCTTATGGCTGCTCGTTGTCATCTTGTGCAAGAACAACAAGATAGAGAATTTCGTGATCTTGAAACAAATGAGATGAGAAAGCAAATCTAGGAACTCTAGCCACTTCTTGAACTCTATGAGAATCATGCTGATGATGAAAATAGTTCTAAAAATGGTTCTAACAATGTTGATGGTGATCTTAATCCTTTCCATCATGTCTCAAGTGATGACTCTTCTTCTCATCACTGTCAAAGAAACAATCAGAAGTTTTCTAGAGGCTCTTATGTGGAACTTGATACTCTACAATTTGAAGGAAGAATGCAACATGATGATTTCATTAATTGGCTTCAAAATGTTGAGAGGGTCTTTGATTTCAAGGACTACTCAGATGAATGCAAACTGAAGTTAGTTGCATTAGAACTTTGAAAATATGCTTCCTTAATCCTTATGCTATGTATTGATCATTTGGGAGCTTTATTTTAGGCCATAAGAGATCAAAAATTATATGCCAACTTAAAGAAGTGACAATTCTACACTACCAGCTTGGTTTTCTTAGGCTATGTTGTTTCCAGAAAAGGAGATGGATCCTAACAAGATTGAAGCAATTATGAGCTGGCCTATTCCACAATCATTACATGATATTCAGAGTTTTCATGACTTCGCATCTTTTTATCCTAGGTTTATCAAGGATTTCAATTCTATTATTGCTTCAATCACTGAATGTTTGAAAGTAGGCAATTTTAAGTGGACAAATGAAGTTGATAAGAGTTTTAAACTCATTAAACAAAAGGTGACAAATGCACCTGTACTTTCTCTGCCTGATTTTAACCAAGTCTTTGAAGTTGAATGTGATGCTTCCAACGTGGGAATTGGTGGAGTCCTTAGCCAAGAAGGTAAACCTGTTGCTTTTATAGTGAAACACTTAGTGATTCTCAGAGAAAATGTTCAGTTTATAACGAAGAATTTTATGCCATTGTTTGTGCTTCAGATCATTGGAGTCAATACTTCCTAAGCCATTTGTGCTCTATCCTAATCATGAAGCATTAAAGCTTCTCCATAGACAGCAGAAACTTTTTAGGTGTCATACACCATGGACTGAGTATGTTCAATTTTCAGCTTTTCTATTAAGTTTAAATCTGGAATTTGGAATGTTGTTGTTGTTGTTGCTTTGAATCGTAGGCATTCTTTGCTAACTACTATGTAGGTGAAAGTTGCAGGTTTAGAAGTGTTGAAAGATATGTACAAGCTAGATGGTGATTTCAGCAAGATATTGGCAGAATGTGCAAATGGGCCGTCTAAGCATTTTCTAGTGCTGGATGGTTTTCTTTTCAGGGAGAACCGTTTGTGCATTCCACAAGGTTCTTTAAGGGAGGCTATTATCTTTGAACTTCATATTAGAGGTCATGCTGGACATTTTGGCAGAGATAAGACGCACGCTTTTGTTAAAGAAAATTGTTATTGGCCGAAGATGGAAATAGATGTCACTAGGTTTATTCAGCGTTGCAGATCATGCCATATAGCCAAAACTCAATAGTCAAAACACAGGATTATACACTCCATTGCCAGTAGCTAAAGCTCCATCAGAAGATGCTAGTATGGATTTTGTCCTTGGATTGCCTGGGAGCTCACAGAAAAAAGATTCTGTCATGATGGTGGTTGATCGTTTCTATAAAATGGTGTATTTTATTCCGTGTAGCAAAACTCTAGATGTTACTAATGTTGCTGATTTGTACTTTAGAGATATTATCAAACTTCCTGGCATTCCAACACTATGGAGAAACCTTGGAACTCATCATCAATTCAACACCACTTGTCATCCCCAAACTGATGGTTAAATAGAGGTTGTAAACAAGAGTTTGGGAAATTTTATGAGGAGTTTGGTTGTGAAGAATGTTAATGATTTGGATCTTGTTTTGCCACAAGATGAATTTGCTTTAAATCATTCAACTGGACAAAGTATTTACTGTAGTCCTTTTCAAGCTGTTTATGGTCAGAATCCACCAAGTCCATTGTATTTGGTTCCTCTTCCAACTACCAATAATTTTAGTGGAGAAGCGGAAGAAAGAGCTAAACAAATTCAGAAGCCACATGAACAGATCCGGGAGAAGATTGCAAAGTAAAATGAGAAGTATTGTGACCAAGTCAACAAGTATGGAAGATATGCTGAATTCGGTGAAGGCAATCTGGTTTGGGTTCATCTTGGAAAAGGGAGATTCCCCCTTTGAAAATTTGGAAAGCTCATGCCAAGGGCTGATGGTCCTTTCATAGTTCTCAAGGGGATTGGTGAAAATGCATACAAGATTGAATTTCTAGCTGATTTTGATGTTTTCAGACACTTCAATATTGCTGATTTATCTCCTTTTTATGGTGCTGATAGCACATATGGTTCAAGGGTGAGTTTTCTTCAACCAGGGGAGCATGACACAGGAGTGTGCTCAATGAGTGCAAGTGAATTTGGTCTGTTGGGAGATGGCTTCACAATGCATACAAATTCAGTTCTGGAAGATGTGGACCAGCAGGTTTTGGCTCAATTTTGAGCCCATTTTTGAAAAGCTTCTAGAAGTTGAAAATGTGTGTGCAATACCTGGGATTAAAGTTGAAGAAGTGCCCTTTTCTAGGATTAAATAAGACATTAGTTGGAGTTTTCTATTAGAAATTATGGTAGTTTGAATTTTAGTGTGTAATCTGCCAGTTTAAGCTTTTTATGTCTGTTTGTATTCCCAAATCAATTGGGATTTCTAATTAATGTGTTAGGATTCCCAAATAAATTGAGATTTCTAATGTATTATGATTCCCAAATCAGTTGGGATTCTATTTAATATTATAATTCCCAAATCAATTGGGATTTTTTTTAATGTGTAGGATTTCCAAATCAATGATTGATTCCATTAAGGACATGGATTAAGATATTTTACATTCATGATAGGAGTGGGGTTCCCTACCCCATATATATGTAACCCTACAGGGTTTATTTATTTATTTATTTATTTTTTATTTTTTATTTTTTATTTTTTTTCATTCAAGCAATAACATAATTCATAGCCTTTGTGTAATTTGGGGGCAGGTCCTTCGAAGTGATCAACCCTTCTTTCTCTTTCTATTATCCATCCTTTCAATTTCCCCAATTTGTTGACGATAAAGCCCTAGGGTCTTATCAAACCTTAAGAATTCAGACTATAAATGAAGTATAGGATTTTCTTGTAAATTGGCTTATGGATGATTGGGGTTGGTAAAATATGCAGTTGGATGGAGGGTTTTGCAATTGATTGATGATTTATCTAGATGGTTGAAATTTTCCTCCCCTTTCCCCCCAGCGGGCCGTGGCTGCACACAACCGGGAAAAAAAAAAAAAAAGGCAACATAAGAAGTGTGCTAGACAACTAATGGAATTGGGTCCTTACATTTTTCATACTTGTGTTCTTGCCTTTCAAGTGTGTAATGTTTGAGGGTTAATAAAAGTTGAATTCATCTAAGATTTGGCGTATGTACATGGTGTAACCAACATGCACATGTATATAATACTACATATAACAATCTAGCTTGCTACTATTTGAGGTTGAAGGATAGAAGGAAAGAGAGAATAGGAGATACAATGACAAGATAGACACAAATTTGAAGGCCTAATGCTTAGGAATCAATAAATATAAGTAAGGAAGCCTAATAAAACTAGAATACTACATCCTTGATATATAAACCCTAGAATCTACTAATTTAGGGACTAATGAAATACTTAAAGAAAAATACTAGGAAAATAGAAAAATAAAAAACCCGACAATTTTTTAAAATTGACCAACCAATTCCAAATACCTTGAATCTTGCTCATGTGACCTTTGCATGTATTTCTTCAACATGTCTCTATAAAACAAATATAGGCATAAAATTGTGCACAAATTCCCACCCCCCAAGCAAGTGCGCAATCACATGGTGATAATTTATTCTTGTGTATTTACAATTTTTAGGTTTTTTTATTTATTCTTGACCAAGTCTCCTGAAAAGAATTGCAAGCTTTCCTTTAATTGGTAGGTGATTTTTTAGAAATTTGGGCAAAAATATTTAGGATTCTTTTCCAAATAAATTAGGTCTAAGGATATTCATCATCCTTGGATTATATAAACCGAGTGATAGGAACCTAGAATAGGTCATCTTTTAACTTATTGGATTTGGACAGCACAAACTTCATCAACCTCTATTTTGGAGGATCATAATTGATGTGAAGTTAGAGATGCAAGAATGAAGAAATAAATATGACCTAACCTCATCTTGTTCTAACCCATAGACCCATTGCACAATCTAATTACTAAAATAACGTGTTCTCTTCTAACACTCCCCTTCAAGATGAAGGTGTATAAATATCACCTAACCTCTTCTTGTTATAAGTTATAACCATTAGACAAAACGAACTACATATTCTCTTCTAACACTCCCCCTCAAGATGGAGGTGTATAAATATGACCTAACCTCATCTTGTTCTAACCCATAGACGAGGCAAGCTACATATGCTCTTCTAACACTTCCCCTCAAGATGGAGGTGCGTAAATATCACCTAACCTCATCTTGTTATAACCATTAGAAAAGGCAAGCGTAAGCAGAGACTTTGTGAAAACATTGCCCATGCACAAATTTCAAATATGGAATCCTCACGATCTTCTTAAACACAGCATCCCTCCAAAATGGAAATCAACTTCAATATGTTTCGTTCTCTGATGAAACATGGGATTGCTAGCAATATAAATGACAACTTGATTATCACAAAACATATTTATTGGCTTTGTTGCCAAGAAATCCATCTCTTACATATGAGACTTCGGCCCCAATAACTCACTCATAGTATGAGCCATAGCTTGGTATTTTGCTTCAGCACTAGATCTTGCTACAATAGTTTGTTTCTTACTACACTTGGTAACAAGATTACTTTCGACATACAGTATCTAGTAGTAGGCCTTCAATCATTAACACGGCTAGACCATCCCAATATGCAAATGAGTCCCCATAATCTCACTATTTATGCTACATTTATATATCCAACTTTTGTTTGAAGAATCTTTGAGATTACAAACAACATCCCAATGTGGGTGCTTGGGATGTCCATAAATTGAGTCTCAACTCTTACAACAAAAGATGTGTAAGGTTTAGTGACACTCAAGTAGGTCAACTTGCCAATGGACTGCCTATATCAATGTTTATCTTCAAAATTTAGTGGTATTGGATAAAGCCACAAAGAGACCACCATGCTAAATTTTTCAAACCAAGCTCGAAGAGATTGCTTAAGACCATAAATAGCCTTATGCTACCTGCATACTTCACCATCTTGCCCCTAGTAGCTCCATATATGTCTCTTCCTACAAATCTCCCTACAAGAAGACGTTTTGGACATCCAATTCATATAAATGGCCAATCAAAATCATCAGACAATGAGATCAATATTGGAACATAATTTAGTTGACAACATGACAGAAGGTTTCAAAATAATCAATATCATATGTTTGGGTATATACGCTTTGCAACCAATCAAGTCTTAAGCCATTTGATAGAATCGTCAAGTAGATTTTTGATAGTGTAGAACCAACGACACCTAATCCACTCCTTATGTGGAGGAACATCCACCAAGTCACATGACCTTTAAGCGGGAAAGCACTTTGACATGTGAGGAAAGGATAGAAACATAGGAAATAGACAAGGTAAAAGGACATGTATGACCGGGAAGGTGAAGAAATGAAGCATTAATAAGCAATAGCATAAGCAACCAGGGACTGTTGATGCATGTTTGAGTACTTGACAAACAATGTTCCAATCCAAGTCACATTAGTATGGGTCTCTAGAACCAGAAATCGAAACAGTGATGGGCAGAAGAGGTGGCACAAGAATGCAAGTATTAGGGGCATGTTGTGGTAGTCATGTCTTTGCTTGCTTTGTGTCATTGATAAACCCTTTATTATTTCTTTGAAAGGAGTAGAAGATTTTTCCAAAGGGATAAGGGTAGCAACAGGATGATCAAGACATGAAGGGGCACTGTAAATCATCGATGAACTCAAATAGATTCATCTAGGAGGATTCAACACTAGAGCGCAAGGTGACATCAATACTTACATACATCCTACAAGTGTGGGGATCATAACTTCAATATCCCTTTTTTTGTGAAATTTTCCCAAGCACTATGTTGAACATGAATAAAACATGTACACCCAAAGACAAAAGGCACAATAGAAAACATTGATGTTTCTGGTGCAAGATGGAGAAGGGATTTGTCCCCTAGAACACCAAAGGGCATCTTGTTGAGGAACAAATAGGCTGTAAGAAAAGCATAACTTCTAAAGGTTATCAAAACATGCATATGAAAGAGTATAGAACATGCTATGTCAAATAAAAAAAAGTTCTTTCATCATCTACTCCATTTTGTTGTGGCTAGAGGGGTATGTATATAAGATGTTTGATGAATAATTCCTTTGGCTAAGCAAAAAGACTGAAGGCCATTTTGAAATTTGAACAAATTTAAGTGCATTATTAGATCAGAAAATTTGGATACCAATGCCAAGTTGAGTTTTTATTTGTTGGTAGGATTGAGTAAATACATTAAAAAATTCTGACATGCTCTGAGCAAATAAATCCAGGTTATATGCAAAAAGTCATCCACAAAAAGGAGACAAAATATTGATGGCAAGTCAAATTGACTCTACATGGACCCTAAATATGTGAATGAATAAGGGAAAGCAATTATGGGACTTGACTCTAGATGGACAAGATGTCCTAAAAGGCTTTCCCAACTGAGATGTAGAAGGACTCAAAACAAGAACCAAACTTGAATACTAGAAAAAAGGGATGGATGACCCAAGTGAGTGTGCCATTGATCCAGAGAAACACCATGAGTATTAATAGGGGAAGTCGTATGACACGAACTAGATCCATCATGTTTGCCATTGAAATATTGTGGGCTACCCTTCGCAAGCCTTCCACCAAATCATTTTTTATTTGGAGATCCTACGTAACATAATGAGAAGGAAAGATCACAAAACAGTAATGAGATTTAGTATATTGACTAACTAATAACATGTTCAAGGGAAATTTTGGCACATATAACACAGAGGAGAGAGGAATAGAAGTAATTGAAAGAACATTGCCACAACAAGAAACCATTGTAACTAGACCATTAATAAAAGTAACCTTAGTGAAAAGTAGTTTGTTGCAATGATTGAAACAAATTATGATTACTTGTAATATGGGATAAGGCACTTGAATCAATAACCCATGGTGAGAAGGATGAAGAGGCCAGAACCCTGGTTGTACTAGCATGAGCCACAGTAGTGCTAGACGTGGAATATTGAGTTTGGAGCTGTTGTTTTCACATCCCTACTCTTGGCACTTGATTGGCCGTGACTTCATCCAAATCTGATGGTGGCACCAGGCCTAGTGAAGAATTTGTTTGCAAAATCATTATTTGGATGCAAGTAAGAAACCTATTAAAAGCGAGTATTTATTAAAAAACAAGATACATACATAAATTTCGTGAAGCAACTAAAAACGTTCTATTTTCATTGACAAGCTCTTTACATTGGGCTGTAATAAATACATATTCGCGCCAATAAAATGTATGCTTAGTATCTCTAGCATCTTCCTGTCAACCTGTAGTATATGCCAAACATGGCTCTCTTGGAAAACCTAACAGGTGGGTCTCTCTTTCAATTTGAACCCAAAATTGTTAAGGTGTACGGTGAGCAGCCACAAGCTTAGCAGACATTCTTTAAATCCCCTTTATTCATATACGAATTTCAATCCTTTAAGATGTGATTTCTTATATGCATGCATAATCATATTGTGCCACGGCTGCAATTCAAACCTTGAGGATTCCCCTAATATGATTAGAGGCAGTAACCATGGTTGAATTATTACATGAAAAGGCTCAAAAAAGAAGTCAAACAGCACATACTAGTACAGAACAGCACTTCAGAACTTAAAAGGTCCAGAACTTGCAGCACTTCAGAACTACGAAGATTCAGAACTCAAGAGGCAGCTACGACCACAGAACTGAGGTCCCAATATCCTAGGGAGAATTACTTAACCATGAAGAACAGAGTAGACCACGACAAAGCACTACAGGCACTTAATAAGCATCCTGGTGGCAGTGCAGTCACAACATTATGGCTGGCTGCAACTGGAAGCAAAGCAAGAAGAATCATCTACGGAAACTAACCACTTATTGACACAATATCGCGAGCAAGCAATCAGGAACACATGCAGCGTCAAAACAGCATCTTTAGCAAACAACAACCAGCGTACAAACAGTGGAACAGCATAGTATACTATAAATAGAGTATGACTGACTTTATATCTGTAAACCAAGACAAAAACAAACGGCTTCCTACCAAGGATGTTGCATAGCCTAACCAAGAGGAAGAGTGTTGCTAAACTACTCAATCCACCTAGAAAATCGGATTTGAGAACTGATTAAGAGCACAAAAGGGAAAAAAATGAAAAACGGAGTATCAAATCAATTGAGATAATTAGATTTAGGGCAGATCAACTCTCTAATACCACGTCCTCAAGTTAGAGATGGATGAGGGATGAGAAAAGAAGAGAAGAAGAAGGAAGAAAGAGGAAATATTAGGCGTAAGTTTCTTGGAGCTTACGTATAGCTCCAGGTCTGCCCTTCTGTATATTAATAATAAAAAATACCTAAGGACAAAAGTACCTCACTCACACAACCTAATCACTGAAACAACATATTCTCTTCTAACAGCAATGAAAGTCTTGTGGAACCCAAACACAATCCACTACCTCTAGTTAACTTACACTAAAGTGAAGGAATCCTAAGGAATCATTCTCTCTCAAAGATTTAAGTTAGTGAGGGGAACCTTGAAAGTAGTCATAATCCCAAGCTAACTTGATCTTGGGCAATAAGAACTCTTATTTAAGATTTGTGTCGTCATCTGGATAAGAAAAAAAGAAAGTCTGGCTCCAGCAATTAAGATGCAATTTGAGAAGATCAATGAACCTCAGGAAAGGCCCATTGAGCACCCAAATTTGCCCTGTTAGGCTTCTTTATAACAAATGATAGTGTTAATCCTCTAGTAAGAAAATAAACCAAGCATTCAAACCACTAAATAAATTCAATCAACACATAAAGGAAACACCTTCATCAACATATATACCATCATTAAGCATGCAAGTACACCCAAACAGTTTTGCATGTTCAACACATATTTTTTGATACATAAGCCTGTATGTAAGACTCAAATTGAGTGAGCCATGGGGAGTAATAATAATAGTAGTAGTAGTAATAATTATAATAAAAGCAACTTGTGGCCATAATTAAATGCCCAAGTGCAGTTGGAAGGCTTAAAATGAAAAAATCATGCACACTCAGTTTAAAAGAGTTAAAATCTAAAAACACTTGAAGATTATTTCCCATGTGTTTGCACTCAGTAAAATCCCAAGGTGCCTATTTAAACCTTTCTTGAAGGGAGAAAGATACCCATAGTAGTTCTAGAGCCTCTCTGAATAAGGGGCCAAAGTCATCAAAGGAAAACATAGATATCAAAATCATAAATAATAATAATAATAATAATAATTTTGGTTTTGTCATCCACATTATTAAGTCATAATCAATATAGCGCAAACATGCAATTAACCATCCCATCATAAGTAAATGCTAAATAAATTCATAACTAGATCAAATAAAAATCAAAATAGATCCTAGGCATGCTCCCCTTGTAAAAAATATACTGCTTGAGAAATTGGTCTTGAAAGATCCTTAAGCTACTATAGGAATTCCAACTTCTTTTTTTGGGAGTACAATTCTTGTGGAGCTTTGTTTTTTGGACCTCTTGCAATCTTTGACAAAACCCTCTCCCTCTATCCTCCTTCTTCAATGTAAAAAGGAACCAATATGGTCTTATTTTTAGGCAAGGGAAAGCCCCAGGGTCCAGATTTTGCCTCAGGCAAAGAAGGCCATTCAAGAATTGAAGTCACCCAATCTGTATGGGTCCATGATTAGGGCATTACTTTATGTGGGGCGTTGAAAAAGAAAGGAAAAACACAAAAAAGACATAAGAGAAAAGGAACTGCATGTCAGATGCATTGAAGATCCACGAGGATTTTTTGGGGCAATTGTAGTGCTCACGTCAACATGCTCATATCTCCAAAATGAGTACGACACCCATGATCAAAATGCATATTCATATGATTCTGTTCTTTTTTCTGCAATTATCAATTTTGGTAATAATAGGTTTTCCCAAATCTCACTGAATATCATATATTTTAGCCCAAAAGTACCCTCTTATAATTGAATAAATTCCAAAATGTGTTTTTGTTGATTTATCAAAGTGGTTTGTGCTTAATTAATATTTGATGGCTTTCTCTTTCCATCACGAAATGATTCTCTGCCTCTCACAGACAGTACCATGGCTTCAAAAGAAGTAGGTGATGTTAAAGCATTCGATTCACATCAAAGGAAAGATCTTCTGTCTAAGATTGGACAGAATGGAGGAGATTCATTTTTTGTTTGTGTTCAAGAATAATATTTCGTGTAATAGTGGGTAAGATTCTCTAAAAGAGGCAGTTATTTGGTTTGCCGCAGTTTTCAGTCGGATGTAAAGGGGTTCTCAAAATGTTCGTTTGGTAAATTTGCAGTACTGGATGCTGATTAGGTGGATGGAGGTGGGGAAGTATCTCAAGTTTGGTCTAGGGTGGAAAGGAAAGAAATTTTCAGTGTTCATCCTTGGTGGCACAAAAGGTGGTGGATGGCAAAACCTTGTAAATTACTTCTGCTAGTTAGCTGAATAATTTTGTCATGAATCTGGAGGCATAGTTGAAGCAAGCACTTCTGCTCCCAGATCATGGAGTCAGTCAGGTGGTGAATGAAGGGAAGGGAGGCGAAGGTTGTAGAATTTGAGAACAATCAATTAACCACGATGTGGTGTATGGGAAAGAAAAGTTGCATCTTTGGTGTGAAGGTAAGTTGCATTTGAAGGAATCAGGGATTTCGTTGCCAAAAACCATTGTGGATTGATCGGAGTTGAATGCTCATATGGTAAAGAGACCTAGGGTTCTGCAAGGTGCTGCAATACTAGCAGTGGCGGCTAGGATTGCACTTGGGGAAGAAGACGCAAAGAAAATTGGGCCAAGATGTTTGCTTCTCGTGTTGGACTTGGGTCAGGTGATTGATTTAGTAGGTTTTTCCTTTTTTTTAAATAAGTTGAGCAATTTAATTGAACATGCCCATAGTGTGGGTCATAATGATCTGGGCCATTCTTTGGATTCTAGGATTGTTCTTCTCATCTGGGTCATGCACAGATGGGTCATGATTTTAAACAGGCATGTTATTCTAATAATGATGACCCGGTCTTTCCTTGTTGGATGGTGATGATAAGCAGGCCTGAAATCCTTGTATTAAATCAAAGAAGCAGAGCACGGGGAATATGGATTTTCAATCCACTGTTAACGAAGCCCAAATTCTTTCTGGAGTTATCCAAGAAGTGAGTGGAACTGATAAGCTTCAGAGCAAATTCAAGGCGCTACTAGCTTGGTTTTGAAGCAGGTTTGAAGCAACAAAGATGATAAAAACAACAGCTTCAGATTGGTTAATGATTCTGTTTTTAAGTATTGTTGAACATCTACATGCTAAGAAGAAGCATGTATCTATTGATGGGCCTAGCTACGAAATGCTTTATCCAAACCATGCATATGCCCACTCCCCCTTGCCCAACCCCTGTATTGATATTTTATATTACAGTAAAATGCTTCATATGCTGTTGTACACTAGATGACTCTCTTGGCATTCAATGCAAGAGCACATCATTCTTAATTTGCATTTTTGAATTTCCATCAGATCTACACCAATATTGAGCCCTCCTAAGGAAGAAAAAGTGGGTTTATCATGGCTCAAGAGAGTATTGCTGCATGTGTGCATGTCCAGGTGCATGCATGTTTGTGTGGTGAACTGATAGCTCAGCACTTCAATTAAATGCTTAAGTTAATATATTGTGGGCTTAAACAGTGGCATTCACCCTGCACAAGGAGAGGTAAACCAACAATGAATGGCACCACATCTGCGGAATAAGAAAATCTCTAAGAAAAATCAGAATATCATGGCGACTATGGCCGTGATAACATTAGATTTCCACTTCATCTAAAAGCTTAAGCTGTTAGATTTTTCATTTAAAAAAAAAATGGCAGTTTTTCATGTGATCTTAATGTGGATTATTGAGGGAGCATGAGTGGCCATCATGCAGACGTAGGATATCTGGATATGGCCCTAATCTCCAGCATTTTTGGGTGCAGTGGCTACTCTAAAGAATCAAAACATGTATGTCTGTGCTTGACTAACCTAAGGGTTTTGGCTAGATCCTCAAAATGAGTTATATGGGAAATGCATTTAAAATTGTCAAATAAAGAACTGGATCACAGTTTATGATTTTTGTAATTGACTGTAATTGAATAGTAGTTCTGGTAAGTCCTGGATCAGTGTCTGAAATGATGTTGATGTATTTCAGAGAATTTCATGCTAACATTTTCCTTCTCTTGGTTTGTGTAGGCTGAAAATGCAGCCGATAGGATGGATTGGATCAATAAAATCACAGGAGTTATTGCATCCCTTTTGAATTCTCATTTTCTACAACAGGTTAATCTCACTAACTTTGTCTCTTCCTGTTAACATTATTTAATGAAAACTGGTTTCAAACATTGAAATTTTTACATGAACTTGTCTTCTGAACTTCAGCCTGGAACAAAAATTGTGGAGGATAACAAATCTTCCGGAGATGTTACTGGTGGTGATCATGTGCTTCATAGCCAAAGAAGTTTAGATGGCAGAAAAGTCAA
Source organism: Malania oleifera (assembly GCF_029873635.1). NCBI lineage: Eukaryota > Viridiplantae > Streptophyta > Magnoliopsida > Santalales > Ximeniaceae > Malania > Malania oleifera. The sequence goes on from NC_080420.1 coordinate 84,743,394, forward strand.
TGAAGCAGATTGTGCTTCCAGGATTCTCCGAGAAATTCCTGGAAATGATCTTTGTGCAGAGTGTGGGGCTCCTGAACCTGACTGGGCGTCTCTAAATTTGGGCATCGTGTTGTGTATTGAATGCTCTGGTGTTCACCGAAATCTTGGGGTTCATGTTTCAAAGGTGCTCTAGTTTTGAAATGGAATGTTAAATATATTGCTTTATGTGTGGTCATACATTAATTCATAGTTGCAATTTGTAGTTTCTGTGTTACTTATTCAGTCTCTTTATTACTGCAATTTTCTTGTTTGTGGTTTAGGAGATTGTGATTTGAGCTTTCAAGTAGATAAATTTTTTTTTTTGGGATATTCTATTGAAGCCTGGCATCCTGTGTTAGGCCTAAGCATTTTCTATGACGTTCTGAACTGCAATTCCTGTGTGAGAGAAGAGTTCATCTCTTTTGTTGTTTCAAATGTAGAATTCATGTCCATTCATAGTATTGTATCTGGATTTGGTATCACTGAATCAAAATGCTGGATGAGTTGGTAGGGTTGAAATGTTGTTGCAGGTAACAGATAATGTTTTAAAGATAAAATAAAATGGAAAATATCAGAAATGCAATGAATTACTATAAGAAGCCATGTGTAAATAATGGACCTAATAATCATTTTTTCAATAGAAGAATACTTATTGAGAATAGAAAAGACATGAGGAAGAAGATAATATATTCTACATAAGGAATAAAAAATGAAAAATAAATGAAAAATAAAATAAAAGGCACAAGATTTCAGTCCAACAAAGTGTCAACCCATCCCACTGAAAGTTAGTAAAACAAACTCCCTTGAAACAAAAAACAAAAAACAAAAAAAGCCAATAAAGATGCAAGAAAAACTATATTCTCCCAAAAAAACAGAAATTAGCTGTTAAATTCGACTTCCTAATCAAAATAATCATCAGGTTGGCTTATTTTTGCCTCTTTATTTATTTATTTTGCTTTTGGAGGAGAATTTGGTATCATCCCTTTTCTGTATTTTTTTTTTTTTATTTTTTTTTTCCTTCTCTCTTTTTTCTAATAAATTGTCCTGAAACAGTTCAGGCCTCTACCTCACTAGTCTATAATACCTCTGCACTGTCTTTATACACTGAATATGAGACACAATCCTACTTCTTCCGATCAATTAAAAATATCTAAGTTCCCATACTATTATTATTATTATTATTTAATTTTAGAAAATTGATGAATGAAATATGTGTAAACAGAAAAATTGCAAATCTTCTGGCTAAATTAGCTGCAAGAGTAGACAACAACCTAGGAAGCTATGACGAATATTTGTAACTTAATGACTTAAAATTAGGGGGCGGGGAAAGCTCTTTATAGAATTCAATTGTAGAGCACATTCACCTGATTTTCAACCCAGAAATCCCCTTCAAAGATTCGCTGGCTAGATCTACAGAAGACATTTTTCAGTGCGCATCGTTTGGTACTTTGGTTATGAACTTATGAAGAAGTAAGCCTTTCAAAGAGCGGCAAGTTGACTTTAGTGTGATTTCATACTGCCTCTATCCCTCCCTTCCTCTCTGTGTGTGTACTTGTGCATGCTATCTTTTTTACTTCAATGGCTTGCTCAACACAAGTTTATTGATAAGGTATCAACATTAAGTATACATGAAAGTATCAGCATTACGTGTACCAGAAAAAATAAACTTATAACAACATTTTATTTATCCATTCATGTCTAAATTATCATTATTTGTATAATAACTAATATTTAAATGATTTATGAATTTAATTTGTATTAACTAAATATGTTTAATGCACATTATCTTACAAATATGTTTGATACACATATTATATTTCAATTTTTCCACCTCGTACACATCATAGATGTATTTAACTTTCAATATATTAGTTTTAAAACTTATATTATTATGTCTATTAACCATTTCTAAAGTTTCATAGAGAATTCCATGCTTTACTACTGATTTCCATTGTATTTTCAAATTGAAATTGAAATTGACATCGAAATCCAAATTTCTGTACTTTTGGAGCTTCAAAATTTGAGTCAAAATCAAAACTTAAGACCTTGGTTAGGGTATACAGTGTTGGTTCATGTTAATGGTTATTTTGGTCTTTTGCATTATTAGTATGTACTAGTTATGTAAGTGTGAGTTATAATGGTACTACAGTCATTGGTGTGTACATGAGATATATTGTAAATAAAGGGGGAGACCTATCTGAGGTTAGAACTTCCATTTTACCAATTATTCATCATTTTATTATAGCAAGATCCTACCAAAACCATACCACCAAATCAAACCTTAAATCTGATTGTTCTATGCAAATCTGTCATTATAGGATGATCATTTGTAACATTAGAGGTTAGAAACAAGTCCAGAAGTCGCTAGAAAACACTACAGTTGCTGGAAATTTCTGGGCAGCGCTGCCTTCTTCAGAATCACAATAACCCTTCCATATATCACCAAACCAACGCCGTAATCATTCACAAAACCCTCCAATCAGTGGGTGAGTGAAATTTTATCACCAAGGTACCACCCATGCATCCCCACGCGCCGCCCAATTTTTGGCAGGTTGATCCTATCGCACTGATGCATGATACCTTTATTTGACCAGTTTTGACTCTGATTTCTTCTAGAACGCTTTAAATCCTTGCGTAGGCCACAATATCAAGTTGTTGGTCATGTCTTTTGTTCAAAGGTTCAACCTTTTTCAATCACACTCTTGGGAATTTGTTAGTTTTTCTCTGTTATTATTAAGGTGATTGGTTGGTGCCTTATGGGAGAGGCAATGCGTGTAGGCTACTTTTTGGGGGCTGTGGAGCAGTGCTATGTCCGCTTATTGGTGACTCATTTGTGGTTGAATTAATAGTTGACTTGTCTGTGGTTGTTTCAGTTAGTATAGAAGTTCACTTTTGGATTACAAGAGGATTTTGTTTGCTGTGTATTTCTGATTTGCTGCCCTGTCAAGGTTTTTTGTGTTTTGGAATGACGACACCAAATCCCAAAAGTGTCTTTCGTTCATCAAGCACTTGTTCAGGTGAACATCATGTTATAACCATCTCAAAGGAAGAGTATTCAATGTTCTTACAGATTATAGTATCAGACATCTCAACAAGCATCTCATGACATTACATCTTTTGCTTAGAAGGGTAATCCTACAGTCAATATGTCATCTAGTATCTCTTCCACTGATCTAATCCATGGGTTATCGACTCTGCCACCACTGACCATATGACAAGCGTAACTAACTTCTTTTTTGCCCTCTATTATCATAAAATCTACCTCCAAGTTACCCTTGCTGATGGGTACACTACTACAATTAAGGGGGTAAGAACAATAAGTCCTACTCCCTCAATCTCTCTTTCTTCTGCTTTGTACATGCCTAGTTCTCCTTTCAATCTCATGTCAGTTTGTAAGCTTACAAAGTCACTAAGTTGCTGTGTAACCTTCTTTCCTGATTTTGTGGTTATTTAGGATTTGAAGACAAGGAAGACAATTGGCACAAGAGGTGAGGCTCATGGACTTTACTACTTTGAGTTGCTTTGTCCTACCATTTCCAGCACAACCGCTGCTACACCACTTCAAATCCATTGTCATGTTAGTCATTCATCCTTTAACAAGTTGAAACAGCTAGTTCATACCTTGAATTTTGTGTCTAATCTTGAGTGGGATTCTTGTTAGTTCTAAAAACATCATCATGATCCCTTTTCTTCTCGGGTCAACAAATGAGTGGTTAGCCCTTTCATGCTAGTTCATCCAATTTTTGGGATCTTAGTTGTGTCATGAAATTGGGTTTTTCAGTACTTTGTTACATTTATTTGACTTCTCCAAGATGACTTGGCTGTATTTAATGAAAGATCATTTTGAGTTATTAATATCTTTTTTACCCTCTGTTCTCTAATAAGGACTTAGTTTGATATGCCAATCAAGATACTTTGTAGTGATAATGCTGAAGGAGTACTTTAGCACCTAATTCAAAACTTGTATGACTAATTCTAATATGATCCATCAATCATCTTGTGCCCACACTCCACAACAAAATGGAGTTCCTGAGTAAGAAAATAGACATAATCTTGAAGTCACTCATACCATATTGTATCAAATGAATAGCCCCAAAGCTTTTTAGAGTGATGTCATGCTCACTGCTTGCTCTCCTATTAGTAAGAGGCCATCCTCTATCCTTGGTAGTAAAATCATGCATTGTTGCTAACAAATATACTCAAGTGTACAGTTTGGATTATTCAGACACGTTCTCTGTAGTCGCTAAACTTGCCTCGATACATTTGTTCATCCCCTTAGCCACTACTTGTTATTGATTTCTACATCAGTTATATGTGAAAAATGCTTTCCTACATGGTTATCTTTAGGAGGAGGTCAATACGGAGCAACCACATGGGTTTGTTGTTCAAGGGGAGTTATGCTCAATGTGTTAGCTCAAGAAATCATTATATGGTTTAAAACAGTCTCCCAAAGCATGGTTTGGTCGATTACTGTCGTACTACTTGAGTTTGGCCTTTGACGATTTGCAGTAAATCACTCTATATTTTATTGTCATACTCTATCCAATAGGATTTTACTTATTGTGCACGTGGATGATATTGTGATTACTAGAGAAATCAAGGTATTAGGATCTATAACTTTTCCTATAGACTAAATTTCATACCATGGACTTGGGACCATTGAAGTACTTCCTAGCTATAGAAGTATCAAGATCTTGTATAGGAACCGTCTTGTCGCAAAGAAAGTATGTTCTTGATCTTTTAGATGTGATTGAGTTGTTGGGATCCAAACTTGTTGATACACCCATGGGTCCCAACAGTTAGTGCCAGATATGGGTGATTTTTTGCCTAACCCAAGACAGTATCGGAGACTTGTTGTAAAGTTGAATTATTGCACAGTCACTTGACCAAATATATCGTTGTTGTGAACCAATTTCTCGATTCTCCAAGAACAAGTCTTTGGGATGCAGTAATTTGCACCTTGAGATATCTCAAAGGTGCACCTAGGGAGGTCTCTTATATCAGGATGGGTCACGTTCATATTTAGGGATATACAGATGCAAATTGGGTTGAGTCACCTTCTGATAAAGATCCACAATCGCGTATGGTATCTTTGTTAATGGAAATTTGGTTTCTTATAAAAATAAGAGACAAACTATGGTGGCCGGCTAAGTCAGAGTATAGGGCTCTGGCTCACACTACATGTTAATTTGTTTGGTTGTAGAACATGTTGGAAGAACTATATTTTCCATAGTCTCATCCGATGAAGCTGATGTGTGATAATTGAGCTACCATTCATATTGCCTCCAATCTAGTCTTCCATGAGTAGCAAAGCACATTGAAGTTGATTGCCACTTTGTTCAAGAGAAACTTGTACAAAAGCTCATTACAACCACTCATATAAAGTTTGATTTGAAGCTTGCTGATTTATTCACCAAAGCCTTAGGAGGTGCTCGTGTGAAATTCATTTGTAACTAGCTAGGAGCGTCAGATATATTTGCTCCAACTTGAGGGGGGAGTGTTTGGTCATTTAGCATTATTAGCATGTGCTAGGGTTATGTTAGTAAGTGTGAATTAGTAAGGGAACTATGATTGTTGGTATTTACTTGACATATATTGTAAATAGAGGGAGAGACCTATGATTGTGGGTAGCTCTTGCATTTTACCCAATTATTCAACAGTCCACAACCTACCAACTTAAGCTTTAGGTAAAGTGGCAATCTAACATTGTGTCAGAGCCATGGTTGCCAAGAAATCCTGGGTTCCAATCTTGATGCTTGCGTTTAATGTAAGTTTGCTAAAAGTTCCCTCACCCTACCCTTTCATTTTTTTTGCCTTTTATCATATTGGTTCACCATTAGGTTATAGTATATGGGTGTTATTCATTGTTTGTTTATCTCTAACTGTGCAATGAGGCTGCATGTGCAGGGGAGTGTTAAGGCCTGATATACATTGCAGGTCCACAACCTAGCAACTTAAGCTTTCTGGTAAAGTGGTAATCCAGCATATTATGATAATCAGAAGCAGGAATATATCTAATGATGATTGTCATTAGAATCCAATTCCCCTTAGAATGAGGTGATATAGAGTATTATATGGACTTTGGTAGAATGGGTAAGATGTTAAGTTCAGTTAATGCCAGTGATGGAAGCATTTGGATCATCGTTTCTTAAATTTGACCTGTTTTCCTTCCCTTGGATGAAGCATAAATTCTGTAATTAGGACGTAAGAGAGAGCTTATTCTTTGCACTGCGTGATAGATGTTGGATTCTGGATTCCTATTCTTCTAGGTGGTTTCCCTTCAAATCTTCTTATGCTTGTTTTGAATTATTATCCTGATGCCTAAGAAGTCCTCCGGTGGTGGTGCTTGATGTGTCCAACATTGTCACCTCTCAAGACAAGACACATATTTAGCACATGTTGGAAAATTTAAAAATAAAAATAAAAATAAAAAGGAATAAAGAAAGAAAAGAAAAGGTTATTTTCTGGACACTCTCAAACACTTCACAGGCATGCTTGAGACCCTTCAGAACATGATCTAATGCATTTTGCTTCCTTTTTTTTTCGGTGAGGGGGAGAGAGTGCATATTTTCATTAACTAACCCTGTTCTCAATCATTATTTTCTGAAACCAAAGGTTAAGAGTGCAAGACGAAGAAAAGGCTAATTTGAGTTTGTCACATCTAACCTCCAGCAAGTGTGTCTTGCTCTCTGCGTTAATGATTGCATTTCTTTCATAAGCATGTTTGTATGTTTTAATGGTCTTGTCCTACTTTGGAGAGTGTTTATCATCTTCTCAAATGCTTTAGTAATGCTGGGGAGGGAAAACTCTTTGGAAGTGTGCTATTTTTTAGGCCATTTTTTGTGTGTATGATTGGGGCTGGTATGACTTTTGATATGCAGAGAGATGGTTGACCTTTACTTCCATTGGTGGTTTAGTTTGATCTTTTTTCCTTGGTTTTCTTCTATTTAGAGATGATGGTTTGTCCTCAAATTTGTTTTTTTTTTTTCCCTTAATATATTCCAATGTTCATCTGGAAGAAACAAACAAGTTTATGGAGCATTGGGCTTCAGCGTGGATCCTCACAGATTTTTCCAAAGATGAATGTTAAACACACATATGTGATCCAAATTGGAAGTAGGGAAACATGGGAGCTTGTATAAACAATTGAAAGGAGCTCAAATTGCAAAATTAATAAGTGTAAGTCGCTATCCTATTCAGAATATTAAAATATCTAGGGGAAAGAAAAGAAAAATGACAATTTAACTAAATCACAAGTTTACAATTCTATTCTTGTGTGAAGTTTGAAGAAATGATCTGCCAAGACTTTGCTTACCCTTGAATGATTCTATTGAGCATTTTTCCATCATTTAATGTAAATATAAAACCATGTGTTTGTGCATTTACACAAACATTATATTGTTAATATATGGGTGAAAATATACTTTCCAAAACAGGGTATAAATATCTCTTATTTCTAAGAAAAAAACACGATTTCTATTGGATTTCGAACATTGAAATCAAGTTTTAATCCAGTTGGCCTTTGCCCTTTCCTTCTTTGTATAATTATTTAATCCAAGAGAGAAAAAATCATTAGTTTTTTGTTTGATAAATTTCTTCAATCGCTGCGAATACTTTGTTGACTACATATATACGCCAATAATTTGCTTCATAGTTGAAATATATATGGATTTATCAAGTATATGTCTGCTTGCACTTAATTTACTGGTATCTACACACACATACATACTCACAACGTGCATAAAAAAATTGTGCTCAGTTCACTGATCTCTGTATGTGTCTCTGGGTCAATGATTCTGATGTAATTCATATAATGCAAATTTTGTTGAGAAAACTTGAGGTGCTTCATTGCCCAGGGAAGCACTTATCAATATATAATTAGAAAATTGAAGCTGACTATACTTTTATTGCCAACCACAGGTGAGATCTATAAGACTAGATGTCAAGGTTTGGGAACCTACAGTCCTGGATTTATTTTGTAGGTTGGGTAATGCTTACTCTAACTCGGTATGGGAAGAATTGCTTCTACTTCAAAATGAAAGGTGAAATTTCTTTGAGTTCCATATGATTTGGTGGTGCATAATTTCATTTTCATCAACTGCTGATTGTTCAGATGAAGATTTTTATGTGGAATATCTTGCATTCGATTTGTTTGAGACTTGGGAAACTTAATATGAAGGATCAACATTGAAATATTTAAAGAAATATAGTTCTTTATTCTACATTATATGTTAGAAGAGAGTATGTTATTTCAGCAATTAGTTTGTGTGAGGGAGGTTATTTTTGTCCTTAAGACTTTATATTATTATTTATAGTATAATACATAAGAGGGCAGACCTGGAGCTGAATGCAACTCCCGAAAACTGCCACCTCCTTTCTCTTGTTTTCTTCTTCTTTTATTCTCTTCTACTCTTTTCTTCTTTTTCTCACCTCCGTCTTTACAACATGGCATTAAACTTCTCTAAGTTTCATTTTTCTGATTTTTTCCCTGACACTCTGTTTTTCGTTTTCTTTATCTTCTCCTAACCTGCTCTCAAAATCTGACTTTCTGGTTGGTTTGAGAGTTGTTTAAGGTTACTGTTCATCTCGGTTTCATGTGTAGCATCCTTGACAGGATGCTGTGTGTGTTCATGGTGGTTTGCTGGTGTGAAGTGACGTTCTGTTTCTGGTATCTGCTGTTGCTATGTGATGCTCTGTTTCTGGTAATTGCTGTTGATGTGTTGCTGTTCGTTGGTTGGTTGTGCCACAATGATGCTGTCTGTTTGCTATTGATTGCTGCAACCTTGTATCAGCAAGGTCTTAAATTTCGATTTCAACTCAAATTTCGAAGCTCCAAAAGTACAGAAATTTCGATTTCAATTTTAAAAAATAATGGAAACCAGTAGGAGAACATGGAAATCTTTTATGAAGCTTTAGAAATGATTAATAGACATAATAATGTAAGTTTTAGGACTAATATCTTACAAGTAAATACATCTATACTGTGAATAAGGTGGAGAAGTTGTAATATAATATGTGCGTCAAACATATTTGTAAGATAATGTACATTAAACATATTTTGTGAATCAGTTAATACAAATGAAATTCATAAATCATTTAAATATTATTTATTATACAAATAATGATAATTTAGAAATGAATGGTTAAATAAAATGTTGTTGTAAGTTTATTTTTCCATATAATTTCAAAAACACTTGTAATAATCATTTGTTTTGATAAAATAAATTAAAAGAGAAATTTCATTTTACTCCTAAATCTCTCATTTGAATTTTGAGGAAATTTCATTATATAGTTCAAATTTTGACAAATTTTGCTAAAATTTCGAGATTTCAATAAAATTCGGATGATTTGTTGAGATTTTGATGGAAATTACGCAAGACGGAGATCGACATCCATTTCAATTTCGAGGGTAACGGAAATCGGAAATTTCGATGGAAATTTCGACAATTTCGTGGAAATTTAAGACTCTGTGTATCAGTCACTGGTTTTTATTATTGGCATTCAATGACCTTATTTTGTGATAATTCTGGCACTCAATTCTAGTTGCTGCCAGCCATCATATCTGTAGATGATGTGCTGCCTGGTTGTCTATCCAATGCTTGTGGTACTTGTTGTGGTTTGCCCACTTCTGCACAGTCAAGTAATTCCTTGTAGGATATTTAACTTATGTTCCATGGCCGGAGCAGCCCTCTGGAAGTTCTGAAGTTCTGCTCTGTACTTGTTTCGCTGCCTGATTTTGCATTCGTGCTGTGTTGTTCATTCCTGGTATGGGTGTGCACTTATTGTGGCATATTGGGGGTGGCTCTGATGACCTCTTCAGAGGGAGCTTTGACTTATACTGTTAGCATACAAATCACAGCCACAAAATTGGTTGGGTCCTTCAATTACTTGTTATGGTCTCAGACAGTGCATGTACATATTAATGTGAAAGGGAAGTCCAAATATTTGCTGCATTCTTCTCCATCTCAAAACTCTAAGGACTATGAAGATTGGATGAAAGAGAATGACATATTGGTTGTGGTTGTGGAATAGCATGGAGCCATGAATTGCTGAAAATATGATGTTTCATAGTAAAGCCAAAGCCATATTGAATGATCTCCATGAAAGCTTCTCACAAGATAAAAATGGAACTCTTGTCTTTGATTCTTATGAGAATTTTTTCAAATATATGACCAAGAAGGTAAGCCTATTAGTAAGTATTTACATCATTATAAAGGGTATGTGGGAGGAACTCGGCAATTATCGACCAATTAGTTCTGAGTCTTCTAGCATTGAGATGATTAAGAGGCAAAGGGCAGAGTTCTTGACTGCCAAATTTTTGGCTGAGTTGAGTGCAGAGCTTCGACCCATCCATGATCAAATTCTTCCCGGTGAATCTATTCCATCTATAAATGAAGCATATGCTAGAGCACAACGGATCACCAAAGATTACTCTCAATCTTCTTCTCAGGCTTCTTCACGTGATAGCTCAGCCATGTTTAGCAGTATGTTTAACAATGGCCAAGGAAGTGTTAGAGGGTGAGGACGAAGATGAGGTTTGGATGGCGGTTGTGGCAAAAGTAGCATAACAGAATGCAGAGGCCATTGTATCAATTGTCGCTTTTGCACACATTATGGCTAGGACAATCATAATATTGATTGATCTTGGAATCTGCATAGGAGGCCTACTTGGGCCAATATTTTTCTTGCTGAGGGTGATTCTCTGTTTGACACTTTTGGTGCACCTTGCCACTACACTGCGAGTAGAGTACATCATCAAATATATCCCAAAAAGAGTATAACAATCTTGTTTGTAAGGTTCAACAACTTTAAACCTAGTCTTCTACATCTAGAGTTACTATGGCCCATTCAAGTACAAGTACCACTAAGCTTGTTGCCTTTTCATCCTTCTCACCAGGGGTTGTTGACTCTGGTGCCTCCTCCTATATGATATGTAGTCCTAAGATGTAGTCCTAGGGTTACTATGGCCCATTCAGGTACAAGTACCACTAAGCTTGTTGCCTCCTCATCCATCTCACCAGGGTTTGTTGACTCTAGTACCACCTCCTATATGATATGTAGTCCTACTATGTTTTGGTCAATAAAGCTTACTACTTTACACTCCAAGGTGACACTTGCTGATGGTTTGGTTACATCAGTCTCTAGTTGTGGCACTATTCTTTTCTTCTCTCTACATTCTTCTTTCTTCTGTGTTACATGTGCCTAAATTGCCCTTGAATCTTTTATTGGTTACTCAATTAACTAAATCTTATAATTTTTATGTGACCTTATTTCCTTCTCATTGTGTTGTTTAGAATCTCCAAACAAAGAAAAGGATTGGTGGGGGGCTTGAGAAGGATGGTCTATACTATTTCGACAGTGGTGGTGGTAGATCCAGCTCCCAACATTCCGCTTCATCAATTTCTATGTGTGGTGTTTCTCTAGATCAATGACATGCTTGTTTGGGTCATCCATCGCTTCAAAAATCACAAGAAGTTTTTTCTTTGTTCAAGTCTATTTCTCGTTTAAATGTTCTGCATGTCAATTAGGAAAACATGCTATGAAATCTTCCTTCTATGATTGAGTCTTATATTAAATCAATGTTTTCTCTTATTCATTTAGATATTTAGGGTCCATGTAGAGTCAAGAATTTGACTAGTCATCAATATTTTGTGTCTTTCATGGATGATATTTCATGTGTGGCCTAGATCTATCTATTAAAGGATTTTTCTGAGTTTCTTAATGTATTTACTCAAATTCACAAGGAAATAAACCCAGTTTAGCTTTTATATTCAAATTTTTTGATATGATAATGCACTTGAATGAGTTTGAAATGAGCTTTAGACTTTTTTCTTGGCCAAAGGAATTATTCATCAAACATCATATGGACACACCCCTCAGCAGAATGGAGTAGTTGAATGGAAAAATAGACTTTTTTCATGACATAGCACAATTTGTACTCTTTCATATGCATGACCCTAGAGCCCTTTGGACCAATACTCTTCTCACAACTTGTTTACTAGTTGATAGAATGCCCTCTAGTGTTCTAGGAGGAGGGGGGACAAATTCCTTTCTCTTGTGTATCTAGAAACATCATATTCTTTGTTGTGCCTTGTGACTTTGGGTGCACATGTTTTGTTCATGTTCCACATAAGGGTCACGACAAGTTCTCTTGCTGTTAAATGTTTCCTGTTTCGGCTGCTCGAGAACTCAAAAAAGATATAGATGTTATGATTCCCGCACTTGCAAGAAATATGTTAGTGCAGATGTGACCTATTTTGAGGGTACACCTCATTGGATGAATATATTTTGAGCCCATCATTGATTTCTTGCTCTCCTTCGTGCATTGATCCTCCTATTCCTACCCTTATCTTTCTCATGAAAACTTCTGATCCTCTTTCAAATCCATTAGTTATTGCTCCAAAGAAACAAGTAAGGGTTATTGATCCATTTGTTATTGACCCAAAGAAACATTTGAGAGTTTATAAACAACAAAAAGTAGGCACAGACATCTTTATCACTATGCAGCTGCCTTTTCTGCCCTCCATTGCTTACTTCTAATTCTTGATATCCATCCCAGTGTGACATTTTTACCAATTACACACAGGAAAGGTACTTGAACATGTACTCAACAATCATTATTTGTTTATCCTATTGCTCATTTTGTTTCAGTTCAACATATTCTCATTCCTATGCGTTCTTTTGCTTTGTCAATGGCCTCTATCTCTATCCCTTACATGTGTAAGAATGTGCTAACCCTAGGTGGAAGCATGCTATGGATGTCGAAATGGATGCCTTGACCACTCGGGGGACATGGGATTTAGTTGGTTCTCCTAGTAAGGAGTTGGTTAGGTTTTGATATAGCATTAAATATCTTCCTAACAAATCTATTAAACAACATAAGGTTCAATTGGCTGCCAATGGGTACACTCAAACATATGGTATTGATTATTTTGAGGCCTTTTTCGATGTTGCTAGACTAAATTCTATTCATGTATTGATCTCATTGGCAGTTAATTTTAATTGTCCTTGGGCCAATTGGATGTGAAGAATGCCTTCTTGTATGGAGATTTGCAAGAAGAGGTATAAATGGAGCAACCTCTTGGGTATTTTTCTCCTCTTGGTTCGACAAATTTAGTGAGGTGATCTTTACATCTAGTTTCATTTATTGCTACTCTAATAATTTGTACTTTGTTCGCTAAACAGAGACAAGTGTGGTGCTTCTACTTATGCTAATGACAACATCATCACTGGTAATAACCAAAGCAAGATTGAAGATGTCAAGCAGTGGCGTCAAGAAAATTCTCCAATCAAGGACTTGGATACTTTGGATTACTTTTTTGGTTTTGAAATTGTAGCAAAGGTTTCAATCTATCTTAATGAAAACATACCTTGGATTTGCTATGTGAGACTAGTATGTTGGGAGCTAAACTGGTTGATATTCCTATGGATCCCAATGTGAAGCTATCTAGGGACGTTAGATCGGACTTTGAAGATAAACATTGATATAGGGAGTTGGTTGGCAAGTTGATCTACCCGATTGTCATTAGACCTGACATATCCTTTGTTGTGGGGGGTGGTGAGTCAATTTATAGAAAATCCCAATCAAGCACACTAGGATGTTGTTTGTAGGATTCTAAGGTATCTCAAATGTTGTCTTGGTAGAGGTTTGGAGGTTCTGATCTTTTGGAGCTTCATGCACATGGGCCAAGTTGGTAGTTAAGTATATGTTTTTGATAATAGTGATCTAGGTACTTACCTAGTGGAAACCAAAAATGGGCTGGCCCAAAATTCTCTTTCTTAGAACCCAAAAGCGAAGAATTAGGAAGACATTGTACCTTTTGAAGGTATCATACATTCCCTGTCTACAAATTCCCAGGATATGAGTCAAATTGATAGAATTCTGGAACAAACTCAAATTAGCTACAAAGAAGATTTGAAACAAGATTGTGGTGATAAAACTGCAACAAGTTTTGAAGATGGATTAGGAAATGATGTGGAAAAGGGTGAAAAATTAAAAGTTTATTTTTTTGGGGGGGGGGGGGGGTGGGGAGGAAGTTTAATGGTTTTTCTTCTTAATTACAACAAATTTGAGAGAAACTAGGCTTATGCTCGTCAGAGGGTAGCTCATATGGGTTTTGAAATGTGGAAGGTGTTTGAAGATAAGAGAGAAAAATCTAGTGAGTCAATGGCAAAGTTATTAAAGAGAGATTCTAAAGGAGAGCTTAGTATAGTGGAAGATTAGCATGCTAAGGAGGAGGCTAGATGTAGTTCTAGGGTAAGTAAAGAAAAAGAGGGAAAGAAATTGGGGATGGGGGGGTGGGGGGGGGGGGGGGGGGTGCTTCTCATATTCAGAAAGTGACCATGTTGGTCAGTTTGATTGTGGTGAGGGGGCTGATGTTGGATGAGATTTGAGAACAATATGGGATGTTTCATATTCTTGTTAAAAAATTGGGATTTATCTTATGTCCATCCACCCCGTTGGAAGGACTTAAGGGAGTTTCTATCTTTGATAATGATGATCCGGTTAACAATTTACAGAAAAAGGATAGAATTTTGTTTACACTCATGGAGGAAGTTCCTAAGGACTTAGAAGCACAAGATCTTTTCTATAAAATGAGCTTAAAGTTGACTGATTTTGGAGGAAATGAAGTGCACATGGATGGTGGCAAACGTCAAAAGTTGAAGGGACAAAGGGAATGAGTGAAATTGAAGAGCTTAAAGTTTCCTTGATTAACATTGTGTAGTGTTATTTGTTAAGGATTCAACTAGTATTTTTTGTTTCTTTTTTTCTTTTTTCTTTTTCTTTGGGGGTTCTCTTGTTTTTATTTGGTGGACTCCTTGTCCCTGCACAATGTATCTTCCATTCTTTCTATCGTATATAGCTTATTTTTTATCATAAATAAATAGATGTAATAGAAATTGTAAGATCATTGGATACTCTTATGCGAATTGGGCTGGCTCAATTGATGATGGAAGGTCTTCTACTAGATATTGTACATTTGTGGGGGGTAATATTGTTAGCTGGCATTGCAAGAAACAAACTATTGTAGCTGGATCTAGTGTTGAAGAAAAATACCAAGTTATAATTGACACTGAGTGAACTTATGTGGTTGAAGTCTCTTTTCTCAGAGATGGTATTATTGGTCAAGAAGCTCATAGACATGCTTTGTGATAATAAAGCTGCCAATTATATTGCTATCAACCCAGTGTTTCTTGAGAGGATAAAGCACATTGAAGTTGATTGTCATTTTGTGAAGGATGCTTCCTTGAATAAGGTTGCGAGGACTCCATCCAACTGATGTTTCCATGAAGGTTTTGTTTGAGCCTCCCTTGTCTAGTGGCTGCAACAAGTTGGGGTTAGGTGATACTTATACACCTCCAGCTTGAGGAAGAGTGTTAGCTCGGATAGATTGTTTTACTGATCTTGTTGTGTGAGTCGGGGTATTTTGTCTGAAATTAGGATGTATTCCCAAGAGGGGGTGAATTGGGTTATTTAAAAAATTTATTTGCGGAATTCTTATTTACTTTAACCCTTTCAAACACAAACACTATTTCTATTCACTACAGTACTATATCAATGGGAAGTATAAAATGTGAATGTAGAGATCAATGCAAAATTTGAATTTACAAAATGAAATAATGAGTTAACACATTCAATTAATCACTTATTCAAAATTTAACCTTCAGTTTGAATCAAAAAAATTTACAAAAGTATAATCAAGAAAAATGAATTCAGTGATTCGATATATATCTCAATGATATAATCAATATTAAGATCAGATTTTCAGCAAGGATAATATTTCTCTTCAAAAACAATTTCCATAAAACTCTTGATTAACTTCAGCACTTAGCTTCAATCTGAAAATCAATTTACAACTAGTTAATCTCATATCATTTGCTTATAAATTCAGAGTTGTAATCTTTTTTGAGTTTTCAAATCAACTCATTAATCAAGTAATCTGATATATATTTGATCACAAAAATATGTCCAGAGAGTTCACAATTTTCAGCAATATTTCCCTTTTCAACAGGTTCTTAAATGTTCAACATAATCTCAAATATTCAACAAAGTTTAATATTCAGCAAGAGGTAATAGTCAGCAAGTTCTTATGAAAATAAAATCATGCACACAGTTTATATCTTGCGGAAATTAAAGAGTAGGGAAGAAGAAGCTAAACACCGTTGTTTTGGCAAGGTTCGGCCGCAGCCTACATCCTTGCCTCACGCAACACGCTGTGAGGATTTCTTTTCCCAATTTCGTTACCAGGTGAAGTTACAACCTCTCTCCCTCAAAGGTGGACTCGGTTTCTCTAACGAGAATCTCCTCGCTAGGCAACGATTCAATACCTGAACTATCAAACAATACAACAAACAGCAACGATTGCTTGTACAAGAGAAAAACTCCTCAAATGAGCAGATTAATACATGTTAGAATCAAAAACACTTCAAATAATCAATATGAAAGTTGAAGCTCGAAAGTATATCACCATAAATCTGGTTTACGAGTGTGAGTTTTGAAAGAACTAATCAGATTAATGAGAGATCTCAGCAAGAACACAGCAGCTCTTCAGAAGAGTATAACAAAAAGAATTTTCAGAGTTTGTGTGTGCAGTTCGTGTACTCTTTTTTTTTCCTAATGTGCGAGAATAATACGTTTAAATAGTGCACTAGGGTTTCAAAAAGTTTCCTTTGAATTTTCTCTCAATTTGGAAACCAATCAAGCAAGATTTGGAAACAAGATCAGCGTTATAGCTCGTTTAAACATACGCATCAGTCACCTGTGCTCTTTTAAAATTAGCACATTCTGAAAGTCAGAATAGGGTCAGTCGACTGTGCCCGATAGGTTAGTCTCCTGTGCCTATTCTGTTTATATATTTTTCAAACTCAGTAGCACCACCGTCGCCTGATGATTTAACATCAGCCGCCTGTCCTTTCAGCAACACTTGTTTTTCAATATTTTTGGTTCCAAACTTAATTCATGTAATGGAAAACTTAATTTGGACTTTGAGAAAACATTTTCCATGTATAAAAACAGGTATCTAAGTCCAATGACAATATCCTAGGAGGTTCAATCAATCAATATTAGTTTTGAAGTACTTACATGAGACTTTCATTAGACTATTCTAAGTGCCTAATTCTTCATGTTGTGAAGCTTCCAATATGTCTTCCAAACTTTATGCATTGCTTCAACGAGCTCCATATCTCACAAAGCTGTATGTCCTTCATGTGTCATGACTTTAAGTGTTCAAATCCATTAATCTCTTCAAGTATGCTCACAACAACACTTAAGTCCTAAAACTCATACTTACATAGACATGTTAAGTAACCTTGATCTGATATTATCAAAACGAGATTAAACCTTGTTAGGCCAACATTGTCTTTCATGTTTTCTTATCATTAATGAATAAAAGGGCAGACTTGGAGCTGAACGTAACTCCAGGAAACTGCCTCGTCCTTTCTCTTGCCTTCTTTTCTTCTTCTCACCTCCGTCTCTAACTTTACAAAGTTTATTTTAGTCGAATGAATGAAATCAGATGATATATATTTTCAATTTGCTTTACCTTAACAAGTTGGTGCTAGGTGATATTTATACATCTCCAACTTGAGGGGGAGTGTTAGGAGGGACAGGTTGTTTTACTAAATCATGTTGTGTGAGTCGCGGTACTTTTTTCTTTCATGCTTTTTAATTATTAATAAATAAAGGGGCAGACCTGGAGCTGAACATAACTCCGGGAAACTGCCTCCTCTTTTCTCTTTCCTTCATCTTTTCTTCTCTTCTTCTCACCTTCATCTCTAACTTTACAACATTTATTTTAGTGGAATGAATGAAATCAGATGATATCTGTTTTTAATTTGCTTTACCTTTTGATCTGGTTATTGAGAAGTGCTGCACATGCCTTTTGTTCTTTTAAAGTTGGTACTTGTATGATTGGCTTGTTCAATGATTCTGTTTGAATTCTATATTCTTATGTAGAATGGATGCGTCAAATGCTTCATTACTGCCAGTTAGAAAACCATCCCCTAAAGATGCCATTTATTTGAAGGAGAAATATATTCAGGCCAAGGTATTTAAATAGTATCTTCACTATTTGTGTATAAAAGGTGCATGCATTAATGAATGATCTGTCTGTATTATTGTCACAATTATGACAGATTCTCTCTAGAATTTCCATATGAGAATTTTATTGTGAACAGAGTCCAATAACATCTTCCGTGTTGCAAGGACATTTTGGTGTTTTCCCATTCTATTGGTCTGCATTGCACCACTGCCGATCTCTGTTTAAATCTATCAAAAATATTCTGTCAAATAATGTGGTTTGCTTCCCACACTGAGTGCAAATATAAACACACAATGACTAGCTTCTTTGCCATAATGACCACTTTTTCACGCTTCTCCTTGGCAAACTACGTGTTGTATTCTGGACATTCAAGTTAGTAGCAAAGACTTGACCTGTAGAACCCATAAGAAGAGCACTAAAGATGATCAATAGGTGGAGGCATTGCACATAAAACTTCTACCGAGATCCACCATGTTTGGATAAAACTTCTAATCCCCTAATTGATATTACAAATCAGCTATGAACTGTGAACTATCAACCAAGAACTACAGCACATTGGAAGGAAGCATAAGTAAAAACGGGCTTTACCAGCCAGCCGCAGCAAGTACTGGTACATCATAATCAGCTGGATTACTGCAAGCTGATACTCCAGCACTTGGATTGACTATACTCAGTAGTGCAAGCACCAGACAACTAGTAAAAAATCAGAACAAAGCACAAACAACAGCTCCGGGACTGATTGACGACAGACAGTGATCCAAGTACCCTATAGTACAGCTGAAAGCTTAAAGAATCGTGCACAATTTTAACCACTCCCCCCCCCCCCCCCCCCCCCCCCCCCCCAAACAAAAAAAAAAAAGGAATCCCCCACAAGCACACATGCATAACAGCAAATTAAACTGTTTCATATTACATGCAATCCACAAACAGGCTGCACCCGCCAAGAGATGTACACGTTGAAATTGATATGGAAGGAGAAAGCCCTTAACAACTGTCCAACTGCCAAAAGACTTTTGCTTAAAGAATGAATTAGGGAAGAGAGTGAAGAGAAGGGATAAGATGCAATGAAGAGTGATGAGAATAGTAGCGAAGAACTGTAAAGTGAACGGCGGTGATGGACAGTGCATTTGCACAGTAAATTGCAAACAGTGAACAAAATGGAGACTTGTGCATGATCTAAGCTTGCTCTGATACAAGGTGTAAACTAAAGATATTTAACTTGATGATCTAAGTATTATGTGGTAGGGCAAAAAGTAGAAGAAAAGATGGTCTTGATCTGGAGAGAATTTTATCAGAGACCAACCTGTCAGTCACCTATTTTAACCTACTCCATAATCGGCTATGTCTCCTACACATACAATGCATATATGATATTTCAATTAATCATGCACTTTCCTATAGATTGTAGATTGGAAGTAATTAAACCTTTTGACTGGCTTGCCAGAATGCAGAAAATAAAATAGGGAAGCAAGCCCCCTTGCCTAACAGTCTTTGAGCTATTGAAGAACCTTGAGAGTCATTTTTAACTCCAAAAAATAGGATCAAAGATAGGCACACCACCTCCTTAAGGTTTAGACCGAAAGACTTCCTGCCCGTCTTGTTTAGATAAAATTTCTTATTGATGTAAGTGAAGATTCCCTAGGAAACTTTTTAATGCAATTATGCAACCCTCTTCCCTGATTCAATGATTTAGCTATTGAACAGGAGTGCAAATTTTTGTCTACACAGACACATCATTTAAGCAGTCATAGCAACCACAGAATTGGACATTTCATAAATGCTGGCTAATAAATTATTGTACTTGAATCCAATAAATTCCCTTTCTATCACTAGAATCTTTTTTTTTGGTAGAAAAAGAAGAGTTGTTTCATTATAGAAGAAACTTTTTTTTATAACAACGCATCCATGTCATCCCTGCTAAAAAGAAGTACTAACTAAACTTCCAAAATTTCTCTATTGACTTTATAAACTACATAAGATCTTGAGCTTTAAAACTAATCAACTGGTTAGTGGCCAATAAATAATAACTACTCTTTATAGCACTGCCTCTTCCAATTCATGGAATTATTTAGGAAACAAGAAGTAACCCCTCCAAGTCAGCACAAAAGGTTCTGGACACATGAACATAATCACCACCATGGTCTTAAATTTCCACGAAATTGTCGAAACTTCCATCAAAATTTCTGCTTTCCATCACCCTCAAAATCAAAATGACAGTCGATTTCTGTCTTACAATATTTCTTCTGAAATTTCAACTCAAAATCTGGAAATATTAGTGAAACTTGTCGAAATTTTAAATATGGAATGAAATTTCCTTGGAATTCAAATGTGATATTTGGACAAGGTGAAATTTCTCACTTAATTTATCTTATGTTTTGTATGGATACAAAAGATTATTACAAGGGCTTTTGAAATATGAAAAATTAAACTTCAACCATTCATGTCTAAATTATCTTTGTTTGTATGATAAATAATATTTAATTGATTTATGAATTCATTTATATTAACCAAATATGTTTAATACACATATTATATTACAATTGTTGCACCTCATGCACAAAGTAGATGTATTTAATTTATAATATATTAATCCTAAAACTTACATGGTTATGTCTATTAACCATTTCTGAAGTTTCATTAAAGAATAGATGCTTTGTTATTAATTTCAATTGTTTTTGAAATCGAAATCGAAGTTTCCATTCGAAATTTCTGTACTTTTTGAGCTTCAAAATATTAGTCGAAATCAAAATTTAAGACCTTGATCACAACAAAGTCTCTAATCTTAGTTATCAACCATCCAGCTAGGTTTTTCTATATATTTCACCCTTTTCAATTGAGCTGAGCCTGGGGTGGACATGAAGCCTGAAGGGTATATGAAGATTTCTCTTACTTGGGGTCCAAACTTATATTAATTTAATAAGAATTCTTTTGAGTTAAATAAAATATTAAATGAATTGATATCAGTCTCTCTAGAATGTGAATTCGAGTCTCATTTAATTTAGAGAACAAATAAGAACTTGGAAGTAGTCAGATGCCAAAAATATATTTTGAGCACATTCTCCTGTTAGTTTCTGTGGTCATATTATGCAATTATCATGCTGTCTTTTGTCAAGAATCTGCTGCTGTGAACTTTGAATTTGACTGTAGCTTTGTCTGTCATAATGCAGTACGTAGAGAAACTGCTTGTCAGAAAGCCAGGTACCATATCTGAAATTCCTTCTCACTCTAGAATCTGGGAGGTAGTTGAAGCTAATAACTTGCGAGAAGTGTATCGCCTTATTGTAACATTGGGCATGAATACAATCAACATCGCCTATGACGAGGCAGTTGGGGTCAATATGTATCACCATGTTGAGGCAAGTGACTCACAATCTGGCTGCCATAGTGCAGAAAGAAAGCAGCATGATCCAGCAACCTGTCAGAGAATTAAGGATTCTAATGACCCAAAAAGTTGCCTACAGGGTTGTTCATTACTGCATCTGGCGTGTCATCATGGTGATCCGGTGATGCTTGAGCTCCTACTGCAATTTGGTGCTAATATAAATATGCGTGACTTTCATGGAAGAACTCCGCTTCACCATTGTATCTCCAAAGGGGGGGACAACCAATTGGCAAAATTTCTTCTTAGAAGGTAATAATATTTATTATCAATGAAGTAGAACATCACATGAAGCTTTAAACTTGTCCTTTTGTGGTGGTTAGATTGGGCTGGCTCACATTTTTATTTAAATATATATATATATATATTTATTGAATCAACTGCTCAAACAACAATATTCCTGGTCTAAATGGCATTGATTCTGTAAATAGATAATTTTGTTGGCATATGATTCCTTTTTCCTTTTCAAAATCCATTTGCTTGCAATTATTAATACTATTGTTATTTTTGGACACGATTTTCACTTAGCACTTCGATAGACTGAATTATCTTTATATGAAAACTAAAGAATGGCATTCCAGTAGTGTGACACGGTTACTTGCATGTTCCACCTACTCACCTAAGGCGTGCTCATAAATTTTATGCCTGGTGGATGATCGAGTTTGAGCATCAGGCACAACGTTAATGCGCCTGCATGTGTACCATGGAGGACTTTAATTAGTTTACTAGTGCTGTTGAACCGTTGACACGGATTCTATTGAGCATCAAAACCTTGATATATAAGTATATAACAATCCTGAATCCTGCCTCCTTCCTTGTGGCCATGGTTGTAATTTCTGTCCTAAACCAATTTATTTTACCAGTATTTTTGTAATGAAAACCTTTTCTTGTGGTTGGTTTTGTGGGAGTATAATGGGTATTCACTTCACTGTCAAGGTTGTTCTTTAATGTGGATTGTCTCGATTCATCTGTGTTTCTCCTTTTGGAATTTGCAAGGAGGTTTGTATCCTTCATTTTGTTGAAGGAGGATAAATTCTTGTGGATTTTGAGACTGTAGGGGGTGCTTTATGATGGGAGTTGAGGCCTCGAGGTGGTGGGTTGGGGGGGTCTGTTTCTTAGAGTAAGGGGGGGCAGCGTTGGCTTGAAATTGTTGTTGAATGGGAGGGGCAGATTTTTGTGTGTAGAGAAGGTCTTCAGAGGAGGGATAAGACAGGATTTGCAAATCCCCGAGGGTGACCAGAATACAAGATGGCAATTCTTTCTCGCAGCTATGATGGAGTTATCAATTGGGCACGAACTGGGTGTTCATATTGAGAATCCTAACTCACACAAGGCAGATTGTGGATCCGTGAACAACCATAGTTCATAGGTGCGAGGGATAAGGCAATCATTATTCAGAGGCTTTAGAAGGGTGTTTTTTTGTGAAGACTGTTAGAGAAGCTTCGGCAATTGGCAGTGTATCATAGGGAGGATTGATGTCTGCAATTGCAGGGATAAGGTAAGGGATCTTTGCTTATCCATGTGCTGATCTTGAGTCCAAGTGGCAATGGGAATCTTAATTCGAAATTTAAACCATCATATGTGCTTCAAGGCTTTGTCAATGGTGGGCCATCTAGTTGTGGGCCTCTCCAAAATGGGCCAGGCAAGCTTGTTCTTAAATAGGTTGTGAAAGAAAAGGAGCCTAGTCCCATTCAAGAGGTAATTCTGAGCCCATGTGAGAATAAGGTGGGTTTGAAAATGATTTCCTCTAAAAAAGTCTTGGCCTTTCTAAACAAGAAGAGTTGGGACTTTTCAGTGTGAGAGGGTGTTGGGGGGGTTGTTTATGGATGGATCTCCTGTCCAAATCTTGAAAGATGGTAGGAGGGGAGGTGGGCTCATATTTCAGCTCTCAAAACCTCTAGAGTAGAAGGAAGAATGCTCTTTCATTAGAAGCTCTTCCATTAGAGAAGGACCTTCTATCAGCTTAGAGAAAAATCCTATTCCTGTCTTAACAGTTTTTCTCCTCTATTTTCTGATCTTAAAGGGGAGCAGAGTCGTATGGAAGAGGATAAATTAGAGCAGGTTTCATATCTTGACCTGGAAGATGATATGAGCAGTTTATGTTATTCTAAGAAGGGTTTATTGGTTAATTAGTTAAGAGTTGATTTTGATCTTGAAAGGGAGGATTGCATGTCGTTGTTACTAGGGGTGGTTCAAAACTGAAGTTAAGGATCTAAGGATGTGGAATGACACTTTATTAAAGGAAATACAAGTTCTTGGGAAATATTGTCCTAACTTGATCTCTAAAACTGCGCAAGTGGGTGAAGATTATACTCAACACAATGCTCCCCAATCAAGAAAACTGATTAAGGGGTCTTTACCCCTGTCCTTACCCTATTCATAATCCAATAAACATGTTCGGTATATCTTCTTCTATTGGGATGGAAAATGCTGAAGAGACAATGTTCCATTGGAGGATACGAGAACTTTTTTGTCCAAGAAAGGAATTCTTCTCTTTCATACGGAGTCCATTTCTTCTGATGTTTTTCGCCAAAGAAGGATTAGATAGAACTAAAAACATTTAGTTTCATCTATTAATTACGGGGGTGGTAAGGATGTTGGAAAGGGAGGTATACGAGTTAAATTATGAAGATTATTAGTTGGAACTTGAGAGGCTTAGGGAATTTTGGGAAGAACAATCTTATTAGGGAGGTTTTGAATAGACAATCCCTTGATATTGTGCTCATCTAGGAAACCAAGCTTGAGATGGTGGATGGAGGGCTTGTCAAGAACATTTGGGACAAGCATGGCAAGAATTGGCTTTCCTAACCCTTTTGAGGGTAGGGGAATACTCATTCCATTTCTAGAGTGGATAGTCTAGTAAGCTTTTTATTTTCTTTCTATCTTTGTATAAGTGAGAGGGAGTCAGCATTGGGCCTTCTAGACCAACTCTTAGGAGTTCACTTTTGGGATGAGTTTTACTTTGTTTTTGGTTTTTGCTTCGCTAGATGGATCATGGATGGTGATTTTAATGATGTTAGGTTTCCACGCAGGGAGGGGGGTTACATTGACAATGTAGTAATTTTACACACTTGTTAAGCATTTTGACACACTTTTTAGGAAATGGATTGAGATATCTTCACTTGGATAATGCTCATTCATTTCTTGTTGTGTAGGAAGAGCTAGGGTGATCGGTAGTAGGCTTGATAGGTTTTTTTTTTGTAGTGGGTGGGAGGATGAGTTTCCCAACCTCTCACAAACTATTCCTCCTAGACCTATCATTTTCCTATTTTGCTAGAATCTAGAAAGGTTTCTTGGGTCCTACTTCTTTTAGGTTTGCAAATGTTATTGGATCATGATTACTTTTGGCCTTCGATTAGGAATTCTTGAGAGAGGGCGCAGAGAGGGGGTGGGAAGGGTTTAGGTTTACAAGTAGGCTTAAGCAATTGAAGAGTGGATTAGGAGGTGTTTGGAAATATAAGGATTATGAAGGCCGGTATTTTAGGTGAGTTTGACTATTTGATAGAAAAGAAGAAGATTCTAGTCTTCCGAAAAGTGAGGACGTGAAAGGGTCTTATTGAAAAAATGAATTGGAAGATTTTATTTTCAAGGAAGTATGAAATTGGAAACAATAAACTGAGTTTAAATGGGTTAAAGATGGCAATTGCAGCTCTAGATTTTTCCATAGGCTAGCTAATGGGAAAAAAAGAAAGAATTTGATTAGGAATTGGATATGGGTAGATTATTTCAAATCCTTCCTAGTTTGCCTCAAACATCACTTTTTTTCTACTTTGACTTGTATACTGAGGAGAATGCTTGTAGACCAATGATTGAGGGGTTAGAGTGGGATCTTATTTTTGAATATCAAGTATCTTGGGTTGGAGAGACTTTTTGAAGAAGAAGTGAGGAGCACAGTGTTTGGGAGGAGAGGGATAATGCTCAAGGGCCTAATGGCTTTAACCTAACCTTTTCTCAAGATTGTTGTGAAGTGATTAAGAGTATAATTCCACTTTCATTGCTTGGTGCCAAAGAAGAGGGGATCAATCAAGATTGTAGATTATTGGCCTATTAGTCTAGTTTTTAATGTGTATAGGATTATCATTAGATTAATGGTGAATAGGTTGAGTATGGTGCTTGATAAGACAATTTTTAAGGCTCAAATGCATTTGTAGGGGTAGAGAGATAGTGGATGACATTTTGATTGCTGATGGGGTAGTAGACTAGTAGTGAATATTTAGAGGAGAAAGAAGGGGTTCATTTTGAAATTGCATTTTGAAAAGCCTACGAAAGAGTTTGTTGGAATTTCTTAGATAAGATTTTTGTGAGGAAGGGGTTTGGAGAGAGAGAGAGACAATGTTGTTGGAACTTGGAAGAGGGGTTGCATATCTAACATTTTCTTTTTAGTTATAATAAATGGCAAACCTAATTCTTGGTTTAGTGCCTTGTGGGGAATCATAAAAATGACCCGCTCTCCCTTTCGCTCTCCCTTTTTTGTTTTTTTTTGTGGTTGGTGTTTTGAGTAGGTTGGTTGATTGATAAGCGGTGGATAGGGGTTTGGTGAAAGGTCTAGAAGTGGGGAGGGAGGAGTTGGTGGTTTCTCATCTTCAATTTGCTGATAACACCATTTTCTATTTGGATGACCACAGTCCTTGTCCTACCTAAGAGTCCCATTGGAGGGTGTTAAAGCTAATATACATTGTTGGCCTACAACCTAACAGCTTAAGCTTTTAGGTGAAGTGGTAATCTAACATTGCACCGAAGCTGTTTACCAAGAGGTCCTATGTTCTAGTCTTGTTGCCCACATTTATTATGTGGTGTTTTAAAATATTATTATATTCCCTATAATGGGTGTTACTTCTCGATTGTTTATCTCTCCACATGCTTTCGGGTCACACATGTGGGGCAATGTTAAACCTCAATATACATTGTTGGTCCACAACCTAATAGCTTAAGCTTTCAAGTAAAGTGGTAATCTAACAAAAAGAAACCCTAGGATAGTGAACTTTTGGGATTTGGTTGGAGAGGGCTCTTTTTTCTCTTTGGGTGCAGAATTACTCTTATTCAAGCATGACTTGCTATCTTCTTGTGTTATCTATCTATTTTAAAGACTTCGTTGGGGATTGCTAATCAGGTTGAGAAAATTATGAGATACTTTATGGATTATAGGGACCATTTGGGGAGCTAGGATGTTGTGGCCCTTGTGGGTAGGTGAAAATTGGAGGGTGGGTTGGTCTTGGAATTTGGTGTCTAAAAACACTGTTGTCCTAGCTGAATGGCTTTGGTGGTTTCTCCTAGAGGATTCTTCCCTTTTGCAGAGTCATTAACAGTAGGTTTTGGCTAAATGAGAACGGGTGGATGACAATTTAGGATCTAGATGTTCTTCGGAAAGCCTGTAGAGATCTTTCTCTCATATTTATCCCCTCCTTCATTCCCTATACTAGGTATGGGTTGGGAAGGGTTTTCATATCTATCTTTGGAAAGACCTTTGGTTGGGGAAATATTGTTTTGTCCACTTCTTTTCCTTTTGCACTTGTTCCAAAGCCAAAGACCAAATAGGCTCTTTGTCTAGATGTTTGCGTTCTTTGCCATAACAGCTCAGAAACAGCATCCCATTTATTTCCGCATTGTGATTTTTTCTTGAAAAGAGTGGAATAAGATGTTTGGTTTAATGGAAGAGAGTTGGGTTTGTCCAGAGATGGTGGAGGATCTTTTGGCAGTTACTTCTGTTGGTTTTGGAATGAGAAAGGACAGGCCACAACTATGGAAATGCACTTATTTTGCAGTCCTGTGGGGTATATAGTTGGAACATAATGTGCATATTGTTTTGGGGAAGAAGCTGAATTTTTTGCTAGTTTGGAAGAGAAGATTCATTACTTGGCATTGTTTTGGTGTGCTGGCTATGGTACTTTAAAGGACTGAGCTTCTAAAATATTCAACGTGATTGGAATTATTTGTTGGCTTGATTTTCTGTGTTGTGTGTGTTTTATTTGTTTCTTTTCCTTTTTTGTTCTGTTTTATTTGTATATCCTATCTGGTTGCCTCCAGAGTCTTCTAAGAAGATGTCTTATTCTCATCTTTTTATATTCCTGGTCTTTTAATGAAAATTCTTCTTTGGCTGTCCAAAAAAAAATCTAAACTAAAACATAGTTTTGATTTGTTCTGTTTCCCAACCACACCCCCCCCCCCTGCCTCCACCCACGAATAAAAAAGATTCCTTTTTTAATCTGCAAGAATATATTTATATTGGGGATGCCAACTAGGTGACACCTATGTATATGAACAGTGTACTAAATAGAAAGTTGAATCTAAAATAAAACATACTTGGTTTGGCATTGGCAGCCATTCGCACCTGTTCTTAAAGCCAGAAGAGGAAGAGGTAACTTTGCCAACTGTTCGACCGACTTCATTTTTTGGGTTCCCCAAAGCCCTGAATGGATTGGATTGTTGGAAAATTGCTCAAGTGGGCTGTTGGGCGTAATCATAAGAAAACACTTTTCGTTTCATCCCTGTTGTAGTTCTTCCCTGACCAGGAAAGTGGATCAAAGAAAGGTATCTTGCTTCCCTCTTGGACTGATGGTGGCTTATGTAGTGGTCGGCCTTCCTACTAGAATGCTTTTGATTTTTTCTATTGCCCACTTCCCTGACCCGCAACCATGAAAAGAATAATCCTTTTTAATCTGCAAGAGTATATTTATATTGGAGATGCCAACCGGGTGCCACCTATGTATATGAGCTGTGTACCAAATAGAAAGTTGAATGTACAAACCCTTCTCTGCATCCTTCTTTTTGTTGCTCTGTCCCTACACAATTTTTCCCGACTACTGCCCTCTGTATCACCCTTGCACTGATCCTCCAAATTTTATTTTTACTTCACCACCCAATTTTGTGGTGCTCATCTGAGGTTCCAATTGATCAGTTAGATGACCACTTTACCTAAAAGCTTAGGTTGTTAGGCTGTAAGCCAACAATGTATATCAAGTCATAGCACTCCCCCTACTCATGCAGCCTGGTTGCACGTGGATATAGAAACAAACAATGTATAACACCCCCTAGTGGGAACATAATAATTTTTTTAACAAACTTACAGTTGTCACCATGTGACCTTGAGGTCACGTGTTCAAGGCATGGAAACAGCCTCTAGCAAAAATGCGAGGTAAGGCTGTGCACTATAGACCCATTGTGGTCCGCCTCTTCCCCAAACTCCACATCCACAGGAGCTTTGTGCAGTGAGCTGCCCTCTTTTTACAATAAATGCAGGCAAGTAAAACCTAGGACCTCCTGGCAACAATAGCTCTGACATCATGTAGATACTAGTTGTTATGTTGTGGGCCAACAATGCACATCAAGCTGTAACAAGATCCTTTCTTCTCTTCTCTCCATATAATCCTCCACCGTCGCATCCTTGTTCCTCGCAATTGCTCAAAAGGTATACATACACCCTCTTCAAGGGCACTCATCACTCCATTGTGCTGAATATCTTCCTGCTTCCACCATTCACTTTGAACCTAATATATATGGAAGATTGATTCCACTGTCTCATGATTCCTTTCCAAATATGAATCCTATTGGACATTATTTCTAGTCTCACAAACCTTGTTGTTCTTCCCTCCCCATACTTTCTGACCAAAATTGCTCCCATCAGACTCAGCTTTCTACCATGAATATCCAAACTTTCTCCTTTTTGTACTTCTCTTATTCTGTGATTAATAATATTCCTCTTTTTTCCTTAAAATAAAGTACCTGCCAATGCCCCCAAACAAGGAGAAAAGTCTTTTTGGTTAGTTGGGGCCAGTAAGTAAGAGAGAATCACATTGCAGAAATGCATTTCGAATCGAGCACCTTGGCTTTTTCCTGAAACCCCATCCTACTATGTTGGTAAAGCAAAAAATCCCAATTCACAGGATCATAGCTCTTGTCGTATCTGATTTGATGAACCCGGGCTCCCTATTTCAGAACCTAGAGTTCACATATTCATTAGCAAAACACCATCCTGGGTCTGCCTTATCCCTTGCAAGTCATGAAAGCAATCTGAGAGCTCATTGCAAACTTGTACTTTAAGGAATCTTGTAGGGAGAACCTTACTACAATCTTTTAAACAGTCCCTGCCTAAGTTCCCTATTGTCATCTGCTACTTATTTTGGGCATGAGAGCTACAAAAGAAGCATTCAGGACCTTCTTAAACTGAGCAAGCTCGTAAAATGCTGCAAAGCCTTCATAGCATCCTCTCTGACCATGCCCTAATACTGGCTCATGAATCCAAGGAAAATCCATAAGTTTGTGAAGCCTTATCCCCATTCAAAGATCTCACCCACAATAAATACCTCCTCAGAGAAGGGTCTCTCAACCCACTCCTTGCACACATCTCCTAGGGACCTAAAATACAACCCATCCAGACTAAGCCTCCAAAATTACAATTTTTTTTGGTAGTGCTTCTAATAGAAATTGACAATTCCCTAGCTTAATCCTTGCCTGCATTTTGATTGTTTGCCAGGTGAAGTGGCCTGCTTGGTTGTGAAAGCCTCATATCTGATTTGTGCTTGTCAACGTGCCTCCTTCCCTGCATTAAAATTCTTTGAAAGCTGAAATGAAGGATATGGCTTTCCATCCACTTCCTTGATCTAGAACATTGAAATTTCTGCCTCCAAAGTCGCTGATGCTCACATCTCCCCTTTCTTCTATTTCCTCCAATTCTCTCCTGTCCTGTCAATGACCACATCTTTATCATCCAACTTCCTTACCTCCTGCCTACATCTTATTTTCCTCTATTCCAAACACCTCTCACTCCACTTTTTGAGGTAATATTGAGAAACTGCAGCTTCCTGGACATTCTAAAACTTAGCACTCCTTGCACCGTGCAAAGCCTACACCAGATCTTTACTATTATCCTAAAATGCTACTCTTTAACCCACATTTTCTCACAACCCTCACAATCATCACTAATTGGATTGTCAGCTAAGACTGGTCGAGGTGGACACACCTACAGATCCCCTGGAAATGTCTCCTGGTTTGGGAAAATAAGGAACCAATCTAGCCAAGAGGCCACACCAAGTAAAGAATCCCCACCTTCTAGGACCAGATCCATTAACTTCTGCTTTGTGATGAATCTGAAAAGTTCATTATTCACAGGATGATTGTAGTGCATCCCCTCGTTTCCATGATAAAATACTTCTGCAGTAAGGCGTGTTTTGAGGAAAGCATTATACATATAATTCTAGGTTCTGTAAATGCATATTTTGCGCAAACTATCTTAGCCATGTAACGAGCTCCCCTCTTTGTAAAGTGTAAACCCAACTTCTAAAGCTCCTCTTTACCTTAATTTTATACATTCAGTCAACAGCTCTCTTTTGAAACATATGGAAGTATGTATTGATTGTCCATTTTGTACTTGAATTTGGTGAACAGAGAATCATTTAACGGTCTTCTTTGTAAGAAACCATCCTAGAAAGCATCCCTTGATTGCTTAGCTGTACTTAGCTTACACAGAATATCTAAAAATTCCTTGGACAAAATTCAGCATCAGTAGTTGTCTGATCTGGGAGATCACCTCTGATCTGGGAGATCACAGTAATGGATTTGAGCCTGGATGGGAAGCCATTGTTCTGGACATATGATTATTATGGTGAAGAATGAATAAGCAGCTTATAGGATACATTAATTGAGCTCCTTGGATCAATAAACTCTGTCAATGCTAGATTCTATTATTTTTCTTTTGAATGGAGTATAAATTTTGCAACAGAAGATAAGAAAGCAAGGATTTACCTATAAACTTTGTGTTTGTTATCAGGGTTACATAATTCATCATGATAGAGTGATTAACTAAAATTTTGTGCATAATGTTAAGACATGCTGATTAAAATGGAGAGGTGACTTTGGAGTGCTAAGTGAATCTGGAATACCCAGCATGTTGAAATAGAAACTCTAAGAGACTGACCATATAGTATGGATTTGATAGTTGGGTAGTTCAAAAAATATTCTCCTTACCAAAATGAGGAAGTTGAGATTTGCAAGTAAATGAAAGATGAAATATGTGAGAGATTAGGAGTAGCTCTAATAGAAAATAAAATGAGAAAAGCAATTATTTGACGAAGGTGGAGGCCTTGTAAGGAGAAAAAGAATATCAAGAAGGATACGGTTGTTGCAATAAGGAAGATATGAGATGGCCTTTGAAGACTCTTTAAGGTTGTCTTTCCAAGGGATGTTATGATGTATACATACGAAAACAGAGCTTACTGAAATCTAACTTACTCATCAAATGATTACTAATATTGACGACTAGCTTAAAAATACCAAGGTGGCATTTAGTTTGACCAGAATCAGAATACAGCGGAACTGGAAGCTGAATGACAAATTCCCCTCTTACATCAGGTTCAACCTAAATGTTATGTTTTGTATATGCTGACATAAGAGTGGGAATTAGTGTAATTTGTTGGTTATGCCATTACATAGCATAAAAATTTGTGTAATTTAATATGCAATAGTTATACACAAATCAATAATTATATTACAATATTATTATATTTTATTATATAATAAATAATTTCTATTATTACTAATATTATTACCATTTTCGTCATGTACTTCACACTTTGCATATCATGCTTTATTATTTTTCTTGTTATCAGTATATCTTGTTCTCACTGTATTATTAATATTGCGACTTACCTTATTTTTTTATTATTATGTTTTTCTAAATGTAAATAATAATATAAAAAATTAATTATATAAAATTATATATGATTTAACATAACATAATAATATAGTAAATCTGTAATCATACCTCAATAATGGTATAGTGAAATCCTTTGTCACAGAGAATGGGCATTTGGATCATGTCATCGTCTTTGTTATGTAGTGTGTGCTTTTGCTCCACCCCAGATAAAGGAGGATAAAAGATGCATTTGTTGACAATGATCTAAGAATAGTTTTATTAGAACATGATTTCAATGGTTTCACTGCATAGATTAGTATTATTATATATTTACTGACATAATGCCATTACTAAATATTATGATTTATGTTATAACTTAGAAATATATTTGATATTATGTGTATATGAATATTAATATAAATATGCATGGATATACATATTCATATCTTTGTATGTGCATACAAGTATATGCATGCATGACGGCATATATATAAATGTACTTGCGTGCATGTGTGCATGTAAGTATCTATGTATGCAGGTGTAGATAGGTATTTTGGTTTTGTAGATATATGTGTATATATGGTGGACCAAGGATTGACCAAAAATCAGAATTTGATTCCTAGATAAGAGGCTGGAATCAAAAACTAGGCTAAAAGGGGTGTCTAATGCATGTATGGGATGGGCATTGGAATGAAATTCCTGCAAACCAAATTTTAGGAATCGGAACAGACCATTCTAATTCTTATTCCTAGAGTTGATTCCTGATTATCAAATGCCACTCAATTAAATCCCAACATTCCTTTTTTTTATTAGGTAATTTCTGAGGATTTCAAAAGATGGGATCTTTTCTTGTGTCCTTGACAAAAACAATAGGTCGAACGAACATGGTCCCTCATGGGGATGGGGCCAACCCCATATTCTATCCAGCGTAGAAGCTAGAATTCCACTTTGAATATCCCTATCATTTTCCTGGTTATTTATATGCATTGATTCAGAAAATCTAAGTTCTAATTTGGCTCAAAGGGTGGTCTCATTGGTCTGTGGATGGTTTGGTGTGAAAAAGGGAAACAAGAAAAGGTATTCTCAAAGCCACCCATAAACTGTTGGGATAAAGGTCTTGTCAGTAATGGTGGATTGGTGGTGATATCTTCTGAATTTTTTGTGCTTCCAAATGGTGAATTGTGTATGATGCGTAACTTGCAAAGGAGCTTGCAAGATTTGGTGCTTCTCATTTGAGCATGTGATGTTGGTTGAACGTGTATTAATTTTGATGCAAACACAATTTCTTAGTCTTCTTGGAAACATTAGAGTAATCATCACAGAATAAATGGTACAGTAAATGTTGTGGGGAATGGGCATTTGGGTCATATTATCATCTGTCATGTGGAGTGCATTTGCTCCACTCCATAAAAGATGCATCTGTTAACGATGACCTAGGATTATAAGAACATGATGTCAATGATTTCGTTGTGCCAATATGTTGGTGTGCTGGCCATGTGATCCGCATCCTACTTAAAGGACTCCATGCACCTAGCTTTGGTGCTCTTCTTTAATAGATTCAATTTCCTTTTGAAGCTAACAAATTCTCAAATAGTTCTCGACTTCCACTTTTTGGTAAACATCTTTCAATCTTTTTCCACATTTTTGTTCAGGAGCATCTTTTTTCGTTTTTGGTAGTGTGTGGCCATTATACTTGGAAATCACTCACTGCACAGGTTTGGATATTGTCACTTTAATGTTTTCGAACCTTGTTACCACAATAGGATGAGAGTATGATCAATACAAACTTAAATTGGAAGTGGTACTTATATGTGCATCACATATTGAACGAAAATAGATGATATGGACGCTTGAAACAATTTAATATGGTATTGTATTAGCTCACATAATTTTCTTTGCATTAATCAATGTGACCTTCATAGAACTGAAAGATTGAAAAAAAAATGGGGAAGCTACGTTATTGTTTCCATGCTTTGTTAACATAAAATATTTTCTTATATGTATTATGCCCTAACATTGTGTATTGCTCAGGGGTGCACGTGCGTCAATTAAAGATGATGGTGGGCTGAGTGTGTTGGAAAGAGCAATGGAGATGGGTGCGATAACTGATGAGGAGCTCTTTGTTTTGCTTGTTGAAAGTGAATGAGACTTGTTCCCAGATGAATTCTGCCCATTTGATCTCCTCCTCCTCCTCCCCCCTCTATTGAAACTACTAAACTTTCAGTGCCGTAGTTAGATGTCAACATGTATGTCAAAATGGTGAAATTTTTTAGCTTTTCTGTTTCAATGGTTTATGATGTGTTGCTCTCAAGTCTCAACTAATAGCAATCCATTTAATAATTGTAATTTATTTCTACTATTTTACAGGCCGGTAGATGACCTTCGAGGGTAATTTTTTTTTCTATCATTATTTTTTATTAACTAGATTTTAAAGAGTAGGGATTTGTTTTTTGCTGTTTATGCCTGATGAAAGAGCTCAGTGCTACTTTATGTTATGAATCTGGCTAGCTCTGCAGGGGTGAATTTGCTTCAACGAGACACAAGTATTTGGGGGTGGGGGTTGGTTGGAAGGAAGGTTGAAATGCTTAGTTCAATGAAAGCTTCACAGGAAAAGGATAAGATGTTGGAGAACAACTGAAATCGAATTGCTCTTTTTTTCACTCACTTGTTCTGAGATTTGGTTTATGTTTGATTGGAGGAATAGAATGGAGTGGGAAAGTAATGTAATAAAATTTTGAATAAAAAGCATGGTGAAATCAAGTTATAAATTTAATTTCACTTCTCTTAGTTTCATTCATTACATATCAAACATATAGTTATAACATTAGCAACAACAGAGTATTGTCTATTGACCTACAGAGAATATCAAAAGTCATAAGTCATTTTTTGTGAGCTATATATGAATGGAGTTGCTGTGCCAAGTGGAAAGAACTGTTGGGACTTAAAAAACTGTGAAATTCTACCCAAAAAATTTTTTAAAAAATAAGAGTCAGAAATCTTAAAACCACAAAAGGAACTTGAAATAGGAAAAATATATGAAAAATCAAACGTAAAAATTCATTAAGTGTAGAGATTTAGAAAATTTCCATTTCTTAAAGGGATAATGTGTTTTTACTTGTGTGCATGAAATTTGATCAATTTTACTATTATTAACCTTGAATTATTTTTTATTTCATTTGTTTTACTTAAATAGTTTTGATTGTTTGAATTCATAACCTTCATTTATTATTCTAAGTTAAAATTTTCACAATTTATAAATTAAAAAAAAATTGTGACAATATCTTGTTAAGTTTATAAATACATTAATTGGTTTGCAGTGAGGTAAAATCCAGCAACTTTTTTTTTTTTTTAATATGACATTTCTTTCCTTGAATTTTTAAAAGTTATTACAAAATATTTTAAGAATTAATTTTATTAACGAATTGATTTTTTGTTAATTAATTGATACTCAAATGTTAAGTATGTGAAAAAAAAAATGAATTTTACTCGCAATATAATGATATTTTAAAACAATATTAATATAATAAGTTAACTTGATAAAATTGTTGAGTATAATATCTTGAAAACTAATTAAGTGGATCAAAGACCAAACTGTATGATTCCTGAATTGATTGATTCATTCAGTTCAATCATTTTTTTATCAAAATTGATATCAATATAACAAAAAAATCTAATATTTTACAATATATATATATATATATATATATAATTATCAAACATAGCATTTGAAAAACATAAATTAAAATTTTAAATTTCACACTTTACTAATTGAAAACTACAAAATCTAGTTTTAACTTTTTTATTTGTAAAATATAAATGATAATTGGACAAAAAAACTCAAATGTATATTAATGATTGATTTTTTGTTTAAGATAATTCACCGAATTTTCTTGATTTTATTCAAGTTGCTATATGTTATTAGACATGATATTCAACAATATCCAAAAAGTGAGACATTATTTGAAATATATATTTAGTCATTTAATTTGTACGTATATAATAAATTTTTGAAATAATATAATTATCTAAATAATTTTTATGAATTATTAGTACTATTTATTTTCATATATTTTTAAATTTTTTGAAATAATAATTTAATTTTGTTATCATACTTATGTCAATTGGTTGATTCGAAAATTACTAGGTGTTCAATTAACTATTAGGTTCAATTTTCAAAACATATTGTACTTAAATTAATCAATTTTTCCAACTTAATTTATTAAATTAATATCATTTTTTTAATTTATCTCATCAAAATTGAATGGAAGGGTAAAATTATCATTTTATTTAAGGTTAAATTTTTATTTTATTTTTTCTAAACCTAATGATTGACTAATGGTCAACTAGCAAAAGATCCATTTAGTCGATAAGATTAAAGCTATGACAGTTTTTTGTTAGTTTTCAAAACTTAGAAGATGGACTTTCGTATTCAAAAAGTTAAAGGGGTGTTGGTAAATTTTATCTTTTACAATATCATATTAACATGATTGGAAGAATCACTTGCACTTGCAACTTTTTCTATTTCTTATGGACAAGAATTTTGACATCATGTAACTTATAAAATATGTACAATACTATTTGATTATGATGATTTTCAGTTCTTTTAATTATACATCTACCATTCCTCTTCAATTCAAAAAAAAAAAAAAAAGACTTGTCATCCTCTAATTTTCCCTTTTTTCATAATAATATGGGTGCATTGTTGCCACAATTAGACTACTACTAAAATCGTAATGTACTTTTCATGGTTATTTTCTTGTGAATATAAATGGGTTAACAATTTCACCACTACAAATCTATGAATTTTCTATTTTTAAATTCTTTATTTCCCTCAAATAGTTTTGATTATTTGATTTCATAACATTTTGTTTGTTATTCTTGTAGTTGATATTAATTAAAATTGTAAACATGATGGAAAGTCAAGTTTGTAAATACATCAATTGGTCCTTCAAGAGACACATGCTAAGTATTTCGGCATAACTTGGGGACAAGTCAATTTCCTTTTAACATTAATTTTTTTATTCATATATACATACAAGGAGATAAAGATTTGAAAAATGTTCTAATTTTGACATCATGTGATTGAAATGACTTTTCCCTTTTTTTTTTTTATTCTAGATTTCTCCCTATAATTCCAAAAAAAAATCACCTTCTAATTTTCTTTTATCGTAATAAAAGTAATGTGATTTTCAGCTTTTGTTGCATGGGAGCCTTTTAGTAACAATTTGACTACTCCTAAAAGCATAATATGGTTTACTTGTAGACAAAAAATCGTTGTTGATTTTATTTTTCCTATCTTTTCGGAATTATAATTTTAATTTCATGCATCCTCCAATAGATCTTTTAATTGATATTAGCTAGGATTGTAAATTTCACAATGTAAAACTCTTGAAATGTCTTGTCTTCTCTATAAATACATCCATTGGTCCTAAAATGAAACATGCTAAGTATTATAATTTGACTAATGACTACCTAGAATATTACTTTTATCATACAAGAAGATTAAGACTTGAAAAATGTAGACCGAAAAGAATTGGCATTATATAGGTCTAAGATATATAGAATTTGTCATATGACTGCGATAATTTTTATCTTTTTATTTTGTGAATTGATGTTTGTCATCATCTATTATCTTTAAAAGAAAACATGGTTTTCTCATAAATTTTTCTTTTATCACAATAAAGGCAATGCAAGTTTTTTGTTTTTTGTTTTTTTTCTTTTGTGCATGGGAATCTTTTTATTCACAAATGTATCCAAATTAATTGGGAGGGGGTAGATTTTCACTATCAATTGCTATTATTATTAGAGACAATACAATGCATCATTTCTTCTTGGCAAGTATCAAGCCCATTAGAAATCTAATATAACATGGAGATGTATGTAGGGCTTTAAAGATATCTTCAAGTTAATTATAGATTGATAATTAATAAAGCATGATTCTTTGGGACTTGTAATCTCTTTTATTAGATTTTTCTAAGATAGAAATGTGACACATAAATGAAATATGATTCAATTTTAAAACAAAGTAGAACCATTTATTGATTTAAATTAATATTAAATAAATTATTTTTAATTTAATTAATAAAATTTCTTTTACAATAAATTAATACAATAGCCATATGTTATAACTACACATTAATAATAGGAATATTTTTTTACTAAAAAGTATATTTTATATTATTTTATTTGATAGAAAAACTATAAATATTAACTAAAAATAATTAAAATAATTTTAAATAAATTTTTGATTAAAAATTATTAATATTTTAGTTTAAAATGTATTTTACAATAAAAGTAAGTATCCAAATACCACTTATTTTAATTAGGGTAAAAGCACCTCCCCTGAGGTTTGGTAAAAAGAAAAATATATCTTCTAAGGTTTAAAAAATACTACAGACTTCCCCTGAGGTCTACCAAAAAGACACAGATGTTCTATAAAAAACACTTGTCTTTTTTGTAAAATATAAAAGAAGGTTTGTATCTTTTTGACGAACCTTAAGGGAGGTCTCTGGAATTCTTGAAATTTCAAGAAAGGTCCCCTAAAATTTTTCAAACGTAGGGGAGATCATTATCTTTTTTTTCCAAACCTTAGGGGAAGTTAGTGTCGTTTACCATTTTAAATACCACCAAACACCATTTATAACTTTCAATATTCTTTAGTTTAGCAATTATTATTAGCACTTATTAAATTCAGTTTTTTTGTGAAAAATACTCATGTATAAGTTGTTTCAAACGATCACTATATTTGTCACTATTATTCAATTATTAATGGTAGTTTAAGTTTTTTTTCATTAGTGACCAATTAATAGTGATGGAGTATATTTGTCAATAAAAAATGCACTTAGAAAATGTTTTAGTGACTGAGCCATGTTGGTCACTGAAGAGAAAGTATTAGTAATGGATCTCTAATGTGTTTCTAAAGACGATTTTTACTGACAAAGCTTATATTGGTTACTAAATAGTTCTTTAAGTGACAATTTTCTATCCGCCACTAGAAATTTGCAAGGGACAAATTTATATAGCGATAATTTAAAATATTCTTTAGTGATGAATCCAGGTTCATCACCAAAAAGTTATCTAGTTGTAAATATAGGTTCTTTTTAGTGACAAAATTTTGGTAACGTCTTTAGTGACGAATTCTTATTTGTCACTAAAGGCTTTGAGTGAAAAATGAAATACCCCTATTTGTATGTCTGCAAAAAAAAAGTTCTTTCGCCTTTGAAACTCTCTGTTCTTTCCCTATTTTTGTTGTTCGTGGCTTTGAGTCCTCCCTTCTCATCTACTTTAAAGGCTCTATCACTACCACCAAAAGTGTAGCACGCTTCACCATTGTTCGAAATCTAGCATGCTCAGCCACCTTGTCATTTGATTCTTTGTTGTTTGCCCTTCTTGATCCCCCATTGATTTGTTCCTCTGCCATTACTTGTTGAACTAACCCTATTGTCGTACGCCCTCCTCATAATTTGATTTTCTTCAAGTAGACACCCTCTGAAACTACTTGTTGAACCCTAATCCCTTCACCCCATTTGATTTCCCTCTACTCTTTTTTGCTAGTTGTCGGGTGTGATGTTCTACACAACTTATGTAAGTTGTTTCCAACTACTTTGCCCTCTCTGGCAATCACATTCATGATTTTGTTTGTTGTGT
The DNA here is from genome assembly GCF_029873635.1 of Malania oleifera. NCBI lineage: Eukaryota > Viridiplantae > Streptophyta > Magnoliopsida > Santalales > Ximeniaceae > Malania > Malania oleifera. The sequence goes on from NC_080420.1 coordinate 84,783,106, forward strand.
TGATATTAGAACCTCTCTTGATACAACATTCTAGTATTTTTCAGGACTTCGGCGTTCTTATCTATGTTCCAAAGTAAATGTTCACAAATCCCATTAATTTCTCAAAAACCTAATTTGAAACTTCTAAAAAGTTACTTGGAAATTGTAGTTTAATAAGATATTTGATTATACCAAACTGGAGCATATTATAGTTTCTTGATTTTGAGCATTCAAATCATCAAGATTTACTTTTCATTCTTGAATGGCTTCGTGGTTCTGGGATGTCAAGCTAATTTCTAAATTATTTTATGTAGATAACTCCAAAGAAAAGCTTTGTGTGTGTGTGTACATGTAGGGGTGAGCATAATTCAGTTTTTAACAAAATTAATCGAGTAAATTTGGTTGGTTCAGTTTGGTTAAAGATTTATTATATTCGCTTTAGTTTTCATTTTCGTTGATTTTCAATTTTCAATTTTCGGTTCAATTTTTGAGTTTAGTTAACTGGGTTAACCGAATTAACAGAATAGCATAAATTAATAATAAATAACTATACATTATATATTAAAATAAATTTATATATTATATATATACTAATATTTTACATAAATTATATATATTATTTATATTTTATATATATATTAAAATATTAAATTCGTTAACCAATTTAACCGAAATTCAGTTAGGTCAATTTTGAGTTCGGTTAATATGGAATTTCAATTCGATTTGGTTAGTGAGATTTTTTAAATAAACCGACCGAATACTGAAATTAGGATGTATTCCCAATAGGGGAGTAAATTAGGTTATTAAAAAATTTCTTTGCAGAATTTCTATTTATTTTAACCCTTAGTTATTTTAACCTTTTATAATTACACAAACAAGATATCTAAGCAGCGACTGTACTATACCAATCGAGAGTCCTAAATATGAATATGAATGTGTATATGATATCAACACTTATATTACAAGATCAAGTTTCAATTTAATTAGTTGAATAAATTATTAGAGTACAATTTACAACAATACTCAATGATGTATTCAAAAAGTAAATTCAGTGATTCAACTTATGCTTCAATAGTATAATCAATATCAAGATCAGATTGTCAGCAATGAATAATGTTTTCCTTTAAAAACAATTTCTGTAAAACCACTTGTGTTAGCTTTTTGAGCCTGATCCCTATTTTGATTATGAAAAACAACAGTATCTCATCTATGTGCTAAGTGTATAAATAGGTTCATTTTTCTAACCATGAGTAACAAATGGGAAATGGAAGCCGTAAGAGCACGAAAATGATCATACCCCGGCGTATTCCAAGGAATTGTAAAGGAGCAAAACACAAAGACTTTATTTATTTTTCTTGGGTTGTAATAATTAATTAGGTTTCAATTTGTGCATGCATAATCATATGATTTAATTTGAAGCTCAACCTTGACCATATATTGACCTTAGGCACATGAATTTTTCACGAAAACATTTTTCCAAAACAAGTATTTGAAAAAAAAAAAAAAAAAAAACCACTTCATGTTTCTTCTGTCACTTTGATGGGCACTTTTTTTTTTACCACTCACTCCTTATAAAAAGTATCCAACATAATTTTCTCTTAAATTTCTATTGATATATAGATCGTTTAATTTGGATTTGTATAGAAAAAGTTATGTCCAAAAAACTGAAGGGTGTCCGCGCAAAAACAGGGGAATGGTCTACCAGTGTAGGGGAATGGTCGACCAATGAAAGTAGTAGCTAAATATTTCTTTTTGCCAAGTGAATGGTCGACCATAAGAGGTCATTGGTCAACCAGTGCAGTCAATGGTCGACCTTTACAGGACAATGGTCGACCAGTCGTGTCGGGAACAGCACTTCAACGGGCAAAAATGGCTAGTTTTCAAACTTAAATATTATTTTCTTCCCCCAATGGCCATATAACAGCTATAAATAATTTGGCCTATAAATACATGCTTCTACAATTAAAAAAGGTTGGAGAAACACATTTGAAAGCATATACACATATTCTTTGTTTCTTATTCATATTTCCAAACCCGTTTTGAAGATCAAAGCTTATTTCTCCTACTATTCTACTTGAAATTCTTTTTGGGGAAATTATTTTTGGGGTTTATAGGCAAGCCTTGAGCTTGAGCATATATATTGCTTGAAAAGCCTACTTGCTATTTTTCTTAAAAAGGCCAATCTTGAAAGAGATTATTTCTCCTATTCCTTTCATTAGAAAATATATTTTTTGGCGAAAAATTCTTTAGATTTTTAAAGAGAGCCTTGAGCAATATTTTTTACTCATATATTCTTGCTTGGAAGGCTTATTATATTTAATTAGGTCAAACTTATTAAGAAAATCATTTTTCCCTTCTCTCACTCAATTAAGTGTAAAACATTTTTGAGGGGTTTTATCATACTCTACCGAACTTCAAAATAGAAAATCATTTGAGAGTGCATTTAGGATTTTATTTGTACAAATTAGCTTGGTTAAGAAGCATTTTCTTGTACGCATTAAATTCCATATCCTTTGTAATTTATGATTCAGGTTGTGAACCTGGTGAGGTAGCTACGCCTCGTAAGCAACGGATTAGAAGGAAGTTGTGTCTCTTGTAAGCAACGAATTAAGAGGAAGTTGTACCTTTTGTAAGCAATGAATTGTAATGGGAAGCTCCGCTCAGTTTTAAGGCGCAGAATAGTCGAATCCTTGGGTGGTTTTCCCAAGGCGGGAACATAGGCGAGATTGGTCAAACCCCAATAACAAATATCGTGTTTGCATTTTTCTTTCCTACTTTATTTAATTTCCACACTTTACTTTCCACACTTATATGCTTATGTTCAATTTGTATTGAATGTTATATTTATTTTAAATATTTGCATACATTATTATTTGTTGGATTGATGCTTGTTTAGAAAGACCCTAAATTGTGTTATACTGATTATGAAATTAAAATAAGGATAAATTGACCTAGGAAGAATTTTTAAAATTCTCAATTCACCCTCCTCTTGGGAATATACCTAAAATCACAACTTGGTTTATTTCAGTGCTAAAGCTTTAATCTGAAAATCAATTACAACTAGTTTACCTCAAATTATTTACTCACGAATTCAGAGTTGTAAGTTTGTTCGAATTTTCAAGTCAACGACTTAATCATGCAACTTATATATATTCAATCACAACCAAAACTATGTTCAGCAAGTTCACAATATTCAGTAAGATTCTTCTTTTCAGCAAGTTCTCATATATTCAGCATGTCATCAAATATTCAGCAAGCATGCAATGAAATTAAAATATACACGTAGGTTATATCTTGCAAAAATTAAAAGAGTAAAGGAAGAAGAATTGAACACCGTATTTTTTACAAAAATCCGGCCATAGCCTACGTCCTTGCCTCAAGCAACCCATTATGAGGATTCCTTTACGACTTTGTTACCAAGTGAAGCAAACCTCTCTCCATTCAAGGTGGAGTTTGCCTCTCTAACGAGAACACCCCTATCGCTAGGCAATGATTCAAAATAACTGAATAGTCAAAAGAATACAGACGAAGAAACAAATTCTTGTACAAAGAAATACTCCTCAATCGAGCATATTAGTACACTTTAGAATACAAAATACTTCAAATAAATCAATATAGAAGTAAAGCTTGAAAGTACATCACCAGAAATATGATTTAAAAGTGAGAGTTTCGAAAGATCAAATCAAAATTTCATGAGTATTCAGTAGGAACACAACAACCTCTTCAGAAAAGTATAACCAAAGAATTTTGAAAGAATATGTGTGTGTCGTTATCTCTTCTAGCCCTAATGTGCAAGAATATTAAGTTCAAATAGTGCTTTAGGGTTTCAAAATTTTTTTCCTCAAATTTTCTCTCAATTTGGAAACCAATCATGCAAGATTTGGAAACAGGATCAGCGCTATTAATCACTTAAACATACGCATCAGTCGACTGGACTCGAAGGGTCAATTACTTGAGCTCTCTTAAAAATAGCACATTTTGAAAGTCAAAATGGGGTCAGTCAACTGGTCCCGATAGGTCAGTCGCCTGTACCTATTATGTTTGCATCTTTTCAAAATCAGTAGCACTTCAGTTGCCTAATGAAATATCATCAGTCGCCTGACCTTTCAGCAACACTTATTTTTCAATGTTTTGGTTCCAAACTTAAATTCATAACTTGGAATACTTAATTTGGACTTTAAGAAAATATTTTCCATGTATAAAACAAGTATTTAAGTCCATGATGTATCCTAGGAGCTTCAATCGTCAATATTGAAATTTGAAGTTCTTACATGAGACTTTCACATGATAAACCTAAGTTCCTAAGTCCTCATGTGATGGAGCTTCTGACATTCTTCTGAGCTTTAAGTGAATCTTTAATAATCTTTATATCCCTCATGACTTGAAACTTCATGTTCATCATGGCTCATAGCTTTAAGTGTGATTTTCATTCAAGCCCTTCAAGCATTTTACTTGATTTTATAAATACACTTAAGCCTCGAAACTTAACTCAAACAATCATGTTAAGTAACCTTGATTTGTTATCATCAAAATGAGATTAAGCCTTGTTAGACCAACAATCTCCCCCTTTTTGATGATGACAAATAAAGAGTAGAAATGAGAAAGCCTTAAAAAGGCTCCCTTTTACAATTAGCATATCCTTAACAAGTCATAACATGAATAGTAGAAGTTTCGACACTTATATCATAATATTTCAAGCGTTTAGAATATCATGCTTTCAACATTCATATCAGACCAATTTCAAGCATTCAGAATTTTCAATGTATAGCATGCGTTCAATAATCATATCAGAACAATATATATCATGTTGTCAACACTCATATCAAAACAGTTTCAAGCTTTCAGAATGTTTAATGCATATCATACTTTCATAATAACTCCACCTGAATATACTACTACTACATTCATATCTCAATCATAAATTCTCATTTGGCTAATATTTCTCCCCCTTTAAACATCAACAAAAAAAGGGTAATTGAAGAAAATGAACATACATTGCAACATAGGACTGAAAATCAAAATTCAATTCACAATCGTAGTCCATAATTCAACATGCAATTTCTCAACGCAAGCATTCATCAAAATGTTCATTCTAGATATACATCAGTCATCATGCATATGATATTCAATATAATCCACAATAGCATGCAAAGATAACATATTTAAGGCATCATCTCCAGAGTTTGTTTCCATGGGAGCCTTGTCACGTGATGAAGAAGAACTTTCCATATATCGTTCAATATGTCCAAGCCGCTGGTTAAGGGAAGTGTAACTCAACTGAAGTGAGTTGAAACTAGTATGCACTTCACCATAGAAATCATTTAATTGCTACTGATTAGAATTAAACCAGGAGGGTGTATCATCCGCTGGTGTTGCATCTTGCTGGGGTTCTTGCTCTTGTTGAGATTCTCTACGTGGACGTCTACCCTTTGGCAACCAACCTTGTCGACATCGTTCGTACCTTATTAATTGCCGTGGATGAAAAAATATCATAGTGGGTATGATTTATGAATAAAGAAGATGGAGTAATAACGCCCAGATGATCAAAAATGAGGTTTAAAATTCTTCCGTATGGAAGAATTACCCTTCGAGCTTCCTCTCTCGAAATCATCCATTTTAAAATTAGACTATGCAAATCAAGGCGTTTACCCTTTAACAGGCACCACATCACAAAACAATCAAGGTAGGAGACATGGTCATGTGACCCTACTCTAGGCAAAATATTATATGTGATGAGTTTATATAAAATTTGGGCCTTCAAGTTTAGTTGACGATATAAAGGAGGATAGCCAAAATATACGAGTTCCTTAGACACAATCATAGGTAGGAACTCCTCAGGTGTAAAATCTTGGGCCATCATCCAAAAAGGAACCAATTAGTGGACATTCAAATTCTCCCTCTCAGATTCTTAGTTTAACAACTAAAGTTTGAGGAGTAAGGGCAAAAGATTTTTCCTTGACCTGAGTAGAGGCCACTGTTTCTCCCTTTATCATGTTCACATAAATATGTAGTGATCCTAAAAAATAAATAAATAAATAAATAAATAAAATTAATTAAATAAATAATAATATATAATAATATTATATATATACATATATATATATATATATATATATATATATATATATGTATAAGCTTAACCTATAAGCTATAGGATTGAAATTGAAATTTGGTTTCAATTAGAAACATAAGCCCCCAGCGACCACCACTCTCTTCACTCTCTCTCCTCACGTCTATTATCACGGCTCCGCCTCTCTTTCCTCATTTTCTTGGAAAATATTTGGCCTATCGAAAAATAGAAGATACCACTGGGTTCCAATCTCCGCCACTAACATTCCTACCAGCGTGAATTTGTCGTAGGAGCGACGTAGGCACCACTCCTAGGGTAAGGTATACTCCCTCTCTTTCATCAATTTCTCCTTAAATATTTAGCCAAATTTACGATCGAACACCACCATGGGGTCCTAATCTCGATCGTCGTCATTTTTTACCAGAGCAAATTTTCAATTTGGGGATCCTAGGCACCACTCCCGAGTGAGGGTGGGATTTAGGGAATTAATAAAATTGGTTATTTTGCAGAGTTTAACTGTTATTTGGAATTTATGGACCTAGGAAATGTTAAAATAGTATTTTATTTAGGGTTGATTTGATTGAACTCGAGTTATTGAATTAGGGTTTGGGTGAGCACCGCAGGCATCGTTTCGGGGTCTCTGCCGGCGTAATTCAGGAAACCAGATAAGGGGAATAGATTAAGCCATAAGTTTTGTGAATTTACCAGTTAAAATGGGGATTTTAAGTGTTCATATACATATATATATATATATATATATATATATATAATTATCATGTGAGTTTTAGAAGAAAAGACAACCGTTTGAGTTATGATTTTGAGCCTAGGGCTGTGTAGATATTATTTGTGAAAATGAAATGTGGAAAGTAATGAATTTTCTAGATATTTTTGAAGGATATTAAATGTGTATTTTCATTAAACTGTCGATGAACATGGGTTGGCTTTTGTTATTTTAAATGATATGATTATGCGTATTAATTAAATGGTGTGGCATAAGTAAAATGAAAATAATGTGTTGAATTATGATATATTTATGAAATTTTGGGAATATTGAAATGTGATGAGAATATATACTGCATGTGTATTGTTTAATTAGAGCAGGATGTGAATGCTAAATTGCAATGTATGATTTGTAAACTCCAATGGACCATAGTGAGGCACAGTACTGTTGCGTGTGATTTTTGGCAGAAATTAGTGCACCCACACGTCTCATGGAGAGTGTGGAGAAGGATGGTCGATTGTGCTGTGTAAGGTAGAGATTCCCCCTATAGTCTAGACTAATGTTGGAAAACCAATATGACTTATAGACTGAAGAGGTTATTTTCTAATTTAACTCTGGTGGGTCGACCAGGGCTAAGTCCAGTCTTCGGGCTGCACAACCCGTTATGGGGGGAAGCATGATAGTGATTTTCCATCTGGTAGTGAGTTCTAAATGCATAATTGTTTAATTTAACCAGTGTATAATATGAGAACAAAACATATGAATGCAAATGTGAATATAGAGTAGCATGAAATCAAAGTAATAAGAAATGTGAATGTGAAATGTGGATGATGTAAAATGTGGAAGTGAGATTCACGTGCATGAAATCAGAGTAATGCAAAATGTGAAAGTGAATTATGTGATGTGAAATACTGAGAACATGAAAAGATGAGTAATATAGAGATAACAGATATAGAGAAAAGTAAATATGTATTATATATTGTAGCATTATATGTATTTGGGGCGAAATATACACTCCGCTTGAGGGCTTGCTAAGAAAGGCAAGTGCTCTAATTAATATTAGATGTAGTCATACTGGGCTGCATATTGTATTAGGGTAGAGGGAAGCTATTTGTATAGGCGGGTAATCTTCCCTATTCTCGAGAACTTCTGCTAGTAAACTTTTGTTTGAATGTGTGTGTGAGTATGAGATAAACTATTCACCTGAGGACTTACTGAGTAAGTTAAGTGCCCTGATATGCTTCAATTGTAGCCAGAGGTTGCATAAGGTATAAGAGCAGAGGGGTGCTACTTGTATAGGTGGGTAATCACCCCAATCTTTGAGAACTCTCGTTATTAAAATATACTGCATGTGTGTGAGTAGAGACAGAGAATGATTTCATAATTATGGTAAATTTATAAATGATGATTATGTTTTGTACACTTAACCTCATGATAGTCACACACTGGTTTTAATCTATTTCAATTTACTGAGATGTGTCTCACCCGATATGAAATTTTATCTTTTTCAGGAGGACCATGTGATTGAACTCAGTGAGCTTGGGGCTTGGCGTAGCGTTTTTAAGAGAGAGAGAGTATAAACTTTGGTTACATTTTTGAGTCGTATATTTTGGGGTTGTATTATATTTAAGTTTTCTAAGATATATATATACATATATATACATACATACATACATACATACATACATACATATATATATATATATATATATTTGTGAATACTAGATGTTGGAGAAAACCTTTTGAGATTATAGATATTTAGAAACTCTGGTATATTATTGAGGAGTTGTTATTATTTCTGTTGCATAATTGATGTGAGAATATTATATACTGGTAATGGAACATGTGGCACCCAGACCCCACTTGGCGAGTTTGGGGCATCACAAGGTGGTATTAGAGATATATTTTAAATAACACTCTGGACCCTAGTTTCAGGTTCGGGGCATTATAGTTTGGTATCAGAGCATTAGGTTTTAAGTTCTGCAAACTTAGGAATGAATAATACGATAGCATAGGAATAGATGACAACGAGGATAGGAAATGGGTAGGTTAAGTATTGAGAGTTATAAGATTTTGTCTTGTTGGCCTAACAAGGCTTACGACTATTATTTTGATGATAGCAAATCAAAGGAATTTAATGTGTTTCCAAATTGAAATGTTTAAGAACCAAATGTTAGAAAGCTTAATGGAAATGTATAAACAAGTGGTTCAAGCAAAAAGGATGTAAAAGCTCAAAGATTGGCAAAAAGCATGAAAGCTTAAAGTTTGAAAGACTATGGAAGCTCAAAGTATGTTTAAAGCTCAAACGAAGGACTCAAAGCAAGGACATGCATGAAGACTCTAAGTGCTAAAGAATTTAGATTCTTAAGGAAGTCTTTATGTAAGTACTTCAAGTAAAGCTCAATAAAAAATGGATTGAAGCTCTTTAGGATAAATTAAAATCTTAAGAAACCATTTTTCAAAGACCTTGAAATATATTTTCTAAAGTTTAAAATAATGAAGGTCTCAAAAGAAAAGAGTATTCAAAGTCAAAACCTTAAAAAACAATGTTTTGGAAAGCTTAGATGCCTGCCCAAAAGTCCCAAGTGACTACCTATATTTGTTTTTTAAGAACTTATGGGTGCCTGACAGGCACCTGCCTTATCATCTGAGGTGCCTGCCTGTGTTTTGTTAGGCGATTGCCAATATTCTAACTTTCAAAAATAACTATGACAGACGTTTTCCTTATTGTGCCAAGCAACTGCCACTCGAAGGAACTTTAAAAAAACCAATGGGAAGTTTTTTAAATTTGGTTTCTTGGGCTCCAATTCTTTCGGAAACTTGACCAAAACTCCAAGTAAACTTGGGGAGCAATGAATTAACCTTTTAAACTCTATAAATAGCACCCAAGACAAGGATTTTTAATCACTAAGAAATATTTTCAGCAATCTAATACTCTCAAGTGCTTTCAACTCTCCAAAGCTTACTTGCTCACATCTTGCTGCTTCCACTACCGAGTTTTTGTTAATTTTCACACCGAAATTGTACATTCAAAGTCTAAATATTTCAATCAAAGGAAGATTAATGCGGTGATAAAATTTCATTAAGCTTCAATTACTTTATATTGAATTTACATTGAAGTATATTGTGCTAATTGTTGTACTAATCTACTCTATCTGAAAGTGTCTTTTGTACACAAGTTCTCTTCTCTTGTCTCTTGTCTTGTAGACAATTTAGGGTTTTTGGATCGTTGTAACCAAGCGTGGGGTATCGCTTGGAGAGGAATCTTTGCCTATATAAAAGGGAATTGTAAAAGGTTTACTCTGCCTGGAAAAGAGTGCAAATAGTGGAATCCTTTGGTGGTATTGGTCAAAGGCAAGGACGTAGGCTGGGGATAAGTCGAACCTCATAAAATCTAGGTGTTCTTCTTTCCCTAACTCTTTAATTTTAGCACTTTTAGATTTTGTGTTGTATGCTAAGTGCAGGCTACAGGGAATAATTCTAAAATAAAAAGAATACACTTAACAAAAAGAAAGTACGTTTTAATTAACCTTTTTGTAGAAACGCAAAAAGGGAGTACATTAGTTAATTGTTTGTGGAAATCTTAATTAAGAGAGCACAAATAATTTCATTCAAAACAGGGTTGCTAACAAAGCAAAAATTTGCAAAAGCTGAATTTGCACAAGTGTTGTAAAATTGTGATTGATTAAGTATTTTGATTGGTTATTTTGAGTTATTAATTGGTTAATTATTTGTTTAAGTTTTTTTTTTTAACTTGTGGTGTGTTTAGTATTGGTTGTGAATTGATTGAATCATTAAAACTTTGTTGTGTGTATTAAACAAGTAATTCAAGAATCTATAATAGGAACTTAAATTTTTAAATAACCCAATTCACCCCCCTCTTAGGATAACTACTTCACTTTCAATTGGTATGAGAGCCTTGTTATAGCAAATCTTAATTAGAAGTTATAAAGATCTAGATGGCACACATAGGAGTAGCTCCCTGTTGAGAGGGTCAATCCTCTACTAGACCACCCATATTTTGAGGACCTAAACTACACTTTTTGGAAATAGCGTATGAGAATCTACCTTCAAACAATGGATTGGAAGGCATGGAAGGTTGTCACACATGGTGACTTAATCCCTACCAAACTAGTGGATGGAAAAGAGGTACCTAAGGAAGAAAAAGAGATGACTGAAATAGATCACAAAATGCTGCAAGTTAACTCTAGTGCAATAAACGCCCTATATTGTGCACTTGATATTAATGACTTCAATAGAGTTATGGCATGTAAAACAGCAAAGGAAATTTGGGATAAACTAGAAGTAACCTACAAAGGCACCGTAGATGTTAGAGACAATAGGATTGATATGTTGACTAGTGAATACGAAGCCTTTAGGATGAATTCTGATGAAACCATCACAAGCATGTACGCTAGGTTCACACACACCATAAACTCATTAAATGCTTTAGGGAAAACATATTCCACCTATGAGATGATTCGCAAAATCCTTAGAGGACTTCCACCCATTTGGGATCCAAAAGCCACAGCCATAAGGGAAGGTAGAAATCTCAAAACAACCTCACTAGATGAACTCATAGGATCACTTCTAACTTATGAAATGGCCATGAAAGAAAGAAACACTGAAAATAAAAATAAGAAATCCATAACTCTAAAAGCCTTTAAAGAAAATTCAAGTGAAGAAAATAATGAATCCAGAGAATTAAATGATGAAGAATTTGCATTTATAACTAAAAGACCTAGAAAATTCTTCAAAAGAAATAAAAAATTCACTAGAAAATTCAGAGGTTCAAAAGCTGAAAAAGGTGAAACTAGCAAAAAGGAAAACAAAATTAAAAATGAACCTCCTGCTTGTTATCATTGTAAAAAGGTTGGACACATCAAGTCGGACTGCCCTCAGCTTAAGAAGGAAAAGAAGAAGAAGAAGCCAGCAATGAAAGCAACATGGGACGACACAAGTTCAAGTGAATCGGAGAGCAAATCTAGCGAGCCCGAGATTCCAAAATTCCCAAAATCGCTCGGTATCCACTCGTCGATGATCCTTTGAACCTCACCAACGAACCCTACTGTTTTTACCTTTTTAAATTCCTTCCCCTTTTCTTATTTGTTTAATCCACATTTCTCGGGTTGGGTCCTTACAACCTCTCCTCCTTGTAAGAATTTTGTCCTCAAAATTTGTTAACTATTTCTAAGCATAACCTTACCTTATAACTCAATTCTATAGAAGAGTCGACATCCACCCACATAACGGCTCTGGCCCAAATTTATTATATACCCTCACATATGGCAGAGGAATACCATGGTTACAACGTGGTGCTTTAGAAGATTACAATACAAATACAAAACTCTCCCGAAGACCATATCTAAAATAACCTAAACCACCTATTCTACTATACATACATACATTCTTACTAACCTGTCTAACTCTAACTATCTCTAAATAACTGAGGCTAATTCTGGTGTATCTCTGACTCCACTTCCCATGAAGTTTCCTCCACTGCATGGTTACACCACAGTACCTTCACCAACAGTATCTCCTTAGTCCGTAACTACTGCACCTTCTGATCTAATATCTGTACCAAAACCTCTTCGTATGTTAATGCATCACTGATCTCCAGAGGTTCGTAACTCAACACGTGTGAAGTATCTGGCACGTACTTCCTCAGCACTGACACGTGAAACACGTCGTGAACTCTAGATAGTGCTGGGGGTAATGCCACTCAATAAGCAACTGCACCTACCCTTTCCAAGATCTCGAATGGCCTAATGTACCAAGGGCTTAGTTTCCCTTTCTTCCCAAACCTTATTTCTCCTTTCATTGAAGCAATTCTTAGGAATACCATATCTCCTACCTCGAACTCTAGCTCTCATTGGAAAGTATCTACATAACTCTTCTACTGACTCTAAGCTGCCCTGATTCTCTCTCTAATTAGCTCGACCTTCGCAAAGGCCTGCTGAATCAATTTCGTTCCGAGTATCTGCCACTCGCCTACTTGATCCTAGTACAATGGAGACTGACACCGATGACCATACAACGCCTCATATGATTCCATCTCTATACTAGCCTGGAAACTGTTATTATACGCAAATTCCACAAGTGGTAGATACCGTATCCAACTATCCCCAAAATCTAGTACGCATGCGCACAACATATCTTCAAACATCCGAATAATCCTCTTGAATTGTCCATCCATCTATCGGTGAAACGACATGCTAAATGTGAGATGCTATCCCAAGGCATCCTATAGACTCTTCTAAAATCGAGAAGTAAAATGTAGGTATCGATCTGAAATGATAGAAACTGGAATACCATGGAGTCATACAATCTCTTGCACATATAGCTCTGTCAGCCTATTCAAAGAATAGCTGACTCTTATTAGAATGAAATGTGTAGTCTTTGTCAGCTGATTAACTATAACCCATATAGCATTTTGCCCATGCACCATCATAGGTAACCCCGATACAAAATCCATCGAGATATGCTCCCATTTCCACTTGGGAATGTCAAGTGGCTAAAGGGGTCCTGCTAGCCTCTAGTGTTCTGTCTTGACCTGCTGACATGTCAGGAACTGCTCTACGAAATGGGCAATCTCTCTTTTCATGTTAGACCACCAGAAATATTCCCTCAAGTTTCTGTACATCTTCGTACTTCTTGGATGTACAGTATAGAGCGAGTGGTGTTCCTCCTCTAAAATGACCTGTTTAATCTCGGTGTCATTTAGTACACAGACCCTACTGCAGAATCTCAATATCCCTTCATCAGAGATATTGAAATCCGGCTTTGAACCACTATGTACCCCTTCCACAACCTCTACCAGCTCTTTGTCCTCCTTCAGAGCTGTTCTGATCCTCTCATGTAAGGTTGGTTGTACCACCAAGCTAGCAAGAAGAGCCTGGTGATTTCCTTCCATAACCTCTAAGCCCAACCTTTCCAGGTCCATACAGAACTGATGCTGAACTCCCACTACTGAGACTGACGCATCAATAGACTTCCAACTCAGAGCATCAGCTACACAATTTGCTTTTCCTCGGTGATAGCTAATGTTACAGTTGTAGTTCTTTATCAACTCAAGCCATCTACGCTGCCTCATATTCAGCTCTTTTTGGGTGAAAATGTACTTACGAATTTTATGATTGGTAAAAATCTCGCACCTTTCACCGTACAGGTAGTGCCTTTAGATTTTTAATGCAAACACTACTGCTGCTTTTTCCATACCATGTGTCAAGTAGTTCTTCTCATACTCTTTGAGTTGAGGAGAAGCATAAACAATCACCTTTCCCTGCTGCATTAGAACACACCCAATACCTTTCTTAGAGGCGTCACTAAAGATAACAAATCCACCATCCCCAGATGGAATGGTCAGCACTGGAGTAGAAACCAATTGCTCTTTTAGCTCTTAGAAACTCAGCTCACACTCATCCGTCCAATCATACTTCACGTTCTTCCTTATGGGCAGCATCAATGGACCTGATAAACTGGAGAACCCTTCTACGAACCATCAATAGTATCCTGCAAGACCTAGAAAACTTCTGAACTCCTGAACATTCTTCTATCTCGCCTAGTCCACTACCACTTATATTTTACTTGGATCCACTAATACCCCTTCTTTGGACACTACATGCCCTAGAAACGCAATTTATTCTAGCCAGAACTCACATTTCTTCAGTTTAGCATATAACCTCTTTTCCCTGAGCATTTATAGTACCAATCTCATATGAACTTCATGCTTTGCAGCACTCCTAGAATACACTAGGATGTCATTTATAAATACCATGATGAACTAGTCTAAGTATTTGTGAAAAAACCCTTGTTTATCAGATCCATAAATGTCATAGGTGCATTCGTCAGATTGAATGACATAACTATGAACTCGTAATGGCCATACTAGGTTCGGAAAGCTATCTTCGGAATGTCCTCTACTTTCACCCTCTGCTGGTGATACCCAGATCGTAGATCAATCTTAGAAAAAATCTGTGTGCCCTGAAGCTGGTCAAACAAATCATCAATCCTAGGTAATGGGTATTTGTTCTTTACCGTCACCTTGCCAAGCTCTCTGCAGTCAATGCACTCCTCATCGACTCGTCCTTCTTTTCTACAAATAACACCGGTGCTCCCCAGGGCAAAACACTCGGTCGAATGTACCCCTTATCTAGTAGCTCCTAAACTACTCCTCCAACTCTCTCAATTCTGCTGGAGCCATATGATATGAAGTTTTCAATATTGGCGTCGTACCTGGAACCAACTCTATAACAAACTCCACCTCTCGATCTGGAGGTAATCCCGGCAAGTCCTCTGAAAACATATCTAGGAACTCACACACTACAGGATTCCCTTCTAATTTACATTTTTCTTCTGGCGTGTTTTTCATAAACGCTAGATACCCTTGACATCCCTCTAGGAGTAATCTCCTAACCTGCATAGCTAAAAGGATTCGTGGTGCTGAACGCACACACGACCCTAAGAACTTGAGCTCTTATTTCCTTGGAGGTCTAAACACCACCTCTCTCATGTGGCAATCAATACTGACATAGCTGGTAGATAACCAATCCATCCCAAGGATGATATCGAAGCCATGCACATCAAATTTGATAAGACTGACTGGTAGTGCCCTCTTCTGAATTTTCACTGGAAAGTCATCGACTACTTTACTACATATGATTACAGACCCAGATGGCGTAGTCACTACTAGTTCATGATCTAGCTATTGAACCTCTAATCCACGCTCCTACTACTGACGTATTCAAATAACTCAACATTCTCATTCTAACTCAAGTTCCGCCCCTCCACTCGGAAACAAAAGCGTTGATGGATTGCCATGATTTTATGAACCTTTCAATTGATCCAAAAAAACACAGAAGTTTATCAATGGATTTCAACCTCCAAGTATACAAAGCTAAACTCAAGATCTCATTCCAATCCTAAACTCTGGTATAGTCTAGTCTACAAAACCTAACAACCTGAGCTCTAAGCATTTCCATAATCAGGTAGTGTAATTAACATCACACTTCCAACTGGTTAAGGCTTTGATACCAACTGTAACACCCTGGCCCTTTATACAGCTTCAAAGTGCTACTACATCTGTATAATATACCTGTCTATGATAAACATACATATACAACTTGCCCTAAATAGGGACATACGGATGTTTCATACTAGTCTGTAATCTCATGCACAATGGAAAACATAAACATCCATATGGAAATCTAAAAGACATACCAGAGTTTCTAACTGTATTCTCACACACATACGATCGTGCTTAAAAGATAACATGTTCTCACAATCCCCAAAAAGATATTCTGAACTAAGTCTATTACATATACAAAACACTTATGTAAACTAAACACAATACGACACTTCAAGTCCCTCTAGTAACTACGACATCCTACAGGACCTAAAACAAAGGTTGTATGTTGGGGTGAGACACTTCTCAGTAAGGTGGAAGATATTACATTAGTATGTGACAATATAAAGCATATTGAAAGCAGTTACATATAAAGCATATTCTCAATATTGTAATATAGGAGATATATATACATGATTCCTGCAATAGATGGTTTAGCATCATAACAAGCAAGAGCTCCCGAGGTCAGGGTAGGGTACAGGCCCATACACTGTACAATCCCTCCGCCCAGTACTCAGACCTGTGACTTTGCCCATTTTAGTTTTTAAATCATATATATGCATATTTAAAACACCATCCAGCTTAGAAACTTCATAACAAATGCCAACACTACCCCTTGGAGTAGGTTGTGCGATTTACTATAGTTCGACTGAATCCACCTGATCCATTAATCCACCAGTGGCACACACCTACCCAGCCGACTATCTTGATACCCACACTGAAAATCAAATGTGTGGTTGCACTATATCTAGAGTATAGCAACAGAACCGCGCTTAAGCTTTTTAAGGCTTCATATAACGTTGAGCTTTTTAAGGCTCTCATATAATATTGAGCTTTTTAAGGCTCTCATAGTAACAAGCTGCGGTCCCAACATCATATATACAATTTATGATAAAACCAAATTAACTTGTTTCCAATTCATAAATCACTTATACAGTTCCAGTATTTTCACAAACTCATTCATTCATACTGTGGTATAAATCGGCGCACACATTCTTGATTTAACCCTTTTCACATACAAAGCTCAGTATATAACCAACACCTATTTTTCAAATTTTTAAATAGAAAAATGGAACTTCAGTTCCCATAGTTCATATACGTGTATAATAGTTCAGTATATTCCATTTCATATCATATGCCACACTCGTTTGGTCAAAATCTGCTATATAGTATATAACTCAAAAATTAACATTTAAACAGAAAACAAAAGGGGTCCAAGCATCTCCTACATAAGTTTAATGCACATTAAGAAATTTTGGAAAGTTTGGAGACCATACGCCAAAAACCTCATTTTTACCAAAATCGTAAAATCATAAAACCGACATTTTTACTCAGTGCAACTGTACAAATAAGAAGTCAATACGTGCATATAAACATAAGCTAACTTTATAGTGATTTAGTTTTTTAAAAAGACTAATGTAAACAAATCCCCTTACCTATTTCTCCAAACCTGAAACACAAACTACACAGCTCCAAAATAGCGAATCGAGTTCTCAGAACCTATAACCCAAAGAACAGTACTTCAACACAATCTTATTTACTATATATCTACCCAACCAAAAACAAACTTAGACCCTTACCTCGATTTCAGGATGAAACCCGGAAATCCTCAAAATGAAGATCCGATCCACTATAATCATAAAGGTTTTCCCCCTAGTCCACATAGTAACGTCGGATCATGGATTCGAGTGACAAATAGCGGAGGATTGAAGAGAGAGATAGAGAGAGAGAGAGAGAGAAAGAGAGAGAGAGAGAGAGAGAGAGAGTTCGTCGGTTCTAGAGAGAGAGAGAGAGAGAGAGAGTTTTGAGTTTCTTAACCATAAAGTAATGAAATAGATATTTATAACTTAGTTGACCTAGCCAGACTCTTCGACAAAGTGGAGCACTTGTCGACGAGCAGAAGAAGGGTGTTCGTCGATGACAGAGTTGGCCTTGTTGATGAGCCTAAGATTCCAAAATTTCCTAAACCTCTCAGTATCCACTCGTCGATGATCCTTTGAACCTCATCGATGAGCCACAAAAGAGACTTCGCCGATAAGAGAAAGAGCCTCGTCGACAAGCCCTACTGTTTTCACCTTTTTAAATTCCTTCCCCTTTGCTTATTTGTTTAATCCAAATTTCTCGAGTCGGGTCCTTACATCACGAGTGCATTGCTGGGGTTCCATCAAAGGAAGAAGTCCAGTGATGAGTGTTCCCATGGTGAAAGGCTCGTGGCGAAGGGTAATCAAGATTGTGGGAGAGGCAAATCTTGGGGTGGATAGAGTGGTAATAAAACTCAGTCCAGGAGGAGGAAGGACATTTGCTGGTTTTATGACTTTATGTTTTCCACTGCATAGGTATGTTATCTTATGAAAAGGGATTCCTTGGTACCATTTTGGGATCAAGATGTTATATTAAATATTACAAGGGTATCAGAGTAATTTAGATTTATAGCTTTTGTGATTTTTATAAAAAAAAAAATTAGGATGAATTTTCGGGTCATTACAGTTTGGTATCAGAGCCTAGGTTATTAGGTTTTGTAGACTTTAGTGTGCAGTGGAAAACAATACCAGATTATAGGAATAGAATTTTAGTGAGTTAATTTTGGAAATTTAGGGTGAGAATTTAGGGTTCTGTTTTGCAATATGGAAGTAAGAACTTTGGGGTGGTTTCTGTGATTTTCCTAGGGTGACGATTTCAGGAAAACCATAGTAAACTATCGTCGGTTTCTATTTTCATATGGTAGGACTAGACCTTAAATTAGAAATAGGTGGTATGAGGCTGTCTTAGTTAGATTAATGTAAGAATAGCATTATGAAATTTTAGTTAGATAAATGTATTAGTTGTATTATGAAGATAGGGTTCTCAAACTATGTTTATTTTCTTTGCAGAATGGACCCTCGAAATAGCAATATGAATGCTGGAAGTAGTGGCAACATAAGGGCTCTCAGTATAGGTGGTGGTGACTTTAAACAGATGCTGCGTAGTGTAGGCTAGCAGTTCATGGTAGGTATTGTGTGGAATTGGAGGGGACAGAACTGCCCACTAGCTGACCCGAGTTGCTCTATCGAGCAAATTACCGGTATGAATCCCCCAACTTTTACTGGAGGAGCCAATGCAATCGTTGCAAAGGAATGGATCCAAGAGATGGAGGGAATATTGGAAAGTCTCCACTGTGCAGATGAGCAGAAGGTTTTGTATGTTGTTTGTAAAATAACTGGGAAGGCCAAGTATTGGTGGATGTCGATGAAGTTATTTGAGGAACAAAGGCCAGATTCAGTAACCTTGACATGAAACCGTTTTAAAGAAAGTTTCTATAAACGATACATTCACTCTCCCATCAAAGATGCTCAGGCGAAGGAATTTATAAATTTGAACTAGAGGAAGAGGCCCACACCTCCTAAATTTCAGGCAGGCTCTAACCGGGGCCCATGGAGGAGAGGTGGTCATAGCGGTGGGCAAAGGCAGGAGGTTGGGAGTCATGAGGTTCAGGGCGAGTAGACCTATCATGTTTTCCTAACATGTTGGAGAAGACACATGGGAGAATGCCGAGTAGGGAGGAAGGTTTGCTACCGATGTGGTAGACTAGGTCATGTAGCACGAGTCTATCATGCGTAGTATATTACAGCTCCTTGACAGTTTCGAGGTAATACTCAGGCACCCCGTGGAGGCCAGCAGAGGAATACAGTTTCGATAAGGGATTATGCATTGACACTAGAAGATGTCGAGGCTGCAGGTGATGTTGTGACAAGTATTCTTGCTGTTTTACTATATAAATATATTTTTTTAATCTGACACAGGTGCCACCCATTCGTTTGTATCATTGGGATGTGTCAAAGTATCTGGACTAGAGGCACAACTGTTAGATATTAAGTTGTCAATAGTCATGCTAATTGAATCAATAGTAAGGTGTAGGAGGGTACTTAAAAACTATCCAGTGGGCATTCAGGAGAAAGTATTACCAGCCGATCTCGTGGTATTAGACATGCAGGGGTTCAATGTGATATTGGGTATGGACTGGCTGGCAGTTAACTATGCTAGCATTGATTGCCATAAAAAAAGTGATCTTCAGACCCCCAGTTGAGCAGGAATTCAAATTCGTGGGATCACGTGTGCGTGCCTCACCACAGTTAATGTCGATTATTTAGGTGAGGAGGCTGCTCCAAGGTGGTTGCCAAGGATATGTTGTTTGCATAAAGGAGATACCAAAGGAAGAATTGAAATAAGTTGATATTCCAATAGTCAGAGAACTTCCAAATGCTTTTCCATAATAATTACATGGGTTACCAATAGATCGAGAGATTGAATTTGTCGTGGATTTAATACCAAGGTTAGCACCGATATCAAAATCGCCCTACAGAATGGCTTCAGCTGAACTGAAAGAATTGAAAGACCAGTTGCAGGAGTAGTTGGATAAAGGATTTATTAGGCCTAGCGTGTCACCTTGGGGAGCACCAGTCTTGTTCGTAACGAAGAAATATGGGACTATGAAGATGTGCATTGATTATAGAGAGATAAATAAAGTGATAGTGAAGAATAAATATCCTCTTCTCAGAATTGATGATTTATTTGATCAACTCTAGGGGACCCAGGTCTATTCTAAGATTGACCTTCGGTTGGGATATGACCAGGTGAAAGTTAAAGTAGAGGATGTTTCGAAAATATCTTTCCAAACTAGGTATGGGTATTATGAGTTCTTAGCAATGTCGTTCAGATTGACTAATGCGCCAGTAGCATTTATGGACCTAATGAATTGAGTGTACCATCAGTACTTGGACCAGTTTTTTTTGGTATTTATTGATGATATACTGGTCTACTCAAAGAGTCTTGAGGAGCACGAGAAACATCTGGCGAGTATTACAGGTATTAAGGGAAAAAAAGTTATATGCTAAATTTAAGAAATGTGAGTTTTGGCTGAGGTAGGTCATTTTTCTCAGGCATATGATCTCTGGGGATGTCATATCAGTAAATCCAAGCAAAATAGAAGTAGTGGTGAATTAGGTGAGATTGGGGAACATACAGGAGATCAGAAGTTTCCTACGTCTGGTAGGGTACTACCAAAGTTTTGTGGATGGATTTGTGATATACAGTGACGCGTCCCAGAAAGGACTCGAGTGTATATTGATGCAGCATGAGAGGGTTATTGCCTATGCATCTCGACAACTTAAGGAGTATGAAAAGAACTACCTGGTACATGATTTAGAGTTAGCTGCAATGGTGTATGCCCTAAAGATATGGAGGCATTATATTTATGGTGGGAGATGCGAGATCTTCACTAACCATAAAAGTTTAAAGTATTTCTTCAGCCAGAAAGAATTGAATGTGAGGTAAAGAAGATGGTTGGAGCTTATTAAAGATTATGACTGTACTATCAGCTACCACCTAGGGAAAGTAAATGTAGTGGCTGATGCTCTAAGCCGAAAATCAGTATGAGAAGTATTGTCAAAAATGGAGATTCAGCATCCGGTTTAGATAGATTTGGAGAGACTCAGTGTAGAGCTAGTGGAGGATGATCTCAGGCATTTATTGCCAATCTAGTGCTACAGCCTACCGTGAAGGAGAGGATTAAAGCCGCTAAAAAAAAAAGAATGACGTAGAATTGATAGAGCTAATAGATAAAGTGCAGGACACACAGGGGGAAGAGTTTAGTATTTCAGATGACAGAACTCTAAGGTTCCGTATTAGACTGTGCGTTTCTGTAGATGCTGAGATTAGGAGGACTATCCTAGAGGAGGCTCACAGATCCCTTTACACAGTGCATCCTGGAAGCACTAAAATGTATCAGGACCTTTGGGAATCCTTCTAGTGGAGTGATATAAAGAGGAAGATAGCTAAGTTTGTAGAGCAGTATTTGACATGCCAGCAGGTAAAGGCTGAGCACCAGCGACTGATGAGATAGTTGTAGCCACTTCACATCCCTAAGGGGAAGTGCGATCATATAAACATTGATTTCGTGACAAGGTTACAACCGACGTTACATGGTCAGAATGCTATTTGGGTGGTCATTGATCGATTGACAAAGACTGCTCACTTTCTCCTTATTAAAGTCAACGACTTTATGAAGAGACTGGCAGAGTTATACATTTAGGAGATAGTTCGACCCCATGGTCTGCCAGTATCCATAGTTTCATACCAAGACCCATGATTTACATCGTGATTTTGGAAGAGTTTGTAAGAAGCTTTAGGGTCTCAATTATCATTCAGCATAGCCTTTCATCCTTATATTGATGGGCAAACAGATAGGATGATCCAGATACTTGAGGATATGTTACGAGCATATGTGCTGGATTTCGGGGGTAGTTGGACCCAGTATATGTTGCTGGTTGAATTCGCGTACAATAATAGTTACCAAGCTAGCATTGAGATGACACCTTACGAGGCATTATATGGTAGGAGGTGTCGTTCTCCACTACATTGGGATGAAATGGGTAAGAGGCGAGTTTTAGGACCAGAGTTAGTGCAGTAGGCATACGATAAAGTCTGACTTATTAAAGATAGAATCAGTGCAGCTCAGAGTCGACAAAAAAGCTACACAGACACTCACTGCTGGAAGTTGGAGTTTGATGTGGGAGATTGGGTATTTATGAGAGTAGCACTGCTGAGAGGAGCTATGAGATTTGGGAAGAAAGGTAAGCTAAGCCCTAGGTTTTTTGGCCCATTCGAGATACTTGAGAGAGTGGGTCTAGTCGCCTACAGGCTAACTTTACCACCAGCTTTTATTGGCCTTACAAGGCTTAATATCCTATTTTGATGCTAACAAACAAGTAGAACATAACATATTTGGTTAAGTGTTGTTATTTTCAAGACTCAATGAAGAATGCAAGGTTAAAGAGTTCATGAGAACTTGTACCTCAGATAAAAATGATTATATCAAGCTTGAAGCATGGATTTAAAGATAAAGCCTGAAGATCATGAGAGAATGAGGTTTAAAAAGAACTTGAATAAAGCTCTAAGTTCAATAAAGCTCAAAAGTATGAAAAAGTTCAATGAAGCTCGAAGTCTAAAAGATCAAAGATCAGCAAAGAAGATAAAGAGAACTCAAAGCAAAGAAGAATCAAATGAGTCTTTAGGACAAAGTCTTTGTAAGTACATCAAGAATAGTTCAAATATGTTTTTCATTTTAAAGCTCATTAGGCAAAGACATACTTAGAGACCTTAGTTTAAGTCTTAGAACATGTTTTTCAAAATTAAACAAGTTTATACTCCAAGAATAACTAAGCAAAAATGAGAGAGATAAAAATACTTTTAAAAGAAGATAAGTCTGATGACAGACGGCTGTCTGTCACATGACAGATGACTAGCATATTTTTGAAAGGGTTTAAACATGTTATAGAAGCCTAACAGAGGACTTCCAAACAGCTGACAGCCGACTGCCAGTGACAAGTGAGTCGTCTGTGTGTGTTCTACCAGCCGACTGCCACCCTTCTGAGTTTGTTTTAAAATTGAGTTGTTCTAGTGACAGACGACTACCAACCTGAGGACAGGCGACTGCCACCTCTCTGTTTTTGAATTTCAGAGTTGTAATACATGGACAGCCGACTGTCGGTGACTACACAATCGCCTGGCTCGCGACAAATTTTCAAAATTCCAATGGGCATATTTTTGAAATTAAAATTATTTGAAGCCCAAACTAAATTACAACTTGGATCCTACTCCAAGTAAACTTGGGGAACAAGCTAGAAACCTTTCTACATCTATAAATACCCTTAAGTTCCATTGATTTAAACACCAAGAGAGACCAAGAAATCAATTCAGCACTTATGTTTCTCTCAAGCATTCTGAAATTCTGAAAGTACTCTATTGCTCACATCTTACTGTAAGCTTGCACGAAATATACTGAAGTCTTGTTAATCTTCTCACCAATCTTGTGCTTCAAATTGTTGATTCTTTCATCTATTGAAAGATACTTACCGTGATAAATCTTTAGAGCTTTATTCTGAGTTTCATATTCTAAATTTTATTGAAGTACTTCAAATTGTTGATTCTTTCATCTATTGAAAGATACTTACCGTGATAAATCTTTAGAGCTTCATTTTGAGTTTCATATTCTAAATTTTATTGAAGTATATTATTATTGTGTTGTAACTGTTGTACTAATCAACTCTTTGTAGGAGAAAATTCTTGTACACGAATTTTGGTTATATTTCTTGTAGATTGATGATTCCAAGGACTGTTTGGATCGTTGGCTAAGCAAAGGGATATTGCTTAAAGAGGCGGGCTCTAGCCTAAAGAAGTGACCGAATGAGGGGACATCGTTTGGAGAAGGCGGGCTCTAGCCTTAACTAAGGAGTGTTGTAAAGGTTTGTTCCGCCCATTAAAGCAACATGTTTAGTGAATCCTTTGATGGTTTACCAAAGGTGAGGACGTAGGCTGGGTATAAGCTGAACCTCGTAAAAATCCCTATCTCACTCTCTCTCTCCCTTACGCTCTTTATTTCCAGTACATATACAATTGCGTGGATGTTTTAAATATATAAATCATACAAGCTACGTAAATTGGAAGCTGAATAAACTTAAGGTTTAATTTTGATTTGGGATTGCGGAAACCGAAAGGGAGTACGACCTCAAAAGGAAGTACGTTGGTTGGTTAACACCTAAATAAAAATTAACCAAGAGGTTATTTAAATTTTGAAGTTGTGGGATTGGAGTTGTGAATTGCATTAAAGAAACAATTTCATATATACAGGGCTTGATTCAAATTTATATATCCAGGGCTGACAACAAAAGCTATATTGTGATTGAATGGTTTTAAAGTTCTGATATTGATTGTAATGTGTTTCAAAGAGTGCTAAATCTTGCAAAGTTTTCATCAGTCTAATAGTGCTGCAAATTACTTATACTTGGTAAAACAATTGGTTGTTTGGTTTGAACATTGTGGTTGATTGGATGGTTTAATTGATTGGTTGATTACTTGTTTGGTCGAGTAATAGTATTGTGGATCAAAAAGAACTAAGTTCTTGTGTGATTGGTAAATCAAACAAACCAGTCAAGAATTGGTTAAAAGAATTAAATAGAAATATTCCAAGAAATTAAAAGAAATTTCTAAAGTCCAATTCACCCCCCTCTTAAGACTACACCTTACTTTTTAATTAGTATCAGAGCGGGGTTATAACAAATCCTAACAATTAGTTATAAAAAGATCTAAATTGCTTAAATAGGCATAGCTCCCTTTGGAGAGGGACAATCTTCAACTAGGCCAACAATCTTTTGTGGACACAACTATACATTTTGGAAAAATAGAATGCAAATATACCTTCAAACCATGGATTGGAAAGCTTAGGAGGTTGTCACGGATGGTGATCTAATTCCTACCACATTAATAGATGGAAAACAAATACTTAAGGAAAAGAAAGACATGACTGAAAGAGATTATAAAATGTTGCAAATAAACTTTAGTGCTATGAATGTTCTATATTGTGCTTTGGATGCAAATGAATTTAATAGAGTAATGGCTTGCAAATCAACTACGGAAATATGGGACAAGGTAGAAGTCACTTATGAAGGCACTATAGAGGTTAGGGATAATCGGATCGATATGATTACAAGTGAATATGAAGCTTTTAAGATGAACCCAGATGAATCCATAACTAATATGTTCACTAGATTCACTCACATAATAAATTCCCTAAATGCACTAGGAAAAACCTACACTACTTATGAGATGATTAGGAAAATTCTTAGAGGGCTTCTACCAAAATGGGAACCAAAATCCACTGCCATAAATGAAGGAAGAAATCTGAAAAACACTTCCTTAGATGAGTTAATAGGTTCTCTATTTACATATGAAATGGCAATGAATGAAAAGAATGGAAAAATCAAAACCCAAGAATCAATAGCTTTCAAAGTCTTACAAGACAACTCAAGTAGTGAAGAAGAAATGGATGAAGATGAAGTAGCCTTCATATCTAAAAAGTTAGCAAGGATACTAAGAAGGAGAAACAAATTCAAGAGAAGTAATCAAAACTCCGAATTAGAAGAAGAAGTCAGCAAGAAATCAAAGAATAAAACCCCTACGTGTTACAATTGCAACAAAGTTGGACATATTAAACTAGAATGTCCACTACTAAAGAAAGAGTCTAAGAAGAAAAAGAAAAAGGAAATGAAAGACACTACTTGGGACATGATGAGTACAAGTAGTTCACAAAATGAATCAAGTGACCAAGAGGTTGCTTATACATGCTTTATGTCTTGGGACGATGAGGAAAGCTTCTCATCTAAATCTTCAAATAATTCTTGTAGTGATGAATCCAATGATGAAAGCATGCTATCTTTGGAAGAACTTCAAAATGACTTATTCAAAGTATATAAGATGTTGATCAAAGTAACCAAATAAAACTCATCATTGAGAAACAAGAATGAAGGAATGATGAAAGAGTTAGAATCACTTAAAATTGTTGAAAGGGAAAAGGATTCAAGAATCAAGAAAATAGAAAGTAAAAATGAAGCTATGAAAAAGGAGCTAGAATCAAAAAATCTTACTGAAAATGAAAAAGACTTGAAAATTAAAGAATTATAAAGCAAGAACGAAAAAATGACAGAAGACCTTCGATCCCTATCCTCTATAGAATATAAGAAAGATATATATATTTCTGAACTTGAGGATAAGATAAGAAAACTATCTCTAGAATAAGAAAAATCACTGAAGAAGGTTAACAACAAGAAAGAGATAGAAATAAAAGATCTTAAAAATCAAATTGAAGATAAAGAAAAAATCATTTATAACTTTACAAAAGGAAAGGCAAACTTTGACAAGATGATAGGCTCACAAAGGATGACCTTAAATAAAGAAGGGATTTAATGGGATTAAAAATATAAAGAAAAAGAATCTTTATATGGGATATTTTTCAAAAGAATCCAAAAATTATGTTAGCACTTCCTCTAATGCCTACACTAATACAATATGCTATCGATGTAAGAAAAAGGGGCATATCAAGTTTGAATGTTCATTTAAGAGAAAGGGTGTAAAAACTAAACAAGTATGGAGAATTAAGGAAACATCCCTTATGAAACCTACAAGTCCCAAAAAGGTATGGGTACCTAGATTTTAAAAAAAAAAAAAAGCCTTGAAAAACTCAAAGTGTTTATTGAAGAACATAAATAATTAAATAACATTGTTGGCCAAAAATCATAAGATGATTCATACAAACTTAAGATAGAGAGTTTTTGAAAGAAAAGTCATATGAAAGCAAAAATAAAGCATATTACATATCCGGGAGGTTAAATAAGAGAGAATAAAAATTTTTTTAGGGCAGACGACTACTAAACATCTAGTAAGCGACTGATAGGCTAGAAAGACAGGTGACAGCTGACTGTCCACTTGGTGACAAACGACTGTCTCGCGGCGGTTCATGTTTTTTAACATAAAAACACTCTTTTTAAAAACCCTCAGATGCCTATCCATTCGTCTCCACTTCTCTAAACTAGCTCCTTTCATTCTCTTTGAAGCTTCTTCTCTCCAAACCTCTTCCCAACGTCATTCATCACAACCCTAATTCCTTCACACCTAGGATTTCTTAAATTTCAGCTTCATAAAAATGGCACGTACCAAAACAGTGGGGAAAAAGGACAAAGCATCCTCTTCTTCTTCAAAGGCTGCAACCAACAACGACATAGAGAAATGGTTGGTTTCATCTCACGCAAAAGCGTTGTATCAAAATCACATCTCTACAATCAATCCAATGTTTTGTAAGGTATTAGATGTTACTTTCTTTGAAGAAAACTTCCTTGAAATTCTTCAGTTGTTCAAAAATATAGGATGGGATAAGTTCGTTCTTCACCAAGTTAAGGGATACTATCCTAACCAAATTAAACTTTTTTACTCAAACTTGGTAAAGAAAGACGTTGGTTTTGATACTGAAGTTTTTTTTCCAAAAGATAACACTTACTCCACACTCATTATGGAAAATACTTCGTATTAAGCATGGTATTTTGAGTGTAATCTAGTAGAAAAAAAGTGAACTATGGAGCAAGGTTTTTCACCACAAGAATTTTTGCCTCTTGTGATGAACAATCAACCCGTCTATTTTGGACATCCTCCACCATATAAACAGCTCAATCTCCAAGCACAAATCCTTCACAAGATCATTGCTTATAATATAATTGTAAGGTCCGGATCCTTTGATCATGTGTCTTTCTTCGATTGCTTCATAATGTAGTGCATATTAAAAGGGAAGAAATTAGATTTGGCTAGCCTCATACTAAAATGGATGGTCATGCAACTCGAATCTCCCAAAATTCGACTTCCATATGGAGGCATTCTTTCATTGGTCTTTGCTTATTTTCAATTCCTCACTCCGTCTTCAAAAATAGTGAAGCAAACTCATTATCATGTCTTCTCCTCTACTACACTCAAAAGAATGGGTTACAAAAGGTATACCAAGGGATGGATGTTTAAGGGAAATAAACCGGCAAGACCAGCACGAGAAGAAGCTGATATGCCTACATGGTTTGTTCCATTTTATTAGAATTATACCAGCTTCAGTTCTAAAATGAGGGAAAATTTTGCTGCAAATGGTGATGCTAATTTTGATACATAGACTTTTGATGTTGTATGCTACACATGCTCATTTGTTGGATTTATTAGGCCTTTTTTATGTCAAAAGGGGGAGTATGTGTGTGAGCAAAGTCTATTAGTCTATGTATGTATTTGTTTCTAGTTCTAAAACTTTGAACCTATGTAATGTTTGGTTTCCAATTTAAAGTATTATAAGTTCTATGTTAATGTTAAATCTGAAACTTTGAACCTTCTGAACTTATATCTTAAAAGAAATTATTTTTAGACTATGCTTATTGATAGGGGGAGTGTTATAACTTATTACTTATATATGATAGTTTCCCTATTAATAAATTGATATCATGAATTAAATTTTAAATTGGTATCACATATTATTACATATTTTGTTAAATTGGTATCATAAAATCAACAATAAGTATCTCAAATAATGTCAAAGGAAGAAAAAGTTAGTAAAGATATAACTATTAAAACACACTACACATGCTATATTGAAAAATAAATTGAGTGTGTACACATGTTTGATATGCATGTTGGATGATATGCTTAAAATTTTATTTGAACTTAATCATATATTTTTTTCTCTTTTTGATCGATGTCAAAAGGGGGAGAAGTGTAAAGCAAAAATTGAGCAAGAACATAATATATATCAAAAGGAGGATATTATTGATAAACTTGAACTTGAATGAAGTGATGAGTGTGATTGCAAAAGTTTTTTTGAAATTGATATTGATCTTGCAAATGTTGTTAAGATGGTGCTTATTAAAAAGGGGAGTCTTTTTAAGACTCACTCCAATTTTTGCTTCTTATTTGTCATCATCAAAAAGGGAGAGATTGTTGGCCTTAAAAGGCTTAATATCTTATTTTGATGCTAACAAACAAGTAGAACTTAACATATTTGGTTAAGTGTTGTTATTTTCAAGACTCAATGAAGAATGCAAGGTTAAAGAGTTCATGAGAGCTTGTACCTCAGATGAGGAGGATTATATCAAGCTTGAAGCATGGATTTAAAGACAAAGCCTGAAAATCATGAGAGCATGAGGATTAAAGAGAATTTGAATAAAGCTCAAAGTTCAATAAAGCTCAAAAGTATGAAAAAGTTCAATGAAGCTCGAAGTCTGAAAGATCAAAGATTGGCAAAGAGGATAAAGAGAACTCAAAGCAAAGAAGAATCAAATGAGTCTTTGTGAAAACCTCAAAAGGAAGTACGTTGGTTGGTTAACACCTAAAGAAAAATTAACCAAGAGGTTATTTAAATTTTGAAATTGTTTGGGATTGGAGTTGTGAATTGCATTAAAGAAACAATTTCATATATACAGGGCTTGATTCAAATTTATATATCCAAGGCTGACGACAACAAAAGCTATATTATGATTGAATGGTTTTAAAGTTTTGATATTGATTGTAACGTGTTTCAAAGAGTGCTAAATCTTACAAAGTTTTCATTAATCTAATAGTGCTGCAGATTACTTGGCAAATCAATTGGTTGTTTGGTTTGAACATTGTGGTTGATGGATGGTTTAATTAATTGGTTTATTACTTGTTTGGTTGAGTAATAGTATTGTGGATTAAAAAGAACTAAGTTCTTGTGTGATTGGTAAATCAAACAAACAAGTCAAGAATTGGTTAAAAGAATTAAATAGAAATTTTCAAAGAAATTAAAAGAAATTTTTAAAGTCCAATTCACCCCCCCTCTTGGGACTACACCTTACTTTTCAACTCTATCTAGGATTCATGAAGTATTCCATGTTTCCATACTGAGGAAATACGTCTCAGATCCCTCCCAGTTGATTAGCTATGAAGAGATAGAGCTTAGAGATACTTTAACACATGAGGAAATACTGGTGCAGATTCTAGATAGAAAAGAATAGGAATTGCGCACCAAGAAAATTCCACTAGTAAAAGTACTATGGAGGAATCATGTAGTAGAAGAGGCGTTGTGGGAGCTTGAGGAGGAAATACGACAGAGGTACCCACATCTGTTCAGTGGGGATAAGTGTTAATTAGGATAAGGAAAGTAATAGTTTAGATAAAATCAGTATTATTAATACAGTGCTAGGTAATTAATGTATAAGTTGTATTTTAAATTATAGGATAGGTAGTG
The DNA here is from genome assembly GCF_029873635.1 of Malania oleifera. Lineage (NCBI taxonomy): Eukaryota > Viridiplantae > Streptophyta > Magnoliopsida > Santalales > Ximeniaceae > Malania > Malania oleifera. The sequence continues at coordinate 84,813,593 of NC_080420.1, forward strand.
TTTTTTGGTTTTGGGAGAATTTTCTTTTATATGTATACTTGTAATCTCCCAGAATCGTAGTTGTAACCATGGTATTCCTCCGCCATAAATGAGGGTAATTAATAAAATAAGTAGCAAATTTGTAGAGACTCGGGAATTATACTAATTAAATAATAGAGAGAAAGGAAAATTAAAAGGGGGAAAAAGTAGGGTTCATCGACGAATGCCCTGGTTTTGTAGACGAGCTCCCATATAGCATTTGTGGACAAGTTTCATTGTTTCGTTGACGAAGAGATACCGATATGGGGTATTTCAGACCCTTTAGTTCGTCGACGAGCTCATCATCTTCATCGACGAACTCCTTTCTTCAGTTCATCAACAACTATACCTGACTCGTCGACGAAGCCACGTGGACACCTACCTATATATAGTTGGAAATTGCATTTTCAGCGAGAGATTTATTTTTTGATCTGTTTCTCTCTCTAAAATATGGTTCTCTCACCTTTTCTCCAAGATTTCGGCCTCGTTTTTCGCCAATTCGACGATCAAAAGTTACCACGATGATCCCAAGGAGATTCTCTACAAATTAGCAGGAGCAGAATTTTGGTTTGAGTAGTTCAAGCACCATCACAAAATCAAGGTAAGAAGGTTATTTTAGGGTTTTTATAGTTATCAGGATTTTCTAAACTCGGAATTTGTATAAGAAAGGAATATACTAGTGTTTGAGTTGATTAAACTAAGGTGTTTTGATTTCAAGGTTTGGGTTTCCAAACACCTCAAGCATGAGTTGAGGATCCCAGCAGGTGTTCCTCATAAAATTAGATAATATTGATAAATGATTAGTAGATTAAAATTTTATGGATATAATAGGATATGTGAGCCTAGGGAAAATATGAGTATAATTGGTATTCTGAGTTTGGGTTAATTGAATTAGGAAATGTATATTTTTATAGGATTTTGAGTTTGGTATGCTGTGGACATAAGGATTAAGTTGGGTCAGGCTTCCCAGTCCATTAGGTAAGGGAAATATGTTATGCCAATTAAATTAGAAATTTTACCGACAAAGTATAGTATTTGAATATGAGTTACAGAGTATGGTTTTTGAATAAATTAGAGTATGGAAATTATACAGTATTATAAATGATATTTATTGATTTTTATTTAATTTGTGTGGCATGAGAAATACTAGAATATTACATAATTTAATACAAATCTATTTAATTATGTTTATTTAGTTTTCACAGAATAATGATATACAACATATACAGTTTTATATACAGAACTATGATATGTATTTCACAGAATCATGATTATATAGTATTTTACAAAACCATGATTATATAGTACTTTATAGAACCGTGATTATATAGTATTTTACAAAATCATGATATAAAGAGCATAGAACCATGACATACAGAAATACAATTAATTCATATATTCATATACATTATAACGTCATGGTTAATACAGAGATTTATAGCATCATGGTAAATACAATTGATACAGAAATACAAATTATACAGATTTACAGTTGACACATAATCATGGTAAAACAGATAGATATTATATAGAAGTAGTATTATATAGTATCAGACCCTAATGGAACATAGCAGTTTACAGAGCACGATATCGTAGCTATACAGTATAGACAGTGCAACCATACGTCTTAGATAGAGTATGGTATTGCCAATTGTGCCATAGGTAGAGTAAAGGGCTCTCTGGCATTCAAACCAGGTGGAGCGGGCCTTTCATGCTATAGATACAGATAAATATAGTTAGGCTAGCACTGGTAGGCCAATGAGTGTTCAGTCCCGCCTACGGGCCGCACAACCCTGTCATAAGGGGTTAAATCATGACATACAGTCATCCAAGGAAGTTTTCAGAATTACGTATATGTATAGTATACACAGAAACAAAGATTAAATATTATAGATAGAAGTATGTTTAATTTATTGACACATAATTACTGTATTTTAAGTGACATAGATGTGGGCTATAGTACAGATACCTTTACATGATATCTCATTTATAGTTTTAAATAAAGGTTATGTTTTATGTACAGACTCATATGCCACACACTGATAATAACATGTTTTTTCCTATTGAGAGGTGTCTCACCCCAGCATTATAAACATTCCAGGTAACCTAGAGAGACGTGCAGGGCCAACTCAGAGATAGAGGAGGTGGCTAAGTCGACATAGTTTTAGGGTGAGTCTCGGGCTGAGTAGTAGAGCCCTTAGTATTTTGAGATTTTTGGGAAATGATGTACATGTGTGTATATATTTATGCATGGATCTGTAGTACTCTGGTATTGTGTATTATGGGATATGGTTTGGATATTTATGTTTTTCCGCTGCATAGGTTGTAACTACCTACCTATTTTGCTATAAATTTTTTTTTTTCAACATAACCACATACATAATAACTTTGATATCCTACTAAACCGATGTAGTCATGATCAACTCGGACCCATGGGTACTGAGAATATACCTTTCATATATCTATGATACCTAAGCAGCGGAAAACATAAATTACATATATGCCATACAACAACGGGCACAATACCAAAATTCTACTGAACATGTCATATATATACAAACATCCACAAAAGGACCAAAAAGTACCCTAGGGTCATAACCCAAAAATCAATTTGACCCTAACTCAAATACTTACCTTCTGATTGGGTAGTTCGATCTACCTCTATTGCTATGGAGCTCTATCCTCCGTTCTATCTAGATTCCCTGAAATGTTTGTAATGCTGGGATGAGACATCTCTTAATAAAAGAGATAAAGTAATATCAGTGTATGGCAACATGAGTATTATCGTGCTTAAACATGAACTATACATAATATGCATATCTAATAAAAATTGGTTGTATAAACTCTGAGCAAAACATGATTCATCATATCAAAATAAACGTCATAGTAAATATCGTACTAAATTCTGTAATCATGAAAACATATTCTATAATTGTACAATACTGAAATAATACCCAGGATGGATAGCTAGTTAATGTCATGTCTTACCCCCCCCCCCCACATGATAGAGTAGTGTGGCCCAAAAGCGGAACCTAGCAATGGCTGGCCGACCACGCTAAGTCAACATATGTCTGTAAGTATGACGGGCTTGTCCCACCTGTTCTGAACTACCAGAGGAACACCTCCACTACACTGAAGCTACATCGACTGCCATCTCCCACACTCTATTTAAGATGTGTGGTAGCACTAACATCTGCGCTGGTCATGTCATAGCATATAAATCACTACATCTACGTCAGTCATATCATAACTTACGGAACATAAATTTTCTACACTATTTAACATAATATTTTTAAACCATAGTTTTTGAACTGCTTTCATGGTTTTTTTTTTTTTTTAAACTATTATAACATGCTTATTCTGGAAAATCATAATATTTTGGTATAACATAATTTTCTTGGAAATCTATACCCTTGCCACACAAATATGAATAATATTCTAACATGAAATCTGATCTAAAACCATATTTTCTAATAAAATGTATTAAATCTATTTTCCTATTCAATAGCAGTATTTTCAAACCTTGTACTATACATATAAAATTTCTGAAAGTGAATGTTATATATTCATAAATAATTTCACGAAAAATGCTTATTTAGTTTATCCCCTTACCTGGCTTACAGAGAAGCCCACAAATCTAAATAAACCTACTACTGTGTGTTCCCACTCAACGCCCTGAAATTCACATTTCCCAACAAATCAACATATACCTGTTTAACACCTTCCAACATATTCCCCTCAGTCCAGAAATGTAAAGACCTGGAAATTTAAAAGGATTAAAATAATTTAGAAAAAATAAATAAATAAAATAACAAACAAATAAATAAAAGGAATGACGTGGAAAAAATTAAAAAAAATTAAAATTAAATTAAATTAAGTAACTAAATTATTAGTTGTTAAATTAAATATTATTACATTGGATTTAAAAAAATAATAATAATTAAAATAAGATATATATATATATATATATATATATATATATATATAAGTAAGTTAATATATATATATAAATATATAAGTTAAAGTAATATAATATATATAAGTATATATATATATATATATATATATATATAAAAGTTAAAGTAATGTAATATATATATATATATATATATATATGTAAAGTTACTTTTACTGAAGAAGAGAAGAAAGAAGAAGAAGAAAGAAGAAGCAGAGAAGCAGCGCACGCCCCCCCACCCCCCTGAAATTTCTTTCCTGCCAACCACAGCCACCTTTGTCTCCGTCTCTGTCTCTCTCAATTTCTCGGTAAATTTGCAACAGATTGGGAAACGGAAGGTGCCGTTGGATTCCTGATTCCGCTACTGACATTTCTACTGGAGCAGATTGGTTGTGAGAATGACTTAGGCACTGTTCTTGGGGAAAGGTAATTTTTTCCCATTTTCTCAATTTTACTTTAAATCTGCTATTAAATCGACGAACGGGTACCACCACGTGGTCCTAATCGTCGTCATCATCATTTTGACGTAGATAATTTTTTAATTAGGATTTTCTAGGCTCTACTCCAAAGCGAGAGTGGGATTTGGGAAATTTGGCAAATTAGTTAAATATGCGGGTATAACTATAAATTTAAAATTATGACCCTAGAAAATATTTAAATAGTATGTTATTTAGAAATAATTTAAATGAACTTAGGATTTTTGAATCAGGGCTCGGGTAAGGGCCGCAGGTGTAATTTTGGGCCCCGCAGGCATAATTTAGAAAATTAAGCGGGAGTATTAAATATTAGTTTAAATGTTTATTTGAGGTATGTGGAGCCTAGGGAAGGCTAGATGGGTAGTATTTTGGGGAAATGAATTAATTAATTTGGGAAATTTGGTAATTTGGTTATATTTAAGGATCTATTTAATTATTTAGAATTTATGGGCCTAGAAATTATTAAAATAATATTTTATTCAGGAATAATTTATTGGAACTAGGAATTTAATTTCAGGATCCGGGTGAATGCCACAGGCATCTTTTCGGGGTCCTTGTTGGTGTAGTTCAAGAAACAAGGTAAGGGAGAAATTTATATATTAAATCAGGTTTTTCATGAATTAAAAATGAACATGTGTTATTTATGTATATATGTTTTTATGTGGGTTTAAAATGCCAGCCATGAAATTTATGTTTTATGAGCCTAGGATTGTCGATATAGTTATGTATGTGTGAAAGTAAACAAACGAAAGTGAAAGGAATTTTCTAAGGAATTATGTAAGAAATGAAGTATATTTTGAGCATGTAAATGTTAAATGTGGGTTGACTTATTTTATGTGAAATATGCATGAATTTTACTGCTAAATTATGTGGCCAACATGAGATAGATAGATATCATTTTATTTCATTTGCAAATCATCATATAATATTGAAATCGTTTTCTGAACCTAAACAATCACATGCAAATATTTAATCCACGAGATTACCCCAGGATAGGGGTGATTACCCGCCCATACAAGTCCAAGAAGGTAGTTCGTCGACGAACTCGTAACTTTCATCAATGAACTTCAGGCTCTGATATAACCCCTCTCAGTATTTTTTTGTCGACGAGACACGTGGTGCACGACAAACCTAAAAGGGAGTTCATCGACGAGACCAGAGGGTTCGTCGATGAATCCATCTTTAATTCTTTTTTTGAATTTCCTTTTCCTTCCACTTATTTTCCTCTCCCTTAATTACTTAATTGCTATAATTCTTCGGGTCTTTACATATGTAATATACATAGAATGCACAGGTTACCACGACATCCACATTAGGCCGTGATGATGACAAATATTTATATACAGGGTATTAGAGTTATGATATATAACTTGACTAGAAAAAAAATATGGTTAGAAAGTTTCAGTCGTTACAAAATTTTCCTCAAAGGATGGTGTATAACACAGATTACAAATTTCAAGGATGAAATTTTCATAAGAGGGGGATAAAGTAAAGATCCGAAAATTTAAATTATGAAATTTATCAAGGAAAAGGGGAAAGGAAAGAAAATAAAGGAGAAAAAGAAGGATTACACAGGGCTTCGTCGACGAGTGCCTCGAGCTTGTCGATGAACTACCTTCTTTACCTCGTTGATGAAGACACGTGTCTCATCGACAAAGAGATACCGAGAGCAGGATTTTAGGACATTCAAGTTTGTTAACGAACCCATGGTCTTCGTCGACAAACTCCCTTCCTTGGTTCGTCGACGAGTACATGTGGCTCATCGATGTAGCCACGTGGCCAAACATCTATGTATACGTAAAAATCATATTTTTGGCGAAGAAATCCTTTTCTCTCTGTTTCCCTCTCTAAAATTCGGATCCTCTACCTTATCTCTACGATTTCGACCCCGATTTTTCCCATTTTGACGATCAAAAGTTACCTTATTGATCCCGGGGAAATTCTCTACAACTTAGCCGGAGTAGAATTTTGGTTTGGGTATTTCAGGCACCATCCCAAAATTAGGGTAAGTGGGTTATTTTAGGGTTTATATAGTTAGTAGGTTTTTATGAACCCAAATATTATGTTAGACAAAAATATATTGAAGTTGATGTTGACTTTTTGAGTCCATCTCCTGTTTTGATTATGACAAACCACAGTATCTCATCTGTGTGCTTTGAGAATTGGAATAGGATTATTTTTCTAAGCATGGATGACAGATGAGAAATGGAAGCCAAGAAGCACTTAAATAAGCATATCCTGGCATTTTCCATCGAATTGCAAAGGAGCAGCGCATGAAGACCGATTTTATTTTCAGTTGTATTAGTATATTTTTTTTTATTCATTTTGGGTCTGTAATAATTCAAAGGTCTGTAATAATGAATGCATGGTAGGGACTATAAGCTCAAGACCGTAGTTTGACCTTGGGGATCACCTTTCGGTCGACCTTTGGTCAACCAACACCATATTTTTTTTGGGTCCTAAAAGAAGACCTAGACTGGTCTTAGGACTCCCTATAATTTATAAAAATATGCCCTATCGTCTTAAATATATATGCTCATATGAGTAGGGTTAAGGTATAAGGGACTTAGAACTGAAATGTATGAAAAATACATGTTCGATCGGCCGAACTTAAAAGCATAATTTCTCACGGTCGACCGAACTAGCTTGGGTCAATAGTTTGACCACAAGTACGATTGATTGAACCCTGCCTAATCAATATATCTTGGTCAACCGAACTTTTACCAAGCCAAAGTTTGAGTTCACGGTCAACCGACCAAAACCTTAAGCCAACTACTTGGTCGACCGAATCCCCACATGGGTTCCGCCAGCCGCCCGGTCGACCGAACCACTCAGTTCAAAATCACCTAGTCGATCGAACCGCGTTAGAATAAAAAATCACCCTTGGGACACTTAGTCCAGGTCGACCGAACTTTCAGTTTAAATTTCTCCCGGTTGATCAAATTTTGTCACCTGGTCAACCGAACCTCAAGTTCGGTCGACCGGTGCTCTCGGGTTGGAAATTTTTTTTTACCGCAATTAGATTTTTTAAAGAGGGTTAATTGTGTTTAAACATTTTAAAACAATCCTAATAATACCATGTGTATCCCCAACAGCTATAATTTACCCCTCTTCTATATATATGTCTTCATTTGTCTAGATTAGGTGGGGATTAGGAAAAATATTAAGAAAAATATTCTCTTAATTTTTCATGCCTATTCATCACATACTACTTCCATACACTCTCATACTCTAAATTTCTTGATTAACCAAGCTTTGTGAGAGTTTCTATTGTGTTTATTGTAGGTTGCTTAATACTCTCAATATTATGCTTGTGGTTTGTTGTTGATTTTTTTAGAGTTAAGCCAAGAGTTATTCCACTGATTTAATTCGATAAATCTAGTGTTGGGAAAAACTCATAACCTTGAGGATCTTTGTATTGTCATTGAAAGACTCCTATAGCTATAATTTTTGGTGTGCAAATATTTTTCCAAGCTATAATATTTTCAAACTACTCTTATGCTTATTTCATTGAAAGAAAATATTTTGAATTAGTTTGAATATTTGATTAGTATCTTTGAAACTCTGATTTGTTATTTAGATTTGTTATAACTTGTTTCAAAGAAATAGCTTGTTAGAACACTCTTGAGCATATACATGATTATACATTGCTGAGTGTTTCCTTGCATAAAGATCATTACACACATACTCTCACATATTGCTTGATATATTGACATTGCTTAGAGAGTAGTCGCATTAAATTTCATTGAGCTTATAGTTCTTATCTCTTGGAAATGCATTGGTTTTTGCATGCGCGTATTGGTACAAATCTGCTTTTTGGAGAAGCATTTAAATTATACACAAAATTTATATTGTAAATATGTTGTATTCCAGGCATGAGCCTAAAGAGGGAGACTAGCCCTGGTAAATAGTCCCGGATTGGCTTAGACCCGGTTAGGAAAGCTAGGTGCGTCATTCTGGTAAGGCGTGTTGGTTAAGGTCAGCCCCTTCAATTGACTTAATTGTAATCAATGCCACTCTACCTGTGAAGTGAGTCATTAGTGGAATCCTCGGGCTTGCAAGCTAGAGGTGGGGACATAGCATATTGGCCAAACCCTGATAACATATCGTGTGTCTATTTATATTTCCGCACTTTATATTTACCACACATGTATGTTATATTGTGAATGTTGTGCATGATTTAATTTTCGCATATCATTATCTGCGCAATTGGTGTATGATTAGAAAGACCCTAGGTTGTGTTATACGGCTATCTCGTTTAACTTAGGAGATAAATTTTAAAATTCCAATTTACCCTCCCCCCCCCCCCGCCCCCTCTAGGGAATACACCAGGGCTATCAGTTGAGTTGATTAAACTAGGGTGTTGTGAATACAGGGTTTGGTGCATACACCACAGACACAAGCTAAGGATCCTAGAGGGTGTTTCCTAAGGAACGCAGGTAAAAATGATAAATGGTATATAGTTTAGGAAATTATGAATATATATATATATATATATATGCATGTTCGGGAAAGATGTGAGTATGATAATTATTTTGAATAATCAGTTGATTGACAGGGAAAATATATATATATATATATATATATATATAATTATAGGGTTTTGGAATCATGAATTTCGTAGACATGAGTTAGAAATTAGTAAACGAGTTCAGTTAGTCAGGTAAGGGAAGTATGCTATGCCAGTTAAATTAGAAATTTTACCAATAAATTATAGTATTTGATTATAAGTTTCATAGTGTGATTTTTTAGCAAATCAGAGTGTAAAGATTATACAGTTTTACAGATTTCAGTACATGGCTTTTATTTATTTGATTGTGTGGCATAAGTAAGTATCAAATCGGTATAGAATTTATACAGCTTTCAAAGTGTTATGATTTACAGTATATATACAAAAAGATGTTTTACATAATATAGAACCATAACATATTGCAGTTTATTTAGATATTACAGCTTTATTCAGATATTACAGTTTTATTCAGATGTACAGTTTTTATAGTACCATGATATACAGATTACAGAACCATGATATACAGATATTACAGAACCATAACATACAGTTATTACAGTTTATAGAGATCAGTTTATTACAGCATTATGGTTAATATAGATTTACAGAATCATGGCTATTACAGTTTTATAGAATCATGGTAAACCAGTAAGATATATAACAGTATTATATAGTATCAGACCCTAATGGGAAAGATCATATTACAAAGCACGGTACCATAGGTATTACAGTATAGAGTGCAACCACATATCTTAGATAGTGTGTGGATTTTATTAGTAGTTGATCGTGCCTTTGGAGAGCTTGTAGACTCCTTGGTAGTCCGGGTTGAGGCGACCGATCTGACAGTAGAGGTTTCAACTAACTTATCCTAACAAATCAACCAGTGTTAAGTACCGCCTGCAGGCTGCACAACCTTGTCATGAGGGGTTAAATAATAGCAAATATATTTATAGTTTCTAAAATTATGATTAAATAGAAAATTAAGAAATAGTTGTATTTTAAGCCACATAGGTGTGAGTTAAATTATATTTTACTTTACATGTTATCTCAATTTTAGTTAATTATAAGTATATTATTTATGTAAACTCGGTTGCCACACACTAGTAATAACATATTTCATCTTACTGAGAGTTGTCTCATCCCAGTAATTTAAACATTTCAGGTGATCCAGCTAGACGAGCAAATCAGGCTCGAAGATAGAGGGGATTTTGTGCTACCCTGTCTATAAGGTAAGTGAGTGCTGGGAGATGTATTTTTGTGTAGATTCTAGATAATCTAGTGGAGATTACTAGAGAGATGTATATATATATATATATATATATATATATATATATATATATATGTTTTGGGAAATACTTAATTCTAGTATTGTAATTATGGTTTTATGACTTTATGTTTTCTGCTGCATAGGTATCTTATCTTATGAACAGGGATTCCTTGGTGCCATTTTGGGACTAAGATGTCATAGTAGAGTAATTCAGATTTACAGCTTTTGTGATTTTTATAATAAAAAAAATTAGGATGAATTTTTAGGTCGTTACATTAACTCTGGACTTAAAGACCTGATTTCAAATATGTATAGTATTTTTGATAAGGTCCAAAATACTTTTCAAAGTTGACAAAAATAAGTTTTGGAGTCAAAATGAGAAAAACACTAAGTAGTATAGTGTTCAGGCGCCTGATGATTACCTATCAGGTGACTGTTATGCTACTGCTAGTGTAAATAAGAAAACAGAACAGGGTCAGGCGATTAAATTGCTACTACCTATTTTGGAGCGCTATTTTGAATTAGTTCAAGCGACTAACCTCATGGTTCAGGCAACTGAAGTCTATGTTTTAAACTTTCTACTGATTTTTTTCCAAATTTGAATGATTTGGTTTCCAAACTTGGGAAAAATAGTAAGAATATTTCCTACTCTATATAAAGATGAATTTTACACAATTAGGCCATCCAATACTCACACATACAATTCAAATCTTTGTTATTCTCTTAATACATACTCTGAAAAACTGCTATGAGTTTTTGCTAAAAGCCCTAGACGAAATTCTGATTTTGATTTTCTAAATCCTTTATCCTACAATCAGTATACTTTAGATATCTTTGTGAGCTTCAATTCTATATTCATTTCTTGAAGTATATAGTGCTCTAATTTGTACAATTTCTGCTCTACTGAGAGTGTTCTTCTTGTACAAACAACTTGTATTGCTGTGTTTTTTGCAATTTAATGGTTCGGGGTTTGAATTGTTGCCTAGAGAGAGGGTGTTCTCATTAAAGAGGGGTCTCCACCAGCTAACAGAGAGAGGCGTACTCCACCTATTGAATGGAGTGAGTAAGGGAAATCCTCACAATAAGTTGGTTGAGGCAAGGACGTAGGCAATAAGCCGAACCTTGTAAAAAATAGGGTGTTTGATCTTCTTTCCCTATCTTTTTAAATTCTGCACTTTATAATATGTTGTGTATGTTTTAAATTTGTTCGAAAATTTTGCTAAACACTGAGATTTTATTGAGTTTGTTTCAAGTAATAAAATTTTTTTATTGGTTATTTGTATGGTTTATGTTTTTGGCTAAAAATTCTAACAAGTACTGATACTTGAATTCAATTGTGGTTGTTTGAGGTAATGCTATAGTGGTTGGTTAATTATTCAAAGCATAAGTAGCAAACTTACGTGATTTATATTACTGAATTTTTGTCTTAAAGAAATTACTTGGTTGCTTACTGGAATTCAGGATTGATTATTGAAATTGCTTAAGGTTAAATTTAGAATCTATTTTTCAATTTCATATATATCTAGGATTGTTGATTGTTATAGTACTATCGCTAATTAATAGATTGTGGTTGATATCGAGGTGAAGTTGTGATTGGAATAATTTAAAAGGTTTAAAATAAATTGAGTTTCTGCTAAATAAATTTTAAAATACCCAATTCACCCCACTTTTGGGATTACATCATTATTTTCAATTGGTATCAAAGCTAAGTTGCAGCAAATCTTAATAAGTAGTTACACAAAGATCTCAATGGAAAACATAGGTGTATCCCCTTTCGATGAAGGGCAATCCTCATATAGACCTCCTATTTTCTGCGGTGTGAACTACACCTTTTGGAAATAATGTATGAGAATATTTTTGCAAATCATGGATTGGAAAGTCTAGAAAAAAGTAACCTAAGGCGACTATATGCCTTCTAAGACTGTAGATAACAAGGAAGTTCCCAAAGATGAAATCAAATTAAGTGAAACTAATATAAAACAATCGCAGATAAACTCAAGTGCAATGAATGCCTTATACTGTGCGCTAGACACCAATGAGTTTAACAAGATCATGAGATGCAAATCTGCAAATGAAATTTAGGACAAATTAGAAGTAACCTATGAGAGAACTGTAGACATTAAGGATAGTATAACCAACATGCTCACTAGTGAGTATGAGGCATTTAAGATGAACCTAGAGGAATTCATAACTAGTATGTACACTAGGTTCACTCACATAATTAACTCCCTAAATGCACTAGGGAAGAACTACTCTACATATGAAATGATTAGGAAAATCCTTAGTGGACTTCCTTCTATTTGGGAACCCAAGGCTACTGCCATAACTGAAGGCTAAAACTTAAAGAACACTTCCCTAGATGTTAGGGTCGCTTCTCACATATGAGATGACAATAAATGAAAGGGCAACTTAAACTGGCAAACAAAAGAAATCCATAGCACTTAAAGCCTCAAAAGAAAGCTCGAGTGACGAAGAAGATAATGAGTTGGATGATGATGACTAAGCATTGTTCACTAGACGACTAGGCAAGTTATTTAAAAAGAATAAAAGATTTGCTAGAAAATTTAAAGGAACAAAAATGGATAAAGGTGAATCAAGCAAGAAAGAAACTGTTGGCCTAATAAAGCTTAAGAATCTTATTTTGATGATAACAAATTAAGAGAACTTAACATATTTGGTTAAGAGATGATGTTTCAGGATTCAAGTGGTTTTAATAAAAGGTTCAAGATCTCAAGTGCTTGATGAAGTTCATTAAAATCTTGGACTCAAATATAAAAGATCTAATGAAGCTTAAAGTCTATTGAAGACTGAAGATAAAATAGACTAAAAGAATGGAAGCAAAAAGCATGAAGATTTAGTGTTTTAGAAAGTTAGAATCTTAAGAAGTCTCTTGTAAGTACTACGCAAATCTCAATATAAATGTTTGAAGCTCTTAGGAATCATTGTGGACTTAGAGACCTATTTTTGAAAACCTCGGAAAAATTTTTTAAAGGCTCAATTAAGTTTTCCAAGATTAAAGATTTAAAATCAAAGTTTTTGGAAATTAATGAAAGTTGTAAGATCAAGCGACTAATAGTGTTTCATCAATTGAGTAACATTTTTATACTAAAAAATTTAAGCAAACAAAATACAATCCGGCTACTAATCTCTTAGGCTCAAGCGACTGACTCAGTACTGACTTTTGAAATATACTAAACTGTAAAAGTATAGGCAGCTGACCATTCAGGATCAGGTGACTGACACTACACTGACTTTCAAAATTTTCTATTCTATAAAAGATCAGGCGATTGACCCTGATAGCCTTAGTCAACTGACCTTCGTAATTTTCAAATTAAAACAGCGAGGGAAAGTTTTCAAATTGGATTGCTTGGTCCCCAAACCCTGTGAAAACTTGGGAAACACTCTAAGAAACTTGGGGAATATGAAAATTAACTTTTTCTTAATCTATAAATACATGGGCAACCTAAAGATCAAATATACCTACAAGCAGCAATCAATCTAAATTCTTTCTACTCTTCAAAAAAATCTTACTAATATTTTTGTTGAAGTATCTGCTGTGTTCTTGCTGATAAAAGCTCACGATTCTTTGATCTTTCACTGAAATTTTCAATCCAAGAAAGAACCCCTGTGATATTTACTCAAGCTTCATCTATTTATATTGATTATTGATTGAAGTATATTGATATTCAATTGTACTAATCTGCTCTTGTTGAGAGTTCTTTTTGTACACAAGATGTTCTTCTTTCTCTTGTTATTTTTTTACGATTCAGGGTTGTTGAATCATTGGCTAATGAGAAGGGGTATTCTTGTTAGAGAGGGGTCTCCACGTGATACAGAGAGGTTGTAACTTGTCCTGTAAAGAAGTTGGAAAGGAAAATCCTCATAGTGGTTGCTTAGGGTAAGGACGTAGGCCGCTGGCCGAACCTTGTAAAAAATATAGTCTTCAGCTCTTCGCCCTACTCTATTTAATTTTCTGCAAACATATAACTTCTGTGTTTGATTATTTAACACTTGCTAAATATTAAGAGTTGCTGAAGTTTCTTACTTTGATCCATATTTGAAATCAGCATACTATATTGATGGATTGATTTAAAAATCAGATTATCAAATTTTGAAGCTCATTGAATTACTGAATTTGTTTCATATTTAAAACCAAGAAACATATTGGTTATCATTAATTGGTTTTTAAGTGGTTTGAAAAATTCAAAAGTAATCTTGAATATTGATTTTACTACACTGCTAAAATTAATCTTACTCTATCAATTAAAGGAAAGTTTCACGTCTTGTAAAATCAAATCTCTGAAATTATTTATTCTAACTGTTCAATGATTAAAAGAAAATTCAGATTTTGAATATTCTAAGATTTTATTCAAACTGAACTTCGTTGACTTAACTTAAAAGGATTGTTGGCTGTGCTTGTAGGGTTGTAAATCAAATATCATTGTGACTATGTGATTGCTGAATATTAATTTGTTGGGTTAATTTTTAAATCAAGCAATTTGTAGAACGAAAGTTTTAAAGAAATTTTTATAAACCCAATTCACCCCCCCCCCCTTCTTGGGATTACACCTTACTTCTCAGAAACTAAGGTTGAACCTCCAACTTGCTATAATTGTAAAAAGGTAGGCCACATAAAACCTGATTGTCCACAGGTAAAGAAAAGAAGAAGAAAACAATGAAAGCAACTACTTGGGATGACTTTAGCTCAAGCAGCTCGAAAAGTAACTCAAGTGATCAAGAAGTAGTCAACCTGTGCTTCATGGCCAGAGATGATGTGGTAAACTCTTACTCAAATTTACTTGTAGAATTAAGTGATGAATCATGTAATGATTCGTGTGAAAGCATGCCATCTTACAATGAAATACAAATTGAATTGTTCTCACTACACAAGAGGTTCTTTAAGGTGTCCAAGAGAAACATTACATTAAAATGTCAAAATGAAATGCTTATAAATCAACTAGAGCCATCTAAATCATCTGAAAAAGAAAAGGGTTTGGTTATTGATGAAGTTTAAAGTAAAATCAACAAGATGGCCAAAGAACTAGTAAGGTTACAAGCGAATTGTAAAGGTATAAAAGATTCAGAAATACTTAGTCTTGAAAGTAAAATAAAGGATCAATCTAAAATCATTTACAATTTCACAAGAGAAAAGGAAAACTTTGATAAACTAGTTAGATCGCAAAGAATGTCTTTAAATAAGAAAGGCATAGGATTTAATGAAATTGAAAACAAAAAGAAAAAGAACCTCTACATGGGGTACTTTGTGAAAGCTTCTAAATACTATGCTAGCACATCCTCAACTAATGCATATGAACACACCACATGTCTTCTATCTAAGGAAAAAGGGACACAAATTTTGAATGTCCGTTTAAGAAAAAAAAATTTAAAATCAAAAAGGTGTGGAGAGCCAAAAATACAACTAAAACAAACCCAAAAGAACCTAAGACGATTTAGGTACCAAAAGTAACATCTTAAATCCTTTTTGTAGGTATGTTTTAGGTTCACCCCATCAAAAGACAAATGGTACTTGGATAGTGGATGCTCAAGGCATATGACTGGAGAGAAGTCCAAGTTCACATCATTGACACAAAAGGATGGTGGTCATGTTGAAAACCAAGGAGTGGTCCCAAGAAGGGGGGTGAATTGGGTTATTAAAATTTTTTCTAAATTCCTTTTATGAATTCGCAACCACTTCGTGTTGATTTAGCAATCACATAAAAACTTAGTTCTTTATTCAATCCACAACCACACAACTTAAGCAAAACATAAATAACCAATCAATTGATTTACCAACCACAAGTCAATGTATGCACCGCAACACTATCAAGATTAATTCAAAGGTAGATTTTAATGCTTGCAAGTTTCAGTACTTAAAGTAAAGATTGAGAATGTATGTTTGCTGATATAAATTCCAATATTAATGATTTTGCTTTCTTAATATGATGTGCAATATAAAATCCAACACTATTTCCAAAAGCTTAGACTTTAAATAAAATTTCAGTTAAAGAGTCTTTGGGTGTCAACCAATCAACGTACTCCCTTACAGTTTCCACAAATTATTGATCAAACAACATACTCCCTTTCGGTTTTCATAAGCCCAAAAATAAATTAATCTTCAGCTTATTAAATTCAAAACTACGTAGTTTTTATGATCAAGAAATTTAAATCATCCATGCAGTTTATATATACTGAAAATTAAAGAGAGTAAGGGAAAGAGAGAGACACCACATTTTTTACGAGGTTCGGCTTATCCCCAGCCTACGTCCTCGCCTTAGGCAAACTACCAAAGGATTCCACTATACATGTTCCTTTCTGGGTGGAACAAAACCGTTACAAGCATAACCCCACGCTCAAACACTCCTTAAGTAGGCTAGAGCAACACATCTCCAAGCGATACCCCACACTCGGTCACTCCTTCAATAGGCTAGAGCAATGCCTCTCCAAGTGATACCCCACACTCAGCCAATGATCCAACAACCTAGAATCGTCAAGAAACAAGAAATAAAAGTTGCGTACAAGAACACTCTCACATAGAGTAGATTAGTACATTTTCAAACACTCCGCACTTCAATATTTAAATATCAATATGAAATACAATTGAAGCTCAAGTATAGATTTCACCAATATCCTTCTTAGATGAAGATCAGCTATAGAAATCAAATTTGAGATGATCAGTACTTTAGTTTCTCAGCAAAAGAGTATTACAAGATAGAGAGCAAGAGAGAGCTTTGTTTGCAAGAAGGCTTTCAGCAAATTTTCAATTCTTTCTTTCTTCTTGGTTATATTTGATTTGCAAAACCATGTATTTATAGGCTTAAAAAAATGTTTTCGGGATGCCGAAGTTTACTTGGAGTATTTTCCAAGTTTTCATTAATTTTGAAGCACAAGAAACCATTAATGGGAATTTAAAACATTCAAAATTTCTAACCATAAACAGTGTTCAGACGACCAAACTTTTGGGTTGAGTCTTCTGATGTTCCTTAAAGCACAACAAATATAGTTTGGACACAGGGTCAAATGACTGAACTTCAGGTTCAGTCTTCTGAAGTCCCAACTCAGACAACTGAACTGAAAGTTCAGTCTTCTGAGGGTGTTCTGCCTATTCAGTGTTTCAGAAAATAAATCCTCGATTGACTGAACTTATTCTTCAATCTTCTAAAGAAATACTTCAGACGTCTATATTAAAATTTCAATCGTTTGAGGTTGCATCCTCAAAATTCTGAGGGTACACCTCAGTCGTCTGGGCAGACCAACTTCAAAATTTTCATTTATATTTTCAAAAATCCTTTTTTCTCTCTTGCTTTGATTTCTTATAAAACATTTTCCAGGTTTTGAAATAAGGTCTTTGAGTCCATAATTAACCCTACAAGAGCTTCAAAAATATTTCAAGATATTTAAATATGAAGTACTTACATAAAGACTTCTTATAACTTTTGACATTTGAAACACTTAAGTCTTCATACTTGTCTTTATTTGAGCTCTCTTGCTTTGTCTTTCTTTAGCTCTATCTTGACTTCAAGCTTTAATATTCTTTAAACTTTTTGGCAAGTCCTCTTTAACATCCATGTTCTTTGAACCCTTGCTTTGATAAGCTTCATTTGTTCAACTTTCTTTGAAGTATAAGTTTTGAATCGTCCTTATGAGCATTTTTACCATTCTTGAGTCCTGAAATGTCATCACTTAACAAAATATGTTAAATTCCTCTTGTTTGTTATCATCTAAACAAGATTTTAACCCTTGTAAGGCCAACAACCTCTTCCTTTTTTATGATGACAAACAAGGAGCAAAAATTTGAGTGAGCCTTAAAAAGACTTCCCCTTACAATAAGTATTATCTTAACAAAATTAACAATATCAAGATCAATTTCAAAAACTCTTTTACTATCATGCTCATCACATCATTCTAGTCCAAGATTAAACACTCTTATATTCAATATCATGCTCATGCTCAATTTTTGTCCAAAACTTTTCCCCCTTTTGACATCAATCAAAAAGAGTAAGATAGCAAGAAAAATGTATAAATAATAAGGCTATGAGCAACCATAAGTAAAAGTATAGATCTTAGTGAAGGTTCATATTAGCTCAATATTCATCATGCATATTAATTTATCTTTGCTTATAACAATCTCTCCTTCTTTGACATTAATTCGTGATACCAATTGTTTATTTTATGATACCAATTGAAAATTAAAAAAAAAACATAATACAAGCAATAAGTCATAACACTCCCCTTGAATTTAATACATTCAGATTTTTATTCATGAAATGAACTATGTATTCTTGAAAATGCCAAGTGTGCTTTTTAAATTTATCATCCCATGCTTCAAATATTGATTTATATCATGTATGTGCTCATGGATACCAATATTAAGAATAATACCAATATCATATCAATATCATCTATGTCGTAATCATGCTTATGTTTACCCATTAGTCAATCATGCAAGAGATAACATGCTCATATATCATATCATATTAAGATCATAACATGCTCATAGACACAAATATGTTGTCATTCTCAAGTATCAATTAACATACTCATGGATACCAATGTAATTCATAGATACCAATACAAATATCATATCATGCCAAGATCCATGCTTCTTAATCATTATCATGCTTATTAATTTCATGCTCAAATTTTAAATGTATAGGGAGCCATAAATATACGTCAAGTCAATATCATGATATCATATATGTCAGCATTTTAGCATAGCACATCTCAGCATATAGTTAAGTCAATATCATTTCTTTGGCATAAACATAGATATCAGCATTTTAGCATAGACATAGCATATCAGCATATAGTTCATACTATCATGTCATTAGTATCTCACCACATATGCGTATCAAAGTATCAGCATGTAGCATATCATATATTTCACCACATATGTATCTCAAAATATCAACATATATCATATAAGCATAGAGCTCTTTTATCATTTGTGCATTGTACTACAATTTTGTTCAAGTTGTTCTCATTCTTTAGTATTTCTCATTCAGCTTAACTACTTCTCATTTTACTCAAATATTTTTCATATTGCTTCAAATTTTCTTTCTTTTAATTTCATATGGATTCCAAAATTTACTTTTCAAATCTTAATATTTTTCTAACTTAAGCCTTATACAAATCATGCTATGATTTTCGCCAACAATGCCATTTTGTTTGTATTTTTTTCAATGATATAATTGTCAATGAGCTTTTAAACTTATCTTTTATTTCAACTATTTCATTTATTGAAAATTGAATTAAGTGACTTTCTTAATTTCTATCGAGAATGACTAATCCAAATTGAAAACCATGGTGTAGTTCCAAGAGGGGGGTGTATTGGATTTTAAAATTTTTTTTTAATTCCTTTTAAGAATCCTTAAACTTCTTTTATTTCCTTTTAACCAATTCTTGACTTGTTTGTTACAAGAACTTAGTTTCTTTTATACAATCAACAATACAACTATGTAAACATCCAAGTAACCAAATCAATCATCCACAATTTGAAAGTAAACAACCAAACCAAGATTAAAATATACAACACTTTGGGTAATGTAAGAAATTAAGATGGTTTGTTTGTTTATATGTAAGCCTTGTGGATATGAATTTGAACCAATCCCTATAATAATGAATTATTTATGCTTGCTGATATGGATTTGATTCTTCAATATGATTTTCAACAAACCATGCATAAACACACTTCCTCCCAATGTTCAGCTTTCAAACAAACTTTCAGATTAATAAGTTAAGGATGATCAACCAACGTAGTCCTTTTCGGTTTCCGCAATCAATTCTAATCAAACTAAAACAAATTATCTTTCGGTCTATTTAACAACCAAACACTCAGAATTCAAAGATTTATAAAGCATCCACGCAATTTGTAAGCTTTGCTGAAAAGTAAAGAGTAGTGAAGAAAGAGTGAGACTGGGATTTTTACAAGGTTTAGCTTATACCCATTCTACGTCCTCGCCTTTGGCAAACCACCAAAGGATTCATTAAACCTATTCCTTTACCGGGTGGAACAAACCTTTACTCACTCCTTCAGTAGGCTAGAGCCCCCCTCTCCAAACGATGTACCCTCATTCGGTCACTCCTTAATTATGTTAGAGCCCACCTCTCCAAACAATATCCTCTTGCTTAGCCAACGATCCAAAAAATCCTTGGAATCATAAATCTAAAAAATACAATTCAAATAGATATACAAAGAATGCTCACACAAAGAGTTGATTAGTACAACAATTCAACACTATAATATACTTCAAAGTAAATAACAATATGGAATTTAACTTGAAGCTCAAGGAATTTTCCACCGTATGATTCTTTCAATGATTGAAAGATTTAGAATTTGTAGCACAAGATTGGTGATTGAATCAGACAGACGTCATCAAATTTCATAGACAAGATGAGAGTGAAAAAACCTTTAAGTGTTAAGAGCTATTGAGATAATTTGATAGCTGAATTTGATTCTTGGTTCTTGGTTTTTTTTTTTTTTTAATTCAATGGTATTTGAGGCTTATTTATAGACTTGAAAAAGTATGTAACTTGATCCCCAAGTGACTTGGAGTATTCCCCAAGTTTTCACAAAATTTGAGCCCCAAGCAATCTCATTTAAAAAATTTATCCATTATAGAAATTTAAAAAATGTCGCGTGGCAATAGACTAACTATTTTTTCAATCACCTGCCTAGCTATTTTTAAAGGGGAAGTAGGGTGGCAGTCGCCTGCCAGGACACAGGCAGTCACCTGGCTTGACCACCCAGGCGCCTGTCATGGTTCAGGCAATCTACTAGTGGATCACAAGGCTGCTGTCAGCTTTGCGCACCCTTTAGAATTTTGATGATAATATTTTTTCCGTAACTCCAAATTTGACGTGTTTGGTGTCAAAAGAAATCTAAGAGAGAATAATACAACTTTCATGTTGAATAAATTTTAAAATAAGGAGGTTTTCATAGAGAAAAATACACCTCAATCCGTATGTAGAAAAAGTAACAGCCTTTGGAAAATCCTCTTTTTGGTGCTTTTCATTCCAAAAATGATTCTAACCTTTTTGAAATAATTTTTGACCTTATAAAAATATTTTTAAAGTATGTTAAAAGGTATCTAGGTCCAATAAATTAACCTAAGAGTTTCATGTATCCATATTGAAATTATTTTAAGTACTTACATAAAATTTCCTATAGACTCTTTCAAATTTTCAATTCTTGAATTCCTTGAGGTCTTTATGCTTGCTTCATCTTTCTTTAAGCTTTTATCAAGCCATTTTAATCCTCATGCTCTCATGATCTTCAAGCTTTATCTTTGAATCTATTTTTGAATTCATGCTTTAAGCTTCATATTGATTATCCTTCTTTGAAATATAAGCCTTCATGAATTCTTTAACTTTGCATTCATCATTGAGTCCTGAAAAGACATCACTAAACAAAGCATGTTAAGTTCTACTTGTTTGTTAGCATCAAAACAGGATGTTAAACCTTGCAAGTCCAACACAAATATCTTTGGATCCTTAGTTTATTAACTTGGCTTTTCATCTAGGTACCTATACTTTCTTGGGTCCAGATCGTTCAAGAAATGTTTCTTTAATTCCCCAAACTTGTTTAGTTTTCACACATTTCCTCTTTAATGGACATTCGAACTTAATATGCCCCTTTCTCTTACATAGAAAACATGTGGTGTGTGTGTGTGTTGTTAGCTTTACCATGATTCCAAGAGGGGGGTGAATTGGTATTTTTAAAATTTAACCTAGGTATTCCTCCTAACAACAGTATGTTCACAATCCTATGATCAATCTAGTGCAAGCAATATAAACATAACAGGAATTAAATGAAGCAATTTAATTAACAGCACATGCACCAGAAGAACAATAAATTAAGAGTGACACACAGAAATGTTATTGAGGTTCGGCCAATTGCCTACGTGCCCGCCTTAGCTAACAAGCACAAGGATTATCACTATCACTCGCTCACTTAATCGAGTGGAGCGGTACCTATACAAACCAAGTCAATTAGCACAGGACTGACCTCAACCTTTATACCAATCCTTACTGAGCTGGATTACCACCCCCTTAGGCCACGCTTGGAATCACTAAAATTTACAATCAAATGGTACAATGAAATAGTGCTTTCACGTAAAGCAGATTTGTACCCAAAGAATATGCTCAATCACATATGCATCAAAAGCAAGGATATAGTGTAAGCTCAGTGATGCAAGGTTTATTCTATCAATACTCAACACAGTATAGTCAATATGAAACTCAAGAGTATTCAACACAATACAATCAATATGATGCTCAAGAATAATTGACACAAGCAATGACTTGGAATCTAAACAAAATATTTCAACAATACATCAATATTCCAAGTATACTATGCAGATAATCAAACTAGTTTCTAAATGATTTTCTTCATTGAAATGAGCACAAAGCTAGTTTGAAAAAGGTTGCTTGCTTGTTCAAAAATCTTTGCACACCAAAAGCAAAGCTATTGGACACTTGCAATGAAATGCAAATATCCTAAGCTTCCTTGGTTTAATCCCACGGAAGATTTAAAAATAAGAAATATGTGGGTTAAACCTAGGCTAAAACTCCCCAAGAAAAATATATAACAATCATACAAATGGGAGAATTTAGCACTGTATAACAATCACAATAACACACGAAGAACTCTCACAATCTCAGATTTTATCAAAAGAGGCAAGTTTGAGAGTTTTTCGACAAAGAAAGGATTTTCAAGATAGAGAGAGTATTTTGCTAATCACTTTTTCTTAATCACTCTCTAATCATGCAAATGAGAACATATTTATAGTCAAGTGAAAAAATATAACTATTTGGGACAGGATGGGTATTATTAAAAAAGTCTCAAAGGATTAAAATTCAATTAGCCTGAAATAACCTTATTTTACCATGGTTAAAATAATTTTAACTGGGCGAGGTTCGGGTGGCTAAACCTTGGTTCGGTCTCTCGATAAGACACAGTTAAAAAAGTTCTTTAATCAAGTTCGGTCGCCCGGAAAAATGTTCGATAGCTCGAATGAAAATCAGTAGCCAAGCTTCGTGACTTCGGGTGCTCGGTCATACTTTCGGTGGCCTGAAGTCAGGAGTTCGGTCTCCCGATGATACATTTGAACTAAAATCATAGGGCGCCCGAGTTGGTGAACAGTCCCTTTTGAAGGGTTCAGTCGCCCAAGGAAGGTGTGTGTATTTGAGGTTCGATCACCTGAGGGCTGGTCAACATTTTTGACTTTCAAAGTTCGATCCTCCGAGGAAGGTGTGTGTATTTGAGGTTCGGTCACCCAAGGCAGTTTGAACTACTAGGGTTCGGTCGCCCATCCCCTCTGAGTTTGTTTAGATATATTCAATTTAAGTACAATTATTTCACACTCATATTTTATGCAATGTGTGTATGTGTGTGGGAGCCTAGGGTCTTACTATGGTCAAGTTGAGCTCACACTATATCTTGTGTGCATGATGTGCAGGTGATAAGCATACAAACCATATCCTAGATTACTATTACAGACCTTATTACAAAAATTACTAGTATATTACAATGTAAATTTCAAAGTGTTGAATCAGGTGTAATCCCAAGAGTGGGGTGAATTGGGTATTTAAAAAAATATTTGACACTTAATTACCGCTTAGCCCCAAAAAATATTTACCAATAAATTCTTGTTATTCAATTACTTAAGTGTAAGACTATCCTACCTATGCATGCAATATACACAATTTAAATGCAATGCTGAAAATAAAGTGTGAAGGGAAGAGAGAAGACAAACACAATTTTATGAGGTTCAGCCGACTTGGCCTACGTCCTCGCCTTAAGCAACCACTCAAGGATTCACTAAAACCCTACTCCTTAAAGTGGGATGGAGCTTCCCTTACAATCCACTACTTACAAGAGGTACAACTTCCTCCTACTCTGCTGCTTACAAAAGATACAGCTCTCTCCTCACACACCGGTTCACACACCGAATCGTGTATACAAGAGAATTTGAAAATTAACACTCAAAACAATGCTTCTAACAAAAGCTGGTGAGTACAATTCAAAATCCTAATACATTAACATATGATATAACTTGAAGCTCATGAATGTATGAAAACGATACAATCGTTTTATGTATGATATGCTTCAACACACAAATCCCTATTTAACCAAAACTCCCAAGTAAAGATATATTCAAAATGTTTTGGAGTAAACTAGGGTTCTTGGCTCACTTTGCAAAAATGCACAAGTATGTTTGATGTGAACTTGTTAACAAAAACTTTGTCTTGAATATTAACTCAATCAAAATTACAAAGTTTTATTTCAAGTATTCAATCACAAACTGAGTATATTATTTTTCATAAAATATCCCTCAATAACATGTATAGTTATAAGTTTCGTGGATATTTAATCAAGCGTTAATATATCTAAAATATAGATCCTTTTGTAAACACACTTGATTCAAACCTTTCAATCAATCACACACTCTAAATCAAATAATGATCTTATTTAGAATAACGATGTATATGTAAAGACACTTTCAAGATCAATCTTTTAATCAAAATAGATTTTTCAATAATAAGCTCTATGAACAATATATATGTATATTTATATACTCTTGAATCAAAAACCAATCAACCAATAGAAAAAAAAAAAAAAAAAAAACTTTGTCAAGTAATGATCTTGTCAAAAGCAATTTTTATATGTATGTGCACACTCAAGATCAAACTTTTCTAATGATGTTCAATAACAAGTAATGAGATGATAAGTTCTTGAAAATAATAACTTGAATGATCAAACCTTAATACTAGATTGAAGTACAATTGAGTAAACAAGTTCCCTTTGAGAATCTGAGTTGATTTGCCCAAGCTTGAAGATTAGAGATAGAAATCATATAGCACTATGAGCAAATTTTCAATCTTCTTTCAACAAGGTGTGTTCTTCTCTTTCTTGTGTATCTAACTTTTTATAAAACAAGTTTTCCATGATTTTAAAAAATATATCTAAGTCCATGTAAGTTCCCTAATGATGTACATGAAATGCATGAATCCTAAAATCATTCTAAGTTATGTTGAGCCTCAATTTAAATCATATGACAATGTAAGTACATGAGTTATAAATACCCATTCCCAAGATGTTTTTGAACTTTTCCGCTTGCATCTTGATTCTCGTACTTTTTGAGTTCCATGGTGCTTTCCAAAATATATCAACTTTACTTCATGGCTTCCATGACTTGTTATCTTTCCATGCATGCTTAAAATAGGTCATGTTCACAAACTCAATGCACAGATCAAATACCAAGTGATTTGTCATTATCAAAACAAGATTGGACTCGTAGAGTCAACACAAAGCTTCACGGTCTTCTTGTTTCTTCAAGTGCCATCAAGGAAGTTTGATTTGAATCTGCACAAACACTTGATAACCATCAAATACCAATATTTGTCATTATCAAAACCGAGTGCGACCTATAAGGTCAACATGTGTATAGGCATTTGAGGAAGTTCTAGCATAATCTTTAGATGCTTTTGTAAAGTATCCCATGTAAAGATTATTTTTCCTTTTATTTTCAATTCTATTGAATCCTATGCCTTCTTTATTTAATGACATTCTTTGTGAACCAATCATTTTGTCAAAGTTTTTTTTCCTCTAGTAAAGTTGTAAATGATCTTTTCTTTATCTTCAATTTGACTTTTGTGATCATTTATCTCTAAATCTTTTTTGCTATTAACATTTACTTGTGATTTCACTAATTCTTGAGACATGTTACTGATTTTACTTTCTAATTCAGAAATGTATATGTATTTTTCATTATCCATGGAGGTTTTCGACTTTAGATTTTCTATTTATTTCATCATCTTTTTATTCTTGCTTTCTAATTTCTTGATTTCCAAATATTTTTCTTTTTCAGCAAGTCTTAAAGATTCCACTTCTTTCATAACACCTTCATTCTTGTTTTTCAGAGATGTATATTTTAGTCACATTAACTAAGATCTTAAGAACTTTGAATAATTTATTTTGTAACTCTTCATAAGATGACATGCTCTCATCATTAGGTTCATTAGATGAATCACTACTATATTCATTAACCGATTTAGATGAAGAGCTTTGTTCTTCATCATCATCATCCCATGCCATAAAGCAAGTATAAGCAACCTCTTGGTTACTTGATTCATTCTCTGAACTACTAATTCTTAGATTGTCCCATGTAGTGGCCTTCATTGCCTTTTTGATTTTCTTTTTAGAATCCTTCTTAAGTTTTGGACAATCCGGTTTTAGGTGTCCAACTTTCTTGCAATTGTAGCATGTAGGTAGTTCTTTCTTTGTTTCTTCCTCATTAGAACTTGACTTTTGGATTTTTCCTTTGAATTCATTTATCCTTCTTAGTATTCTTGCAAGTTTCTTAGCTATAAAGGCTAGTTCATCCTTTTCATCTTCATTACTAGAGTTTTCTTTTGATGCTTAAAAGGCTATAGATTCTTAAGCTTTAGATTTACCACTCCTTTCCTTCATGGCCATCTCATAGGTGAGAAGGGATCCTATGAGCTAGTTCATCTAGGGATGTATTTTTTGAGATTTCTTCCTTCCATTATAGCTGTGGCTTTTGGTTCCCATATTGGAAGAAGTCCTTTAAGTATTTTACAGATCATTTCATGAGTTGAATATGATTTTCCTAGAGCATTGAGAGAGTTTATTATGTGAGTAAACCTGGTGTACATATTAGTGATGGTTTCATCCAGGTTCATCTTGAAAGCCTCATATTCGCTTGTCAACATATCAATCCTTTTGTCTCTAACATCTATGGTGCCTTCGTAGGTTACTTCTAGTTTATCCCAAATTTTCTTTGTTGTTTTACATGTCATGACTCTATTAAATTCATTAATATCAAGTGCACAATATAGGGCGTTTATTGCACTAGAGCTAACTTGAAGCATTTTGTGATATATTTCGATCATCTCTTTTTCTTCCTTAGGTACCTCTTTTCCATCCACTAATTTGGTAGTGATTAAGTCACCATGTGTGACAACCTTCCAAGCCTTCCAATCCATGGTTTGAATATAAATTCTCATCCTTTGTTTCCAAAATGTATAGTTTGAACCACAAAAGATGGGTGGCCTAGTCGAGGATTGACCCTCTCCAAAGGGAGCTACTCCTATTTGTGTCATCTAGATCTTTATATAGCTTCTAGTTAAGATTTACTGTAACTTGCTCTGATACCAATTGAAAACCAAGGTGTGGTCCCAAGAGGGTGGGTGAATTGGATTATTAAAATTCCTTTAAATTCCTTTTCTGAATTCTCAACCACTTCTTGTTGATTTAGCAATCACATAAAAACTTAGTTCTTTATTCAATTCACAACCATGCAACTTAAACAAAACTTAAACAACCAATCAATTAATTTACCAACCACAAGTCAATGTATGCACTGCAACACTATCAAGATTAATTCAAAGGTAGATTTTAATGCTTGCAAGTTTCAGTACTTAAAGTAAAGATTAAGAATGTATGTTTGCTGATATAAAGCTCTGTATTAATGATTTTTCTTTCTTAATATGACGTGCAATATAAAATCCAACACTCTTTCCAAAAGCTTAGACTTTAAATAAACTTTCAGTTGAAGAGTCTTTGGGTGCCAACCAATCAACGTACTCCTTTACGGTTTCTGCAAATTATTGATCAACCAACGTACTCCCTTTCCGTTTTTGTAAGCCCAAAAACAAATTAATCTTCAGCTTATTTAATTTCAAAACTATGTAGTTTTTATGATCAAGAAATTTAAACCATTCACGCAGTTTATATATACTAAAAATTAAAGAGAGTAAGGGAAAGAGAGAGACACCGCGTTTTTTACGAGGTTCGGCTTATCCCCAACCTATGTCCTCGCCTTAGGCAAACCACCTAAGGATTCCTCTTGGAGATAATGCTAAAGGAAAAATTATCAGCATCGGCAAAGTCGGTAAGGAACCCTCTTTGATAATTGATAATGTACTATTGGTAGAAGGGTTAAAGCATAATCAACTTAACATTAGTCAACTAAGTGATAAGGATTTCGACATAACATTTAAAAAGGACAAATGCATAGTTGACCTTACTAAAAAACAAAGAAACCAATATACCATTGAACGATGACTCTCTAAAACAATCTGAATTGCCTAAGGATGGAAATTCGGGAACAACCACCCTAAGGATCAAATCATAGGTGAACCATCATGAAGGGTCTCCACTAGATCCTCATTAAAGAATACAAACCGATGGATAGGTATAATATTTACAAGATATGATTGTGATTTGATAAAGAGTCTTATGGATGAGATGGTGAACCAAGGTAGAGTATTTTTATATTTTAAGCTCAAAGGGAATCTTTTGATTTAACAGTGAAACTTGAATCCCCTAGTGGATGCCTCTAATTTTAATTGTGAGAGGTATGTCTTATTATTAGCATAAGATAGATATGGTATTCATTATCATTAGTGCTTATACTTAGTGTGATGACTAAGCTTTGGTCTAGGCTTTTAAGACTAACTAGTGAATTTAGGATTAGATGATATATAGTGTAAAATGGATCCCCCAAACTACAAACTAATGAGATGGACAACAGTTGCTTAACTTAAGATGTTTTATCTTTAAGCATGGGTTAAGCATTTGAAATTAATTACCTGACAAAGATGTCATGTCTAACTAGAAGTGGATGCAGATACTAGGTTTATATATATTAACCCCGAACCACTCCCTAAGCCTACAGTCATCACAACACCCTAAACCAAATCCTATGATCTAAAGAAGAATTTAAATAATTTTGGTAATTTTATTTCGAATCCATTTTTCCTTAGATCCTGAGAGATTCACCAACATCTGATAAAGCAATTTCCCTATCATTTACCACTCCCTGATCATCTGAACATGACACCTCTGGAGTGGTGGTCTCCTTAACCTAGGTCTCTCCATATCTTTTTTCTAGCTCAACTCAAATCTCCCTCGCATTTGTACATGCCATAATCTCAAACAAAACATTAGAGTCTAAAGCACAATGTAACATGTCCATGGCATGTGAATTTGCATGCATTAAATTAATATCATTTTCTAATGGCATACAAATTTCTTTATCAATTACCTGTCAGGCCCTCCAATTCCTAGATTTTATAAAAAAGGTCATTCTAAATTTCCAAACTATAAAATCTACACCATAAAACCATGGAGGATCTGAAAGGGATTGTCCCACACCAAATGGGGATACACCAACGTGAGCCATCTCAATCTTTCACAAAAATGTTTGAGTCTAAGCAACGAGGCTCTGATACCAATTGTTGACTTTGGTGTATTCCCAAGATGGGGGTGAATTGGGTATTTAAATTTTTTCCTAGGTATGTTCAAATCAGTAGCAGTAATACTCAACCTAGGGTCTATCTATATACTCATAAACCCAAATGCGCAGATAAATAAAATGTGTAGAAATTAAATCATGCACGAAATTCATAGAATAACATACATGTGTAGGAATGTAAATTGTGAAAATATAAATAGTGCACACACGATAAGTTATCGGGGTTCGGCTAACATTGCCTACGTCTTCGCCTTGGTTCACTAGCACAAGGATTCCACTAATGCTCACTTAACGGCTGGAGCGACACCTAATACAACCAGGTCAATTCACGGGGCTGATCTCAACCTACAACCGCACCTTACCAAGATGGTGCACCTAGCTTTCCTAACCGGGTCTAAACCAATCTAGGACTATTCAACAAGGCTAGTCTCTCTCTTCAGGCCCACGCTTGGAATACAACAAATATAAAGCTTTACGTACAAACAAATGTTTCTTACACAAGCAGATATCTACTACAATACAACACAGTATAATCAATGCACAACACAGAGAAATGAACTATAACTTAGTGCAATTTGTGTGCTAACACTCAAAGTAA
Organism: Malania oleifera; assembly: GCF_029873635.1. Taxonomy (NCBI): domain Eukaryota; kingdom Viridiplantae; phylum Streptophyta; class Magnoliopsida; order Santalales; family Ximeniaceae; genus Malania; species Malania oleifera. The sequence continues at coordinate 84,843,697 of NC_080420.1, forward strand.
TGTCTATATTCAATCAAGCACAAAGAGTGTATCTATAAGCAAGTCTTTGAAACTAAGTAATGATAAAATCTCAATCTCAGTTTAGGGTTTGAAAGATTCAAGCCAATGGAAAAATAGAATATCTCAAAAAATAGTTTTTCTCAATATCAAGGCACAAAGGGATATTCAAATATGATTTTGTAAAAATATTTTTGCACACACAAAATACAAGCCCTAATGATTCTTGCAATGATAATGTAAAGACCCACTTAGTTCTAACAATTTTCCCAACCAAAGATTTATCAAATAAAATCAAGGGGAAAACTCATTTACTTAACCCTCAAATAAAAATCACAAACACAAGAACAAGTGAGGGTTTCTAGCAATATAGAATAATCAATAAAACACTCACAATGCTAGATTTCTCAAAGGAAGTAGTATAGTATGAGTGTATGAGGTTTGTATAGCAAAATAAGGCTTAGGATTTTTGAGAGGATTTTGCTTAATCTATTTTGCTAATCTTATGCTAATCCTTGCAAATGAGCTTCTATATAAAGAAGAGAGCTAAATTATGACCGTTGAGGACATAGGGCTAATAATTAAAATTGTTTTAAAATTATTTAAGAAAATTAACTCCATTTAACCCTATTTACCTCAGTTAAAAATTGGACCAACCCAAGAGTTTCGGGTGCCCGATCCATAGTTTGGTCGCCCGAACAGACACACTCAGAAAAGTAATTTATTGAAGTTCGGGTGCCCGAATATAGGCTCGATTTGCTAAACAAAAGGCAATTTCCAAAAGACTACGATTTGGGTGCCCAGTCCTGAGTTCGGTCTACCGAACGCATGTGTTCGGTAGCTTGAGGCAAATTTGAACGTGAATTTTGGGCTGCGGAGTTGGTGGGAAAAGTAAAAATCAAGGTTCGGTCACCCGTGGATGCTACAGTCATTCTTGGTTCGATCACCCGAAACCAAGTCGACCTTCTGACTAGTCAAAGGTTCGGTCGCCCAAGGTGTTTTGAACACCAGGGATTCGGCCGCCCAAAACCTCACAAATTTGGCCTTTTATGTCCTATTCACTTCAATTATTTCCCCTAATTAATATATATAATATTCGGGACAAATTTATGTGTATGTGCACGGACCTAGGGTCTTTCTAAGGTCTTTGAGTTAGTCCTAAAAACCTGGCGTCGGCCGACCGAAGTCTTGTCTAAGGTCATTTAAGCTTGTAGTACTTACCATGCATGGTTTGCATTAATATTACAGACCTTTCCTATTTTACTATTATAGGCCTGAAATGAACATAATGTAAATTATAATCAATGAGTCCTCAAGGTCTTTAGTCTTCAAGTCTTCCCATGTCATCAAGTGACCTTACTAATATGAGTCTACACAAAAACTTGATAGACATTAAATACCGGAGTATTTGTCATAATCAAAACAGGGTATGACCTATAAGGTCAACAATCATTGTGCGTTCCTATCTCAAGAGGAACCAAACAATATGAAAAAAGCAATCAATGATGATTCATGGATGGTAGCCATGCAAAAGGAACTGAATCAATTTAAAGGGAACAAAGTTTGGAAGTTAGTTCCTAGACTCATTGATCATTCAGTAATTGGAACTAAGTGGGTCTATAGGAATAAGAAGGATGAAATCGATATTGTAGTCCGTAACAAGGCTAGATTAGTAACTCAAGGTTACAATCAAGAAGAAGGTATTGATTATGATAAGACCTTTGCTCCCATAGCTAGAATGGAAGTTATTCGAATGCTACTAGCCTATGCATGCCACAAGAACTTCAAACTTTACCAAATGGATGTGAAAAGTGCATTTTTGAATGGATACATAAATGAAGAAGTGTATGTAGCACAACCCGCTGGTTTTTAAGACTTCCATTTTCTGAATCATGTGTTTAGGCTAATAAAAACCCTATATGGATTAAAACAAGCTCCTAGAGCTTGGTACAAAAAGTTGAGTGGTTTTTTGTTAGAAAATGACTTCATGAGAGGTAAAATGGATAGTACCTTGTTTATAAAATCTAAGATCAAAGATAACTCATCATATAAATCTATGTTGATGATATTATATTTGGTGCTACGAATGAAGAATTATGCAAAGAATTCGCTACATGCATGTAATATGAGTTTGAAATGAGTATAATGGGTGAATTGGCGTATTTCCTTGGTCTTCAAATTGAATAGGTCAAAAATGAAACGTTCATAAACCAATCAAAGTACAAAAAGAACTTACTTAAGAAATTTGATATAGAAGGTGGTAAGCCATTCGAAACCCCAATGAGCACTTATGTCAGCCTAGACAAAGATGAGCAACGAAAACCGATAGATGCTAAATATTACAGAGACATGATAGGTAACTTGCTTTATTTGACAGCCAGTAGACCTGACATTATGTTCAGTGTCTCCATGTGTACTAGATTTCAAGCAACACCTAAAGAATCTCATTAAATAGTTGTTAAAAGAATCTTAAGGCATTTGATAGGTACTATAAACTTAGTTTTATGGTATCCTAAAGATATTGCATTTGAAATGATCAGCTATTCGAATGCGGATTATGCTAAATGTAAAATAGACCGTAAAAGTACAAATGGTATTTGCCATTTCTTAAGACGTTCTCTGGTATCTTGATTTTCCAAGAAACAGAATTCGATGGTGCTATCCACTGCTAAAGCTGAGTATCTTGCAGCAGGTAGTTGTTGTGCATAAACATTATATATGAAACAACAATTCAAGGATTTTAATTTGGAATATGCGACTATGCCCATTAAATGTGATAATACTAGTGCTATAAATATATCCAAAAATCTCATATCTCACTCAAGGACCAAGCATATTGATATAAGATATTATTTTCTTAGAGATTGGGTGCAAAAGGAGGATATCATTCTTGAATTCATAAACATGGATGAACAATGGGCGGATATTTTGACTAAACCTCTTTCAAAGAACCGGTTCATCTCGATACGACGAGAATTAGGTTTATTACATAGTAGAGAAGTGATTTGAGAAGGAGAAATTCATTAAATTCATTGTTTGAGTCAAAAAAGCAAGTTAGTCAAAATTTCAAAAGGGCAGGCGACTAAATCATCACTATCAGTCGACTAAACAACTATTGACTTGCATAACTTTCAAAGTTTAAGCACTTTAGGTGATTGAACAATCAAGATTAGTCAATTGAATCTCTACTAACTAATGAGTTTTTAAAATCCAGACAGGTTAGGTGACTGAATGCTTCAGGTCAGGAGGTTGACTACTTCAGGTCAATCGACTGACTACTTCAGGTCAGGCGCCTAAACCGTACAAATATATATATGTTTTGTTCATGAAAACCCTAATTTTTTGAACCCTCAAGCACCTAAACACTATTCTCTCATTTTATCAAGGCTCGACTTCCACTTCTAAGTGTTCTCCCACATAGATTTAGCCGATTAATCTTCATAAAACCTTCTAGTCTTGCTTCCTTCACTCATTTTAGCTAATTTAACTGAACATATTTCTCTCAAACCATGCTAAGAACTAAGACAAGGGCAAATCGAAGAAAAAACTTAGGGAATGAAAATACTGAAGCTCTTCAACAATGGCTTGTCTCCTGCAGAGAGGAGAATATACCGAGAGCATATTAGATCCAGCGAACCTATCCTCGGTAAGGTTTTGAATATTTCATTCATGCAAGAAAACTTTCCCAACATCCTACAAATGTTTAGTGTCTTAGGATGGGAGAGATTCATCACATATCAAGCTAGGGGTGTTTATCCTAATTTAGTTAGGTTTATTTTATGCCAATATGGAAAAGGGTGAAAAAATGTTTACGACCATCTATCCTATTTAGACTGTTTTGTAACGTGGTGTCTATATAAAGGGAAACACCTAGATCTACCAAACCTAATCCCAAGGTGGGTGATTTCAAAATAAGAAGTAAGGTGAGTAATTCTTCCCTATGAAGGAATTCTAAACCTAATATTTGATCATCTAGGAGTTACCACCTCATGGTACTGTTTATCAAACACACTCAATATGACCATTTTTCCTCTACTATGGTCAAACTCATAGGATATGAGCAGTATCGAGATCATGGGTTGTTACCTAAGCCTGATAGAGCTCCTAAAGGTGATGCAGGACTTCCGGTCGATCAGCAACCAGATTAGGTTCCATAGCAGGATGCACCACCCACACCAACAGTACCAGCTATTGTTGCTCCTTCCTAGTTTATCAATTATCGTCAACATATGGACTCTCAGTTGAGTGAGTTTTGTGGTGATATGAATACTAAATATGATGCACTCCAGTCTAGTTTGACTTCGTTTGATTAGCGGCTCGCGCACATTGAAAGTCATATGGGTGGTTCTTCCACTTCGAAAGGGAAGGCTCCCATGTAGGTGAGCTCGGGCAGGGAGATGATGATGAGGAGGAGGAGGGTGCATATTATGATGGTGGTGATGATTGATGAATACTAGATGATTATTCATAATTTATTTCCCTAAAAACATTTTGGATTGTAATATTCTGATACTTGGTATTTGTTTTTTTGAACTTCTTTTACTTTTATTATCTTTATTGCTTTCTCTCCTACTTATCATATTATGTTTGTGACATGCATGCTGAACTTTAATTTTATTATGTATCTTTTGCATGTTTTTTAATGAATATCTTGATAGACATCTTTCTGGATATTTAGTTTTAGAATTGCATGCTAAATATTGGACCTCATGATTGTGAAATGAATGCTGATAATTGGTCCTATGCAGATTTGCATGTTAATTTTTTGATTTATTCATTTTTTTATGTTAAAAGGGGGAGAAGTATAACAAAATGAGAATAAGAAGGGATGAGAAGGGTTATGAGTTTTTCATGTATATCTAAGTTTATCTGAGTTTTTCATGCGTTATTTATGCTACATGCTAAATATTTTCTCTTATGAATGTACTGAACATTGAAAGTTGTTTAAGGAAATATTACATTCACGGGGAGTAATACATGTTAGTTTGATATATGTTATTTTTGCTAAAGCTTGATGCATGTCATATTGAAATTTTGACATGAGCTTTGTAAGTGTGAATATTTAGGTAATGACTTATTGAGGGCAATCTTGAACACATAGTTGTATATTGAATATATTTTTTGTGTTCTATGCTTATTGTGAGGGGAAACATTATAAAGGTTACATCATTTTTGCTCCTTATTTGTCCTCATCAAAAAGGGAAATATTGTTGGCCTAACAAGGCTTAATCTCATTTTGATGATAACAAATTAAGGTTACTAATTGTATTTTTAAGTTAAGTTTCAGGAATCAAGTATTTTACAAAGTAAAATAGTTCTACTTGGAAAAGATTGAATAAAGTTTAAACTTAAAGCTACAAGCCATGAAGAATGTGAAGTGTACTAAAGTGTTGATCAAGCTTGGATAATATTGAAGCTATAACGACATGAAGACTTAGGAATTTAATTATATTTATTTTTTAAAGTCTCATGGAAGTACTTCTAATTTCAATATTGTGAATGAAGCTCTTAGGATTTAACTTTAGACTTAGAAACCTGATTTAGAACATGAAAAATATTTTGATAAGGTCCAAAATACTTTTCAAAGTTAACAAAAACAAAAAAACAAGTTTTGGAATCAAAATGTGAAAAACACTAAGTAGTATAGTGTTCAAGTGACTAATGATTACCTATCAAGTGACTGTTATGCTACTGCCAGTGTAAATAAGAAAAACAAAATAGGGTCAGGTGACCGAACTCTCGAGGTCAGGCTACTAAACTACTACTGCCTGTTTTGGAGCGCTATTTTGAATTAGTTCAAGCAATTGGCCTCATGGTTTAGGTGACTAAAGTCAATGTTTTAAACTTTTTAATAGCGCTGATTTCTTTCCAAATTTGAATGATTTGGTTTCCAAACTTGAGGAAAACAGTAAGAATATTTCCTACTCTATATAAAGATGAATTTTACTCAATTAATACATCCAATACTCACACATACAATTCAAATCTTTGTTATTCTCATGATACTTACTCTAAAAAACTACTGTGAGTTTTTGCTGAAAGCCCTAGACAAAATTCTGATTTTAATTTTCTAAATCCTTCATCCTACAATCAAAATACTTTAGATATCTTTGTGAGCTTCAATTATATATTGATTTCTTGAAGTATATAGTGCTTTAATTTGTACAATTTCTGCTCTGCTGAGAGTACTCTTCTTATACAAACAACTTGAATTGCTGTGTTTTTCCAATTTGATAGTTCAGGGTTTGAATCGTTGCCTAGCGAGACGGTGTTCTTGTTAGGGAGGGGTCTCCACCTACCAACGAAGAGAGGCATACTCCACCTATTAAATGGAGTGAGTAAAGCAAATCCTCATAGCAAGTTGTTTGAGACAAGGACGTAGGCAGTAAGCCGAACCTTGTGAAAAATAGGGTGTTCGATCTTCTTTCCCTATCTCTTTAAATTCTACACTTTACAATATGCTACGAATGTCCTGAATTTGTTGGGAAAATTTGTTGAACACTAAGATTTGATTGAGCTTTTTTCAAGTAATTAATTTTTTTTATTTGCTATTTATATGATTTGTGTTTTTGGCTGAAAATTCTGACAAGTATTGATACTTGAATTCAGTTGTGGTTGGTTGAGATAAGGCTTTAGTGGTTGGTTAATTATTCAAAGCATAAGTAGCAAACTTACCTGATTTATATTACTAAATTTTTGTTTTAAAGAAAATACTTGGTATCTTACTAGAATTTGGGATTTATTATTGAAATTGCTGAAGGTTAAATTTAGAATCTATTTATATATATAGGATTGTTGATTGGTATAGTATAGTCATTGATTAGTGGATTGTGGGTGATATCGGTGTGAGGTTGTGATTGGAATAATTTAAAAGGTTTAAAATAAATTGAGTTTCCGCTAAATAATTTTTAAAATACCCAATTCACCTCCCTTTTGGGATTACATCATGATCAAAATGTGTCTTCTCATAATTACATCAGTTAACAAGCTCTCTAAAAGAGACATTGTTGCAATAGCAATCTTCAATTTCTGCCAACGATGATCTGTAAGAAATAAATTCATCTACAAGCTTGTGAAAGTGTTTGTAATCAACGTATAAATTCATCTCTCATATCATAAGAAAAGAAGCCTCTTTTATGACCACATTTAGTTTGTCTTCTCAAAGTGCAGCTTCCTACAAGTTTACTTTTAAACAATTCTCATCAATATTCGATATTTGATGTGTTACATGTAGTTTGTTTGAATGAGATTAATGCTCAAGTTGGCATCGTGCTTTGTGCCTATAAAAAAATGAATTTTGGTAGTCAAGATTTGCTAGTTTATATATGTCTTGTTTAAATTCTTTTGAGTTTAGATGATTGATTCTAATGAGCAGTTCTTTTGAATTTTGATTATTGATTTTAGTTATGGAATGTCTTTTGTACAACAAATTGCTAATCATTTTTGTTTTTGATTTCTTATGTGTTAATTTGTCTATCCACTCATTAGGTAGAACATTTAAGGGCATTGTTGAACCAAAGCTCAATTATTATTTGTAGTGTAACGTCCCTCAATTTCTTAACATAAAATATCATATAATAAATAAAATGGTCAACCCGAACTCATGGGTAACGGGGACACCTGTCAAACACAGCGGAAAACCTAGTAGCAGTAAACATAAAATCTCAAACATCTAATCATAAAACATAATACCAGAGCTTTCTATAACATTATAAAACTGTACTTCTATACATCATCATATACATCAAAATATCTCTAAGGTCAAACACAAAATAACTCTGACCCTATTACAAAATCTTACCCTTCTCACAGGGTAACCTCATTAGCTCAATGGCGGCCCTGACCCGCTGGTCTCTCAGGGGCTCCTGAAAAATTAATTAAGTTTGGGGGTGAGACACTTTTCAGTAAGGGAAAATAAACTAAATACAACTGTGTGGCAACATGAATATTTAATACATTTATACGTATATAGTACATTTCATAAATCTATAAACATCATCATATCGTACCAGGTAAACATATATTTTCACATCTGTTAATAAAGTATAACATACATAAAATCATCTGTTATAACTGTAGTACTGAAAACAAACCCAGGATGAATAGTTAGCTGGTGTCATGTATTACCCCCCATGATGGGTTGTGCAGCCTGAAGGAGGGACCCAACAATGGCTGGCCAACCACTGCTGAATCAAATATGTCTATAAGTACGATGAGTCCGCCACACCTTGGTCCGGACTGCCAGGTGGACGTCCACACTCTACTGAAAGCCACATCAACTATCCATCTCCCATCCCCTCGTGGGATGGTTAGCACTAATCTGACGTAGATATCTGATCTACACATACAGCTACGGTACTGAGCCCCTGAACTGAACTAAACTAACATCCTGGTTGTGATAACATATAATACATGATTATACATATAACATCATTACGGCCTCGTGCCAAAAATATAGTAATTACGGCCTCGTGCCGAAAACATAAATACATCGTCTCACACCAATAACATAAATACGGCCTCGTGCCGATAACATAAATATGGCCTCGTGCCGATAACATAAATACATGGTCTCGCGCCAATAACATAAATACGGCCTCGTGCCGATAACATAAATATATGGCCTTGCGCCAAAATTGTTTCAAGTATATATATTCTGAAAACACATCATTTATCACATAATCGTCAAAACCATCACAACATAACTCATATTTTCATAATACCTGAAATCATGCTTTGTTCGTAAAATCTTTCACATCATAATACATTTCACATAAAATAATATTCATGCGACACATGAGCTATTAAAAGTCATACTTCATATTCTAAAATCGTGAATTCCTTACATCTTATACATACATATACATTTTAATCATCATAGCAGTATTTTCCCAATCATACATTTCATTCGTAATACACAATATAACATATGCTTTTCTGAAAATAAATTTACTCATAATCAATAATAATTTGTATGGAAAATTACTGCTTTAGTTTATTCCCTTACTTGACTATTGAGAAATTCCTTAGGACCCAAATCCTACGCCCTTAGCGCCCAAAATTCAACTCCTAAATTTTACATTTCCCCAGACTAATTAATCTATTTCTCCAAAATAATACTCATCTAGCCTTCCCTAGGCTCCATATACCTCAAACTATTATTTAACATCCCAACTTAATTTTTCAAATTTTGCCTGCAGGTCCCAAAATTACACCCGTGGTGCTTACCCGGACCCTAAATTTTAGAAATCCTACTTCAGTCCCAGATGCTTAATATTTTAGTATTTCTAAATTAATTCTAATTAATTAAAAATAAGCCCCTAAATAACCACCGTACCCCAAATTTGGGGTTTTGGCCCGACACTCCCACGAGAATTCCGTACCACTAGACTTGTAGAAAATCATTCCTAGATTCTTGTGGTGGTGTCCGTTCGTCAATTGGGCTTATATTTTGCAAGAAAATAAAGAAAAAGGGAAAAATGGCTTACCCCAGGGAATACGCTTACGCCGCTCCTACCACCGATCCGCTTTCGGTAGAAATGACGGCAACGGCGAATGGAGTCCAGTGGTATCTTTGGATTTTCGATCGGACGAAAATCCGTCACGAAATCGAGGAGAGAGGGAGAGAAAACGTGAGGAGAGAGAGAGAGATTGCAAGTTGTAGAGAAAAAGAATAAAGAAAAGAAAAGAAAAGAAAGAAGAAAAAGATAAACAGTGGGGGCATTCTGAATTTTAGATGTTTCCTGAAGGAAGCTTTAATTGTTTTTTTTTTTTTTGTTCTTATATATATATATATATTTATAAAATGTATATTATAGTATTATTATTTAATTAATAATAATAATTCATTTAATTAATAAAATTAAAAATAAAATTTAATTATTATTTTTAAAAAAAATTAATTTAATTAAAATTTTAAATTTCTAATTAATTATTTATTTATTTATTTTTATTTTTTAATTATTTATTATTATTTTTTATTTTTATTTTTATTTTATTTTTATTTTTTTGAAATCATTCCACTAATCTTTTATATTTCTTTTTGGGGTTTTTACATGTAGCTATCAAGAAGTGTTTAGTTACATACTAAATGGATTTGGACTAAATTTGACTAAAATAATTACTCCAACTTGACTATGTAGCACACTTGATTAAATTCCTATTTAATTTTCATTGTCAAGCTCAAAATTTCCCATATTGTCAAACCTATAAAAATTTAAGCTAAAGTGGATGTTAAGAGTTCCAAAAGGTTTAAGATTTTGGCATGACATAACTATATGATGGAGAGCTTACTTTGTGCCTTTGATGTTGTGGTAATTACATTATATCTTTGCACTCAATCTATTTTTGCACTAAAATGCACATTCTTCTTTAATCTATCATGGACTTTAACCTATCATATTGGTTAGGTACCTAAGAATCTAAACCCTAGATTTTATCTTAGGCTTTTAATATGAGATTAGGGGTGAGCTCGTTTGGGCATCTTTTCTTTCATACATATTCTTCTTTTTCTTTTCTTTCCTTTCACTTTCTTTCTTTCCAAAAAAATAAGCAAATGTAGATTTGCATACTCAGGTTAGCCTATTTCAATTCAAGTTTTATTGAAACAAATCGTTAACGTAGATATGGGAAATTGTACTTGAAAAAGGCTTAGGTGGGTCATGTTTTAATGAGTTTGATATAGACTAACACATGTAGTGTAGTATAGGTTGTGTTAGCCTTGTTGGCTACACTATCATGGTTTATGTGTTTTGAAGATATTAACCTATATATTGTTCTTAGTGCATTCTATCTTTGAAGATTATGTTTAGTACAGGCTCAAGGGACGAATACATGAAGTATTGGTAAAAAAGGCAAAGATCAAACTGAGTTAATGTTCGAATAGGAAGATCAAATGGACACTCACTCATAAAGGAGTCAAGCACAACCAAAGGAAGCTTTATGTTTAATTATATGTAATGGGTGTGTGTTTTAGGTAGTGTATTTTGTAACTCTTGTGGTTTTGATTCTTGCATGATTCCTCGGCAAGAGTTGAGCAAAATTGCATATGCATATTAGGACACTTGAGTTTATAGGTTTTCACTTAAGTCACAAACTCACATTTATAGTTTTCAAATATAAAACAAAGAGTTTGTCAAACGAATCCTAAACTCAAATATGTTTTCATAAGGGACAAGTTTTCAACATCTTCATTTTATAAACTTCTTCATACTTTGTCCCGGTTTTAATAAAACCAGTATTATGGCAAAGAGCTTCAAGAAAGTCAAAACATATTTTCATAAGGGACATGAAAGTATATAAGATATCCAAATAAGTTTTCAAATGTATTTTCTTAATCAAGATATATTATATTCAAATGGAAAATCACTTGGACAAGTTTTAATCTTCATTAGACTTAATATTTTTCATATACTTTTTTCCAAGAATGTTTTAAGTCTTTAAAGGGCTTTCTGACAAAGAAAAATAAGGCAATCATCGTCTAACGCAGTGCACCTCGAGTCTTGAACACCTTTCGGTATTTTGGGCATAAATTTTGCTATAAAAGTCTAAAAAGCACGATATTGGTGTCTATATAAAGATAAGAAAAAATCTCATAGCTTTCATGTTGATAACTTTTTCTAATTTAGGGGTTTGGTCGACCATAGTAGGGAACTAGTCGACCAGTGATAGCTAGTAGTTGAAACATATCTTTTTGCCAGTGACTAGTTGACCAGTGCAGGGGACTAATCGACCAGTAGGGTGGCTAGTCAACTAGAGGCCTTGAGCCCAGCACTCCAATGGCTAGAACTCGAGCCAACTGAAAGGTATTTGTTCCCAACAGCTAGTTAACATTCATATTGGCTAGTTGGCTATAAATACAAGCTATTAGACTTGATTTAACATGGTTTTGAAGGTCTTTGATCATTATTAGTGAAAAACATCTTTTTATACAAAATCTAAGAACATTACATATTAGTTCTTCATTAAATGTGCTCATTCTCTCTCTCATTAATTGTGTTTGATTCATTCCATAAGAGAGTAGTGTGAGATTGTGTTGTAATTAGTATCAGCTCATCATGAGGGGCATTACTTTGTAACCATCTTCTTATTGTAAGATTCTTTGTGAACCATTTGGTGAAGGTTCTTTATGAACCGAACTTGTAAGGCATCTTGGTGATCCTTGCGGCTCTTGGTGAGCATGATAGAGATTTGTTCCTGAGTATAGGGTTTGGTACCCAAGTTGAAAGGCTTGCTCCGCCGATGAAGGAGTATTCATAGTGGATTGTGGAATCCTTGGTTTGGTGCTAAGGCGTGGATGTAGGCTTGGTGCCGAACCATGTTAAATCTCCGGTGTTAAGTTTTCTCTCCCTATACTCTTTATTTATGTCTTATGTTTGATTTATTTTATATTTTGTGATTTAATTGCTTGAATCTTGCCAAGAGTTTTTATTTTGTAGAGAAATTTAATATACGCAAAAATAGTCCATTCACCCCCCCCCCCCCCACCCTTGGGGCTATATACTCCTGGGCTGGGACATTTAATAAGTTGGTCAACCAATGAACCTGAAAAAAAAATGAAAATAAAACGAACTGCGCCATTTGGACAATGTTCCAAAGATATTAGCGAACCCACAAATGCATGTCTTGGGATATACACACATTGTTGGGCTACGCAATCAATATTTTCTTCTCCTTTTTTTTTTTCATTGTATAATAACCTTTTTCATCATAATATTTGTCTATTTTTATGTGCGTGTTCATTCAAGCTTAGATTTGTTCAAGAATCATTACTACATAACATGTAATATCGTAAATTTAAGACTAATTAATGTTGTATTTATTATTAATCACTCTAGATTCAATAATCAATTCAACATTTTATTGCTTTTATTTATGATTAATGATATATGCATTCTTGTAATTATTGTATTCCCATTGCCATTCTATTTCATCTTACTCTCCTGAATAGACATTAATCAAATTAAATGCAATGCAGATAATTGATCATGAAAATCTCTATAAAGTACTATCAAACAGACAATAAATCGCCTCCTTAATGTAGTAAGAATATTGATAATATTTTTTGCTTATATTATCAAAAGACCACATGCAAGAATTACACATCTCTCTAGAAATAACAATGATTGAGAAGTATTAAGAGCCTTCATAGATGTGGGAAAAAAAAAACATTTTCCATGTTCCATCTTTAGTTTTCAAAATAATTATAAGAATTACAACTTGTTTGTCAAACTTTCAAGATTTGCATAATTCAATGGTTAGGAATTGATTGCATGATTGAGCTTCATTCAATGTGATCAGTAGATGATTTTGCTTACTTTTAAGATGCTAAATTTGAGTTCTTTAAGTTGAGATAGCTAGAAGGAATATATTTCTTCTATTTCTAATGATTCATTATTCAAATCTAGCACGTTAGTGTTAGAGGAGTATTAGTGTTAGGAGTTTGGTGATTGATTGATTATGTGATTTATTACAATGTTTTGTTATTATATGTTTATGTCCTTTCAATAAAGCAATGTTTCTCTTTCACATTTTTATCTTGCTCTATGAAATGGATGAAGGAATTGTTGATGTTTTTCTTCTGTAAATATGTAAATCTTTTGAAATGAAATGATATGAGCAATGGGAAATAAGCATCTTGCTTTAATTTGAAATAAATGTAAAATACATAATCGTTAACCTTAAACATCAAAACACAGACGATCCAACTAGATTCTCATTCAAGTAAAAATTATGAAACCGATTCATTAAACTAGGGACTATTAGGCATGCATTTGTGCACCATTGTGAAAAAGCTTGGACTCTTCGTTGATTCCTAGCTACTTCCATTTCACATGATACTCTAAACCAATTCAAATGCATAGGCTGAATAGACATATGTGATTGTTCTCCTCCCTTGTGCGATTAAGTGTCAAACAAAATTTGTTCACAATCTTCTCTCAAAATGGTGACCATCACTTTCCATGGTGCTAGCACATTGACAACCCTCATATTTCTCTTAAGGATTAACTGTGAAAGTTAAGGTGTAATCCCAAGAGATGGGTGAATTGGGTATTTTAAAATTCTATGTGTAGAAGCTTAATCAATTTTAAAACTTATTTTATACGTGCTCTAATTACTTTAATCACCACAAAAATATTTTTAGCAAAAAAACTATATCAATAACAATATTTCTAAATATGAGAGAACCTAAACTTATATGTAATCAATTATGCCCTATTAGCAGTGCTTGCAGTAGATCAATATTAACAAGAGTATTCAAATCATTCACAACATTCACAACTCAAAGTAAATCATTCACAACATACATAGTAGATATATATATCAAGATCAATATGCTTAAAAAGTAAAAGAGATAAGGGAAAGAGTGACACCAGTATTTTTTACAAGGTTTGGCAACTGTGTCTACGTCCTTACCTCAAGAAACTTGCTATGAGGATTCACTAATCCCTCCGTTCAATAGGTGCAGACACCTCTCTCCTTTAGTAGGTAGATACACCTCTCTCCTTCAGTATGCGGAGACACCTCTCAATCAAGTACAATCCTCTCGTTTGTCAACGATTCACAATCCGAACAATCAGTTTACAAGGAAATCAAGAACTGACTTTGTGCAATGAAAAATTCTCTTACTAGAGCATATTTGTACACAATAAAAACTATAATACTCTCACAAATTATTTGCTAAGAAGATCAAGGAGATTGATTTAGTTTTCTGGGTTTGAAAGCTTAGAACTTGAAAGTATAAACCAGTAAATTAGTTTCAGCAATAGAACAGCACACAGCAGAATTTTCATTGTAAAATCAATGTGTTTTCTTGCTCTCTTGTTGCCCTAACACGATTAGGGTTAGCTATAAATATTTATGTTTGAATCTGACCATTTGTGCAAGTTTTGGTAACATTATCTTTCAAAAGAGGAAAGATTTTCGGTCGTTTGCGAAATTTATCATGTGCTTCAATCGATTGAATCGATAGTTCGGTCGTCCGAACAAATGTAAATTATGAATTTCAAACTAGCAATAGCCTTTCGGTCGACTGAACTCTGAGTTAGGTTGACTGAACCAGTAGTTCGGTCACCCAAACTTTCTGATGCCAGACCAGTTTGTTCAGCTTTTTGCCTTCAATTGACTGAACACTTGCCTCAGGCGCCCGAACATGTTGAAACTCGAGATTCCTTTATCGTTTTGATTCCAAAATTGATTTTTATCCTTTTGAAATATCATTTGAACTTTGTAAAAATATTTTCCAAAAATTGAAAAATGTATCCAAGCCCACGTAATTATCCTAAGAGCTTCAAAACAAAGACCAATTTAGAAGTACTTATATAAGGCCTAGTTTACAATAGACATTATAAACTAACTAGGTCTTCGTATCCTTAAGCTTGATCTTCATCCAAGCTTTTCTCTAATAGCCATCTATGATTTACTTGTATTCTTCATGGCTTCTTTATTATTCATCCTTCATTGTGCTTTTAAACCATAATATCTGTAAGTACACTTGAAAACACAATTAGATGTCTTGGTTTGTCATTATCAAAACGAGATCAAACGTCGTTAGGCCAACAAATTGCTCCTTTAGTTTATAAGCCCACTCTTCTTCCATTATATGCATCCATTTAAGTGAAAATTGCTCTACTAGGTCTAGGGAATACTGAAGTCTTCTTCCAATGCCCAATAATGACCCATGGTTCTAAACAAATTTGCAACATTGATGGACATATAAACATCATGTTTGACAAGAAAAAAGATTAAAACTATTAATGTATGCCCTACTAATGTGAGAGCATTATCCTAATATAATAGCATTTTAATAAAGTGAAGTCCGTACTACTTACCTCAAACTTAAATGACTTGGGTGTTGTCTTCTTAGCATATAGCATGCAACTTTATTGACAAAAGTAGATTCACTTAGACGTATATTAAAGAAAGTTGAGCAAAGTAATTATAATTTACTTTGATTATTCATGTATTTATTTAATCATGGTTAATCTTGTAAATCCTTAATCAGATTATATCTGTTGGAATGTATCAATGTCTTTATCTTCTTAGATTAATTTTAATTTTGACTTTATTTTCTTGGAAATCAAACTATCATTAGAAAGAAATTTCACAGGAAGCTTTACGTGTTGATGGTTCATGTTGTTAAATTTGTCTGTTGGACAAGTACTTCAAAAAAAAAAAAAATTTATGACAACTACCATTCTGGTTGAAATTATATATAATTTTTTCATCTAACTTGAAAAATTATATTAAGAAAATAAGCATTCAAGGAGTTGATTATTCTATGATCTTTCTATTAGGTTGAGACTCAACTAAGTCTCTCTAAACTTGTGTATTCTAAACTGGGATTACACTTGTACGAGCTAGAAAAGAACCTAGGAGGTTTTGTATTTTTTATCTTTATGTAGTTGGCTGTATCACTAGGGGGACTGAGTGTCTTGAGTGTTTCTATAATAGGGGTGTAGCCTTGCGGAGACCGGTCTTAAGTGCAGTTGCATTAACTGTTGGTAAAAGTGCCAAAAAAGTGTCAAAGAAAGGGACAGTTGTCTTGAATTAAGTGTTATTAAGATTATTTGGAATCCGATTGTAGTGAAAATTCTCAAACTAGTTTGGTTGGAGTGTAG
This sequence comes from Malania oleifera, assembly GCF_029873635.1. Classification (NCBI taxonomy): domain Eukaryota; kingdom Viridiplantae; phylum Streptophyta; class Magnoliopsida; order Santalales; family Ximeniaceae; genus Malania; species Malania oleifera. The sequence goes on from NC_080420.1 coordinate 84,860,313, forward strand.
GTTGGTGACCCAACCACAATAAATCTAGTACCTCTCTCATTCTCATTTAGGGTTTGATTATAATCTTATCTTGTGGTTGTTGTGTGGTTGTGTTTTAATTTCATCACCTCATTTACCTATATTGATCTAAATCATCATTTTGAATTAAAAATAATTTAAACTAGTCTTAAATTTTAAAACACCTAATTTGGCCCATAACTAGCCATGTGTCAAGCTGGGGGACGACCAAACTCAATTTAAAATAATATTACAACTTAGATAGATTACAAATGACCTCATATGTATTATGTCAAGTAATATGAGCTAAAAATGCATATGTTTGCATTCCTATTTTGAATTGTACAACCTCAACTATTCAATCTATAACATACACTAAAAGTGAGTTTTGAATCTTTAAGTGCTAACACATGGTGCTCATTTTTGCATTTTATTACTTAAGTGGGTTTAGGGCAAATCATTGATGAGCAAGTACTTGATTTTTGTTTATATCCGAATGGATTTAGGGAGATAGGTTTGTCTTTTAGGTTTAGGTCAATTAGGATAATGACTTGAGTTTGCTCTTTTAGGTTTGGGTTAGATGGACGAGTTTGGGTTGATTAAGAGAACCAACCCTTCTGATGACATTTTTTCTTAATTGACCAAATTGCATATTTTTTATAATTCCTATGACGAAAAATTTAGGTTGGAATAGTTTTAATTTTTCATCTTAATGCATTTTTAAATTGGTTATTACTAGCGTTCCATTATTTAAGCCTTTCATTTGACATATTTGATAAGTCGATGTGCTATTTATATTCATTTATATTGTGAAGAACATTTTTAAATATGTGAATTTCAACATCATTTGTATGCATGACATGAGGGTTTTTTACATGAGGTTTTTTTTATTTAAATTCTAAATATTAAAACGAAATTTTGTGCCATTTATTATAGATGTAAACAAGGTAGATTTTGAGCAAAAGGGGCAAAACTAAATTCGATTGAGGTTGATGTAATCTTCATCTGTTATTTCTCCATGTATGGGATGATGATACATGGGTGTGATGAAGGGGTCATCATCTGTTTCCATCGGATCCAGAGAATCTAGCAAATGGTAAGGTGGTGGCCTAAGAGCTGGCAATATGTCTGGAATGGAATGGAGGATCTCAGGACATAACTTAAAATCATTCATTTCATGGAGGAAATTGAGGAGTGGGAGCTTGTAATTGGGCAATGAGTTGGGAAAATCATGTAGAGTGTCGCATTCATATGCACTGTTCTATGACCAAAGGAGATTCCTTGCTGAGTTGTAGAAATACGGTCTATGTAGGATGAAGACACTATGAACAATTGATGCGATCTGTGGTTCAAGCTTCTAGAGGTTGTGATTTCCCATGAGATTGGTCAACTTTTTCCTCCAGGTGAGAAATGGGTCAAACCATTGTAAAAAAGTCCATAGTAGAGAGACTTGATTAGCTGGATCATGGAGATGAGTGTAGGTTTCCTATAGAGGTATGAATACAGCATGGACCTGTAAAATAGAAACATACCACATATACCATGTATCATTAGTATCAAAAGACGAAGGCTTGATAATGTATGGATTGAGGAAAGGATAAGATGGAAAGGTGAGGTGGTGGCTTATCCTGTCAGCATAAGATCTGAAGTGGGTAATGGCAAGAGTTTTTAACTGGGCTGAGTTTAGATTCTGTGAAGGGATTTCATGAGAGAAAAACATCTAAGTAGAGGCACTTAGATGAAGGATGTCTGAGGTTGAGGATAAGGCCATGAAGATCAAAGGGATGGCTTGGTGGCTTGAGATTAAGAAAGCAATTTTGCGGGGGTGAGAGAGCATGTCAGATAGAACATTGTGGATGCCTTTTATATGTTTCATAGAGAAAGCATATCTGGAAAACCAATCCTTTAACCTGAGAATTTGTGGATCAGGAAGAATCTTATTTTTGAAAATAAGCATGATGAGAAAAGATGAACTGTTCATTTCAATGGTGAAATGTTTAATTCTAACATAAAAGTTAAATTTCTGAATCCCATTTTTTACCATAAGAATTTCTTTGAAGACTGTGTGATAGTGCTTTTATGAATCCTTGAATTCCCCACTGGCGTGTCCATAATAGGACCTTATTTTTTATTTTTCTTCAAGTAATAATGCTCCCCAGTAATGGTCACTGGCATCAATCTGGAGGATAAGATTTCCCATGGATGGAATAGTCAAAGGTGGTGGATTTTCTGCAACTTTTTTGAGATGTTGGACAGCCTTTGCCTAGTCAAGGCCCTATGGGGGTGGCTTTTTTCTTCAAGAGCCTTACCAGGGTATTGGTAAAGTGACTAGCATGTGGGATAAAGTCTCTGACATAGTTGATTATGCCAAGAAACTGCTGGATTTGCTTTACCGATAGACTGTCATCAAGAAATTGCAATAATTCTCTGGCAAGGTAGGGTCTTGGATGGATGGTGCTGTGTGATATTTCCATTCCTAGAAAATCAATCTCACATTGGCCAGTCATGCTTTTCTTTTTTGAAAACATTATCCCATATTGTGATGCTAGCGGTTGGAAATGCCGAAGGAGATGATAATGATCAGTCTGGGACTTTGAGAATAATAAAATATCATCAATATATATAAGAGTACAATGAAAAATAGGGTTAAAGATTATAGTCATTGCTTTCTGAAACAGTGATGGAGCAATCTTCAAGCCAAAGGGTAATACACTCCCTTGAAACTATTCACTCGAAATGCAGAAGACCGTTTTGTATTTGTCGTCTAGATGGATCCCAAGTTTCCAAAAAGCACCTTTTAGATCAAATTTGGAGAATATTGTTGCTTCAGCAAGATGAACAAACTGTGTTCTAGCCTTTGGAATATGGAACTTATCATCCCTAATGAAAGTGTTAAGAGGTTTATAATCAATAATCAATCGTTTCTTTCCTCTAACCTTTTCTGACCTTTTTTTCAACATAAAAATCTTGACAAGCCCAAGATGAGCTAGTTGACTCAATCAATCCTTGTTTAAGTAAAGATTGACATTCTTCTTTGGCGAGCTTAAGGTCTGAAGGAGTCATCCCTAGATGAGTGGCCTTAGTTGGACTAACATCTTCATTTAGTTTAAAAGGAATGTGAATAAAAAAGTTTGGATTTCCAGAGAGGATGATCATGGATGAACTGATCATGTCTTTCAGCACATAATCTCAAAAGCTTTTCTTGAATGGGTTGAAATTCTGGAGAGGAATAAGAAAGAGAATAGATTTTGTTTATCGGAGTGAAGGATTTGTATTCTCTTCTGAATTTGATCCCTGAAGAGAGAATCCTTAGGGATTTTGAAAGACAGTAGACATCCCATCCGAGAAGAACATCTTTTTGAGGAAGTGGACTACCAATAACATGAGTCCAAATGGTGCAATTAGGAGGGAGTTTAATCCTAATTTTCTTTTTTAAAATAAGAGAAGTGGCAAAAATTTGATCATTTGCAGCTCTAAAAAATTGAATGTGGGGGGACCAACAATCAGAAGGTAGCACTTAAGGTTCAACCAAGGTCTTATAAGAACCAGTATCAATATATACAATGGCAGATATAGGTTTACCATATTTTTTGGTGAGAAGCTAGATTTTGACATGAAGACTTATCTGAGATTGTTCAGAAGTGAGCAAAGTTTGAACATTAAAAATCTCTTCTGAATAAGATTCTTCAGACTCAGACTCTTTTGAATCAGTGAGGACAAGGATAGTTTCCTCAGTCATTTATTCTTTTTCTAATAGTATAGATTCAACATCAACCTCAAGATCTTCAGATTGCAATTGTTGGGCCAATTTTGCAGATTTTGCTCTATTTTCAGGACATTGTTTTTGCATAATGACCTTTCTTCTTGCAAATAAAACATTGAGGAGATTTTGTTATGGCCCTGTTTTGACTTTTTCTTGAAAAATCTGAATTGCTTTGATTTCCTCAAATTCCTTTTGGATTTATCAAAGCTAATTTCTTTGAAATGCTTTTTCTTCTTAGGAATGCAGATGCAATCTTTTTATTTGCATTTGATCTGCAGATAAGGCTTTTTGCATTACTTTGTAATCTTATGATTCTTCTTCAACATCTTTGAGAACAACTTATGTGTATCACATAGTTTTTCAAGAGCAGAAAGGGCTAACTGGTGAATTTCTCCAATAGAGATTTCTTTGAGTGATCATGAGAGAGATGAAATCTTTCTCTGCAGTTCTGGCTAGATATCTTCTGGTAAAGAATTAATATAAACTTGTTTGAAATTTTCATCATTAAAACCACCAAGAAGATATTATCGTCTGTACATTATTTGATAATGGAAATCAAGATCTTTTCTCTTCAAGGAGCAGCAACTCATTTCAAAATACTCTTGTCTAACCTCATTAGCATGAGTATCAGGGTCTCTAATAAACTCTCGATAAAGAGTTCCCAAAGCATAGGAGGGAGTCTAGGATTTAACGAATTGTATCTGTCTGTAATCACCAAGACTTTGAAACCAGTCTCTTAATGTTCCAATAAATCTAGATGTGAATTCAATAATAACTGTTTCTAAAGTATTCTCAGGTTTAGAGAGTTGAAGATCAATCTGTGCACAAAATTCACCAATCCATTCTCTCCGTTTAATTGGAGGCAATCCTTCAAAAAAGAACCAAGAACCATTGGTAGGATTTTGAGGAGTAAACTGTTGAGTAGTCAAATTAGCCTCACTAGGTTTTTCCACAATAGGAATTATGGTGTTAGATTCCTTATGAAATTCTTGTGTTCTAGATGATCTAGGATCAGTAGGAGAAGCCATCAACATATGGGTGAGATTAGTAATCTCTTGCTCTGAGGAAGACAATGTTTCAATGGAAACATCACTGTTACTGTCATCATCAAAAGGTAATTCAGGACTAAAGTTTGCAAGCAAAGATGAAGTCTGATTAGGAGGTAAAAAAAAAGCTTTTTAAGTTTTTGATCAATAGACTTGGAGGGCAAGGGTTTTACTAGGATTGGAGATTTTGAATACATGGGTTTTGGTGGGATAAGAGAGTGTCTCCTAAAGATTTTAGCCGTTGATTTGAAATGTTCGGAATAATCTAGTAGGTACGACGGAGATGGAGGTGACTGAGAAATCAAAGAGTAAGGAGGAGTATAGGGAAAAACCTTAAGAATATAGGTATATGGTGGGGATAGATGATGGTCTTGCTCTATTTGAGATAATTGGTCTTTAAGCCTTTTGATTTCTGCTTCTTTTTCATCAAACATTGTTCCATAGTATCCTACAGAAATATATTGCCTGAGCTCGGCACCAAGACTGTCAATTCTTCTTTTTAGATTAGAATACATAGCTTCAATTCTAGAATCAATGTGACCAAGGCGTTGGTCCATTTGAGTGCCATGATGTATAAGCTTATGAACCTTATGATCAATGGTAGATAAAGTTGTATTCTGGGACCTAGCATTTTGAGTTTGCCAATTCAAGACTTGTTCGGCCTGTGAGGGAACTTTTCTAGAACTATCTAGTTGAACTTCAGAAGGTTGAACGAAAGGTGTAGAATGAAGGTTGGATTCTGTGTATGACCTTGGTTCAAAGGGAGGAAAATGTTTGTCATATGGGGAAGCCATGAAACAGGGAATTGGTTGTGAATGGGTTTGGCTAAAATTGGGGTTTAGAATTGAATTTTCTAGAGGATCTGAGGTAATTAAGCCTTCTTGTTTGAGGATTTCAAAAGCACTTTCATATATCCAGAGAGGCTTAGGTTTAGTAGATGATTTTCGAATTCCTATCCATAGACCTTTTGGATCATCAAGTCTTTTGTGAATAATGGGAGGTCTGCATGTTGCCCTGGTATCATTTTTATGTGAAGAATGGCAATCACAATCAGGATCACACATGGAAGGATCAACATCCCAGATAAAATGTCCTTCAATTTTGTCAGTGTAGATGGGAGATCCATCTGCTTCAACACTGCTTAAAGGAATATCTTCCTCAAAAGTAACTGGTTGTATCATCAGAGATTGGAAAACTAGAGGTGTGCTAGATGAAACCACATCTTTTGGATTAAACACAGTTTTCACCGTTCCATGTCGAAGTCTTTGAAATTTTGGATCTGTAAGATGGATGGGTGTTGATTGCTGGTGAAGTTGCTTATAACTAGTAATCCATTCTGGAGGAATAAGTTGTTTTAATTCTTATTTGGGAATCTGTCGTGGAATTTGAAGGATGGTGGGAACATCATCTTCTCTTTTAGCAGTAATCAGAATTGTGTCTTCAAATTGTCCTGGGAGAGGAAGGTCAATGGCAGGACCTTGAAGTCTATAGATCAGCTGATAATGAAGAGTCACCATATAGGCTAAAGAAACCTACAAAGCACTGGTAATCTGAAGCTGAACCTTTATACAATTCCTCAAATTCTTGTCTTTTAGGGGAATATTAAAATTGGGGAAAAAGATGAGACAAACACTACCAGCTTGAAGAGTGGTAAGCAAAGTTCCAATGGCTGCATGCTCATACTGGGTATAGGTAGTATTAAAAAGGGTAATCTAGGCAATAACAGGGAGTCCTTTACGACCATGAAGAGTAAGAAGAAGATGAACAACTCCAAAGTGAAGGTAAGTATAACCTTCTTTGGTCCATTGATTGATCAGATCTTGGTCAAGCTCAAGATCAACGTACTGCTCTTTGGAGGAAGCTGGAATAAGACATTTATCAAGGGCTATAGTTTGGACATATTCTTTAACATGGGGTCTATTGTGAGAAACAAGGAGAGTACGAACTTGATTGGCTAAAGGTTTCTTTCTTCTGAAAATATTATAAGGATTTATAAAAAGAAGAGAAGTTTCCTGAATCTGAGCAGAGTCAGGAATATAAGAATATTCAACTAAGTTGGCAATCTTGGAAGAAGTGGTTCTTTTTATGGAAGGAGAAAGAGAAATTGAAGAAGAGAGTCTGGCTAGAGTGATCTCAGAACTTTGAGGGTAAGAATCCATGGGTGGAGTTTCTCTTAACTATTTGTACCTCGTTCTTCTAAAGTCACTTCTACGATCTTAACTTTCGTAGACTCTAGACAAGAAACATGGCTCTGATACCACATTAGTTGTATATTTTAATAGAGTCATAGATAAAATACTGATAGATTTGGTGCAACCCCAAGAGGGGGGGTGAATTAGGTATTTAAAATTTAATGCCTAGGTTAACAGGTTTTGTCAACAAAACAATCCAACCTAGGGTCAATCTACACAATCAACAAATAAACATGCACATGCAATAAAGGTGAAGTGCGAAAATGTAAAGAACAAACACGATATGTTATCAGGGTTTGGTCAACTGTGCCTACGTCCCCGCTTTGGCCACACCAACACAAGGATTACCACTATAATGCTCACTTAAATGGGTAGAGCGGCACCTAATACAACCAAGTCAATTCAAGGGGCTGACCTCAATCGACACGCCTTAGTAGGATGGCGCACCTAAATTTCCTAACCAGGTCTAAGTCAATCTAAGACTATTCTACAGGGCTAGTCTCCCTCTTCAGGCCCGTGCCTGGAATACAACCAATGTGTATAAAATAGGTACACTGAAATTAGCTTCTAGACAAGCAGATGTGTGCACCAATACAGCTCAGTCAATAATGCAAGCATGAATAATATGTAAATATACTCAGTGCTCTAATGTGTGCTAAACACTCAACCATGTATAAGTTTTTAGTTCATATTTAGAGTGTATATTCATGCAATATTTGAAACACACTATGTGAATAATACAAAATCAGATTAGGGTTTCAAAATATGCTTAGCAAGTTCAAACAAACAAACTCAATAATAAATTCCAATATTCAAAGCACACTATAATTGTTTGAAGCACTAGCTTTTGAGAAGGATTTTTGCACACAAAATTTAGGTTTAGGTATTTTGCAACAACAATGCAAGAACCACAAACCTCAAAGTTTTTCCACACTAGATTTATCTGATGATATCGGTGGAAGAAATTTAATGCTAAACTCTTTTAGAAAATTGATCAAGCAATAATGTAAATGAGAGTTCTAGCAATTGTGATTAAGCACACCACCCTTAGAGAATACTTACAATGCTTGGAGAAATCAAGAATGAGGAGTATGTGAGTGTTTGGAAGTATTGTTTGGCTAATATAGGGTTTGGAAAGTTGAGAGAATTTTGCCCTAATCAAGTTTGCTAATCCTTGCTAATCATGATAAATGAATGAGTATATATAAGCAAGGAGGAATTTTTTACCGTTGGTGACATAGTGGGTATAATTAAATTTGTTTAAAAGACCATTAAGAATATTAACCCTATTTACTCCATTTAAAAATTTGGTAAAAAATATTTTAACCCGTGAGGTTAGGTGCCCGGCCAGAGGTTCGAGTGCCTGAACAGACATAGTCAAAAATTCATCTTTTAAAGGTTCGGGTGCCTAAAGGGTGAGTCGGTCAGCTGAAGCAAAGTTAGTAGCAATTTGTTTGATAGTTCGAGTGCCCGGCTCATAGTTCAGTTAACTCAAATAGGCGACTCGGTCGTCTGACCTCTCTTTTGAACGTAAACGTTTGATCGCCCGAATAGTTGAAAAGTGCTCTGACAAGCGTTCGGGTGCTCGAGGAAAATATGTTCAAAATAGGTTCGGGTGCCCGAAAACCAAGTTAACATGTTGGCTGGCTCAATCACCCGAGCCGCTTTACATGGCATAGGTTCAGTCACCCAAACCCTCTCATATTTTCCCATTAAGTTCATTTTAGCCTTATTTTGATTCCCCTGATTATGATAAGTGATGTAGGGGACTTGTGTCATTGGTGTAGTTACCTAAGGTCCAACTATGGTTGTTTTGAGCATACCTACCTACCATGCATGATGCAAATTATAACAAGTCATACAAGCTCATAGTTCATAATAAATTACATCTTAGAATGAAGAAATAAACAAATGAATACAAAATACAACACATAGATCTTCATTCTTTGGCACGAACACCGCACGTCATCATGATATGACTTTTAGTCCTAAAAAGTGTACAAGGTGAACCTACAAGCAATTCTTAGTACGATCATTAGTACCGAGAGTATTTGTCATAATCAAAACTGGGTGTGACCTATCATGTCAACAATCTCCCCCTTTTTGATGATGACAAATGCTTTATGCAAAAGTGGGTACAACCAAGAAAGGCTCTCCTTGACTTTATGCATAAAGATGATTAAAGTAATGAGTAATAAACATTAAGCAAAATTAAGCATAGTAGTTTTACCCCACTTTTGCCTCTTCTCCCCCTTTTGGTAACAGAAAAAAGGGTTAAGCAATAAAGCATGAAGGCAAAGGATGTCATTTAGATACAGAAGGTATATTGGGAGGATTTAAAAAAAAAAAAATGTGACAGCATGTCGTTTGAAAATAGATCATTTCCAATCATAGCGTTGTATCTAAGTGACCTGTTTGGAATTTCCATAAACAATATATAACATATGTCAATTAAGGAACCCAAACAGAGTGTACATCAAGGAAGTAGGAGAAACATTCAGCAAACTGATAATCTTAATGTTCTATACTCCCCCAATGGATGATTATGCAAGGATGAAGATTAAATTTTCATTTGGATTTCACTTATCCTTTCAAAAAATATTTTCACATAAATTTTATCATAATCATCTTTTGTTTGCCAAAACAAGCATGTATTTCCACAAGGCATAGTATAATGAAAGCATGTCAGCCTAAAACCAAATGTTATACTTACGTGATAGTGAGGCTACCCATTATTAACATACCAATTGATACCAAATGATAGGAAAGCTAATTTTTGTGAAGGCATGTTGTTGTGAAATGAGCATGATATCTAATAAAGATTTTGTCAAAACATGCACATTGATATCACCTAGTTAATGTATCTTCCAAAGGATATACAAATAAAGGCACAATACATTTTTGTGTCTTAGGGCCTAATGATTTTAAAGTTTAGTGACTCCTCATAAGAATATGCATTTTCTTCATAAATCAACTTGAGTGAAATTCAAATGATATTTTAGAAACATAGCTCAAGTTTTAAAAGGTTTAGCATTTATAAAATGATATAAAGTTGTGTGCAATGATTAAAGAAAAAAAATCGGCAACATTTTGTTTGAAAATACGATCAATCCATAAGAACTTGCCAATATCTAAGCACTTTAAATATATATATATATACGCACAACCAACTCCAAATAATTTAAAATTTCAAAACAAATGAGCTAAGCGTAAATATTTATACTTTTAAGATTAAACTGCATTTGCACACAAAGTGTTCAAAGATTGTTTCAACCGTTTGGGCAAATGTCTACAGAAAATTCAGTAGCATGTCGGCTATAAACAAGACATTTCCCAAAATTAACCTGCACAAAAATGATTCTCAAACAAACAATATCTCAATAGTAAAGCATGTGAGAACCTAAATCTACCGGCAGACAATTCTCATCAACTGCATCCGCCATGCAGGAGGCTTTCTACTCTAAGCATGCATTTCAATGATATATTCATCCAAGTGCAAAACACATGCAAGTCTAAGTGCTGTCAGACATATATATATATATATATATATATATATATATATAATCATAAGCAAAAGCATAATCACCATATCATTGTGTCTGCGTGTGTGTGTGGTAAGTGTGATCGTCAAAAGAAACAAATATAAAAGTTGTTTTAAAATGCATACAGACCAAATAAAAGTGTATCTAAATGAGACATAATAGAGAATCAAATAAGGAACTGGACTATGATGAAGTGGATCCTCATGAAGCACTCCTGGGTCTCCCCGTCATCATGATCATCATCCTCCCCAACGTCCTCATCATTCATCTCTCTCAACCGCTCACCGAGGATATGAAAGTTAGCCCGCACCTCGGACTAGAACTCGATGAACTCACTGTAAAGGGAGTCAAGTCTAGCCTGTGATGAAGATGCCTGCTCATCATGAAGACTCGGAACTCCTGAAATGAGGCAGAGAGATCGGTGATGGCTACCATGATCTCGGCGCTAGATGGTACATGGGGCAGCTTCTGTGGGATCTCTTGAGCTCCTGGGTCTCTCTCATGTGTAGTGGGCAACCACATGTTGCCGGTGAGCTCGTATCCCATCAACTTGAGTGTGGTGGAGTTGAAGATGTTGGAGGGCTTGACCTTCTTGATGGTGGCAAGTGGCGACCTATTAAGCCTTTCCCTTACGAATATCCTAGACAAAATGCCACCGTAAGGTAGAATAATCCGCTTTCCTACGATCTTAACAAACATCCACTATAGGATTAATTTGGGGAGATCTAATTTCTTTATGGTGAAGAGGCACCACATCACAAAACAATCCAAATAGGATACATGATACCTTGATCTTGACTTGGGCAATATGTTATAGGAAATTAGGTGGTGTACCACCTTTGCCTCTAGAGTCAAGGATCTGTAGCTATGAGTGTGGGTCAAATTAGCTACTAGATTCGTCATAACTAAATTGACAAAGGTACTCACCTTGAAGTCCTGCTCAGCTATCCAGGTGGAGGAAGAATCGGGACAGATGAAGTCGCCACGTTGGGTCTTAAAAGTCTCTGCCTGGTAGGCATCGTCAAAGTGGAGATCCGTCTCGAGCACTCTGGAGTATAGTAGCCTTGGCCATTTTGTGCAAGATTGGCATAGAAGAGCCGAATGAGCAACAGGTACATCCCCCTAGGCTGAAAGGCGATGAACTCATACCATCCTTGAAATCGAAACATGTCTAGAACATTGTTGAAGTGAGTTTGCATGATATTGATATCAAGGATTTTTCCTAGAATGGGGTCTTTGAGGCGAAAGATTCTCTCATACTTGATTCACTAATCGGGTGTGGGAAACCACTGTTCCGGTGGAACACCTGTGGTGGCACGTCTCTGATCTCTGGCCATGGAAACAAATCTCAAGGAAAACTGGGCTAGATGTGGGAAAAACTGAGAGAGCTCTCAAAAATTGTGGGAAGAAATGAATATATTTTCGCCAAGAATTATATATATCAGTGCGGTTCAGGCGCTTGAGCATAAGTTTGGTCGCCCGAACAACTTTAAATACGAGCACTTGCAGAGTCTATTCGGACCTATTCGATTAGATGAATATTAGGCGTCATTTTTTGAAATTCAGGGTCAGGCGCCTCACTTGAGAATGAATTGAATGAACCGATCACCCAAAATCCTCGTTCGGTAACCCGAATATAAGTTCAGTGACTCAAAGAGGATCGGCAGCCTAAACTTATTTGAACATGAAACTTCAGCCACCCGAATAGTGGTTAATAGCCTGGTCAAACTACAAGTTCGGTCAGCCGAAGTGCAAATGTACTGTTTTGTTTGGTCGCCCAAGCTTGGTCAACTTGTTTTGATTTGACTAGATTTTCAAGGCTAGAGACCCTATGGTTTATCTATAAGACTTAGGGCATTGATAGAGCTTCAAGATGAGTTCAAGATAGTTAGTCATTTCCTAAAAACTCAGACTTGTGTAATGGATAGAGTATGCTAAACTTAAGATATTCTTGATTGAGCTTGAGTTAGGCAATTTGAAATTCAAATACAAGGCAAACAAGCCAAGTCCATTTGGGAGTGGATTTTTATTTAAATAGCCAATGATATTATATTTCAACCGAAGAATATATTCATTAAGTTCAGATTGATTATATACTTGAATTCACAGAATGGCTTGATTCTTCGAAATGCTTAGTATGTAAGATTGTACATAGTGGACATATTAAGATTTTACATTTTCAGCCCTTTAGAGAATACTGCCCCCTATAACTAATCCTAACTCCTAAGGAAGAATTGTGTGATCATGTAATTCCTGTTTGAGCAAATTATTCCTTGAATTTCAAGGGGTTTTCTTTCTTAACAACCCAAATCATTTTTCTTCCTTTTATTTTCGATGGGTTAGGAGTTGGTGATTTTTAAATTTTCCATATTTGTTTGGGTTTCACGCATTTTATTTTAAATGGGCAATCAAATTTTGTGTGCCCCTTCTTTTTACACAAGATGCATGTGGTGTGAGTGTATGGACCAAAGGAGCTACTAGCATAGTGTTTCGATTCTTTTACAAAGTACTCCATGTATAGGTTCTTTCTTTTCTTATTTTCAATTCCATTATAACCTATACCTTCCTTATCTAAGGTCATTTTTGTGCACCTAGCAATTTATCAAAGTTTTCCTTGCCTCTAGTGAACGTGTAGATGATCTTAGATTGTTCTTCTATTTTCTTCTCTAGATCTTGAATTTTTGAGTTTTCCAAATGTTTGCAAGCATTTTGAAGTTTCAAAAGTTCTTTAGACATATTGTTTGCTTTACTTTCAAGATCTACAATCAAGTGGTTCTTTTCATCATCATTAGAAACTTTAGATTGCAAAACAGTTAATTCATTTTCTAATGATTCATTCTTGCTCTCTAGTCTTTTAATTTTCAAATTATTTTCTCTTTCAGTAAGAATTTTTGAGTCACATTCCTTAATGCATGCATTATACTTGTTTTTTAGCACAAAGAATTTCTTATTTGATTTTACAAGTAACTTATGAGTCCTCATGTATTCAATTTGCAGTTCCTCATAAGATGGCATGCTTTCACTATCACTACTATCATATGATTCATAATCAGATACAACATTCAATTCAGCACACGAATCATGTTCATATTTATCTACTAAGATAGAAGGGATTGAGATAACCTCATCATTAGTTACAACCACATAGCAATGGTTACCTCCCTTGAGATCAGTGGAGCCTGAGTCACATGAAGAGATGACTTCCTTTTGCGTGGATGCACCATATCTCCACTCAAGTTCATCCCAGATCTGCTTGGCACGACAAGCCATAACCTCACATAAAACATTAGAATCTAGAGCATGCAGTAAGGTATTCATGGCATCAAAATTTACCTGTACTAAATTCCTATCGTGATTATTACTTTCACACTCAGATTTAGGAACATCAGTACACCCAATAGATTTCATAGGCACACAATCACTCTGATCAATGACTTTCTAGCAATTGTGATTAAGCAGACTATCCTTAGAGAATACTCACAATGCTTAGAGAAATCAAGAATGAGAAGTATGTGAGTGTTTGGAAGTATTGTTTGGCTAATATAAGATTTTGAAAGTTGAGATAATTTTTCCTTAATCAAGTTTGTTAATCATGACAAATAAATGAGTATACATAAGCAAGGAGGAATTTTTGACCGTTGGTGACATAGTGGGTATAATTAAATTTGTTTAAAAGACCATTAAGAATATTAACCCTATTTACCCCATTTAAAAATTTAGTAAAAAATATTTTAACTCGTAAGGTTCGGGTGTTCGAACAGACACAGTCAAAAATTCATCGTTTAGAGGTTTGGTGCCTGAAGGGTGAGTTGGTCAGCTGAAGCAAAGTCAGTAGCAATTTGTTCGATAGTTCGGGTGCCTGACTCACAGTTCAGTTAACTAAACTAGGCAATTTGGTTGCCTGACCCCTCTTTTGAACGTAAACGTTCAGTCGCCCAAGTAGTTGAAAAGTGCTCTGACAAGCGTTCGGGTGCCCAAGGAAAATACGTTCAAAATAGGTTCGGGTGCCCGAAGACCAAGTCAACATGCTGACTGGTTCGGTCGCCCAAGCCGCTTTACATGGCATAGGTTCGGTCACCCGAACCCTCTCATCTTTTCCCATTAAGTTCATTTTAGCCTTATTTTGATTCCTTTGATTATGATAAGTGATATATGGGACTTGTGTCCTTAGTGTAGGTACCTAAGGTCCAACTATGGTCATTTTGAGCATACCTACCTACCATGCATGATGCAAATTATTACAAGCCATACAAGTACGCAGTTCATAATAAATTACATCCCAGAATGAAGAAATAAACAAATGAATACAAAATACAACACATAGATCTTCATTCTTTGGCACGAACACCGCACGCCATCATGATATGACTTTTAGTCCTAAAGAGTGCACAAGGTGAACTTGCATGCAATTCTTAGTACAATCATTAGTACCGAGAGTATTTGTCATAATCAAAACTGTGTGTAACCTATCAAGTCAACAAATACAATCTTTCTAGTAGAATAATACAAAAAAATATTAAAAAGTAATATAAGTAGAAGTTATCCTTTTAAAAATTATCAAATTTGTCCCTAATTCGCTTAGAAACTTTTAGATCTAAAAATGAATAATATCCACCATTTACCTTCCTATCATTTATTGATCATTATTATTTTTGTTGGGTACCTCCTTAGGGGCGTTTGTTTCACGATATCGTTCAAAAATTTTCAAAAATATGATGTCCTTGACATCTCATTTGCATGTTTTGTTTGAGTATGAAATTTTCATATGATAGACATATTCACATTCTTTCAAATGTAATGATTCTCATGAAACGTGTGCATCTTATTCTTACTATAGAGACCTGAATAATTATCGTAATTTAATAACATAAGGAGGAGAGGAAATAAAAATTAAAGAAGGAATTAAACAGGGGTCTCGTCGACGAATGCAAGGGATTCGTCGACAAGATCATATGAGGGGCTTGTCGACAGGGACATGTCTCGTCGACGAGAAGATTCTGAGAGGATATATTGCATTTCTGAATTTCATCGACGAGGACTAAGCATTCATCGATGAATTTCCTTCTTGACCTCGTCGACGAAGTGACATAGCTCGTCGACGAAGGCCAGTGTATAAATAAGCCACACACTTGGGGAAGTTCTGTTCAAATCTGCTAGAGTGGATCGTTAGTGGGGCTACCTTGGATTTCATCCCAAATTCAAGGTAAGACTTGTTATTCAATATTTGGCCTTACAATAGTTATAAGAAATGTAGTACACAGAGAAATACTAAAGTTTTGTTCTGGGGGATGTTGTTTTCAGCGGGGAACCCTGCGGGTGTAGGACCAGTTATACTAGGAGCTTTCCAATAGTCAAGTAAGGGAAATATGTTATGCTATGGATTTCAGAATGTATGTCAAAAGATTATGTTTATGTATATATATCAGCTTATTGATCAGTTTTCTATAATATTATTGTTATTAGTATTACAATAGAATTATAGAAATTGAGCATGAGATTATGATTACTCAAATGTGTGGCATGAGTTTACTATAGACTAGTATGATGATTAAACAACTTTACAGATATCCAGTTACACAGTATATTAACAGAAAGTATGATTTATAGCATTTTCCAAAATGACATGATTTCTAAAACTATAACACTCAGACAGATATCACAGATATTCCAGAAAGATATTACAGATATTTCAGATAGATACTACATATATTTCAGACAAATATTATAGATATTTCAGTCAGATATTACTACAGATATGGTATACAGATGTTACAGTATATATAACTCAGATTTATAGTATGGAATCATGTTAAAATAGCAAGATAAATATATGTATATATACATATACATATATATATATATATTAGTATTACACAGTATCAGATCCCTTCGAAAATTTCAGACAGATTCAGACAGCAGAGCACGGTACCGTTGCTAATTCAGATAGAGTGCAACCACATAACTGAGATAGTATGTGGATTCCATCTAACCGCATCAGGAGAGATTGCAGACTCCCCAGCAAGCTGGGTTGAGGTGGCCGGTTAGACGAGATAGACTTGGAGATTGCCCGAAGAGATTGTAGTGGGCTAGATTGTCTGTTGATAGAGATATAGATTGACTTGCCTGGTAGGCCAACCAGAGTAAGTCTCGCCTACAGGCTACACAACCTTGTCAGAGGGGTTAAATCATTACATATAGATCCCAAGGTATTATCTTATGTATAGATATATCACACAACAATAGTTATATTATAATATTAGAAGTATGTATGAATAGAAAACTCAGATACACAATTGTATTTTAAATTATATTACGAGAGTTTTGTACATCATACCAGCATATTTATTTTACAGTGTCACTATTATATCTGTATATTAAATGTGTATCTCAGCCGCCACACACTAATAATAGCATATTTCCTCTTACTGAGCGTTGTCTCATCCTAGTGACTTACTATTTTTCAGGAGATTCAGCTAGGCGAGCACATCAGGCTCGCGGGTAGAGGACTACTTACGCTACCCATATGGAAGAGTAGGTGTACTTTGGTACCAATGGTTTGGGGTAGATTCCAGGTTTTCGTGATGTCATTGGGTATTTTATGATATAGGTATTTATGCATTTTGGGATTCACAGTTTCCTAGTATTGTATACAGATGTTTACAGTTTCTTGTGTACCGCTGCTTAGGAATGTATGGTGTACAAAGTTTCCTCAGTGCTTTTTAGGCCTGAGATGTTTCAATGGCATTTCAGGCATATTGGTTATGTGTTTTATGAATATTATGAAAAAAAAATGATGATATAATTAACAAATTGTTACAGTTTGGTATCAGAGCCTAGGCCACTAGGTTCTATAGACCCTAGAATGCAGTGGAAACAATACTAGAATATAGGAAAAAGGATTTAAGGTTTTATTCTGTAATCTGGATACATGATTTTCGTGGAGGTTTCTGTGTTTTGCCTGGGGTGGCGATTTTAGGAAAGTCATAGTAAACTATCAACGAATCGTGTGTTTAGGTTGTAGGATTGGATTTTGGTTCAGGAACGGGGGTGATAGTTAATAGAGGATCTAAGGTTTTAGTTGAATGAAATAAATTAGATATGTACGGGATATAGGATCCTAAATAGTGTTCTTTATATTTACAGGATGGATCCACGGAGCAGTGGTACGAATGCTGGAGGTGATACACCAGGACCCTCAGTATGGGAGGTAGAGATACAGATGTAGTGTTGCGCAGCGTCACCCAGCAAGTGATGGCGGATATGGTTAAGAGTGGGGGAGAGTGTGGTTGCACGATTGAGCAATTTACGCGAATGAAGCCTCCCTTTTTTGCTGGAGGACCTAACCTGATTGTAGCTGAAAATTGGGTTCAGGATGTTGAGGAGATTTTGGTAGTGTTGGCATGTACAAGCGAGCAGAAGGTGTCATTTGAGTCATTTAAATTGACAGGAGAGGCAAAGCGCTAGTGGAGGTTAGTGCGATTGATTGAGGAACAGAGGCCTGATCTAGTGCCAGTGACGTGGAGTCAGTTTAAGGAGCTGTTCTTCGAGCGATATTTCCCTACTATCGTTCGAAGCACGAAGGCAGCAGAATTTCTATATTTATTTTAAGGGCAAATGACCGTGTCACAGTATGCTACATGATTTATTGAGTTGTCATGTTTTGTCCCACATTTAGCACCAGATGAGGAGAATAAAGTAAGAAAGTTTGAGGAAGGTCTGAGGCAAAATTTATTTGAGTAAGTTATTAGTTTTCAGGCTCAGACGTTCGCAAAGGTGGTGGATAGAGCTACGGTTATCGAGAGTGGTATGCAGAGAGGTGTCGCAGTTTATAGCTAGAGGAAGAGGCCCGCGCCTCAGGATTTTTAGGCGAGTTCCAGCTAAAGGCCATGGAGAGGAGATCGATATGGAGCTAGTCAGGGACGGATGATGGGGCACGGTGGTTCTCAGGGTGGATGGGCTATTCCTACCTGTCCTAGATGTGGTCGGAGACATCCAGGTGAATGTAGAATGGGAGAGGATGTCTATATTCGTTTTAGGAAACCTAAGCACAGGTCTTGGTTATGTCAGGGATTGTTGGCCCAAGCATCAGCCCCTAAACCATTTCAGGGTGGTTATCAGGAGCCCCATGGAGGCTAGCAGAGGAACATTGCACTGACGAGAGTCTATGCGTTGACACTGGGTGACATCGAGGCAGTTGGAGGCGTAGTTATAGGTACCCTTACTGTTTTTTCCATATAAAGTTGTTGTTTTATTTGATACAGGTGCTACCCATTCTCTTATTTCATTGATGTATGCTACGTTAACGGGGTATGAGGTAGAGTTGTTTGATGTTGGGTTGGCTGTAACTACACCAACTGGATCAGTGGTGAGATGTAGAAGAATACTCAGGGACTTTCGAGTGACCATTCAGGGAAATGTACTACCAACTGATTTTGTGATATTAGACATGCGGGGGTTTGATATAATTCTGCGTATGGATTGATTGGCAGTTATTGCCATTTGAAAGAAGTGATTTTTAGACCTCTAAGTGAGCAAGAATACAGATTTCTTGGTTCACGTGTACGTTCTTTGCCACAACTTGTGTCAGCTATTCAGGTGAAGAAACTGTATCAAGATGGATGTCAGGGATTTGTTGCCTACATAAAAGAATTACTAAAAGAAGAACTGAAACAAACCAATATTCTTGTGGTTAGAGAATTTTCAGATGTATTTCCAGAAGAATTACCTGGTTTGCCACCAAACCATGAAGTTGAATTTACTGTGGATCTTCTACTGAGATCAGCCCTAGTATCTAAAGCACCTTACCGAATGGCTTCAGCTGAGTTAAAAGAACTAAAAGATCAATTACAAGAATTGCTAGATAAAGGATTTATCAGGCCCAGTGTGTCGCCTAGGGGAGCACCAGTTCTATTTGTGAAGAAGAAAGATGGGACCATGAGGATGTGTATAGATTATAGAGAAATAAATAAACTGACAATTAATAATAAATATCCTCTTCCTAGGATCGATGACCTGTTTGATCAGCTTCAAGGGACCCAGGTCTATTTTAAAATTAACCTTCAGTCGGGTTATCATCAGGTAAAGGTTAGGGCAGGAGACATTTCCAAGACAACATTTCGAATGAGATATGGGCATTACGAGTTCTTGGTAATGCCATTTGGGTTGACTAACGCACCAACAGTATTTATGGATTTAATGAACCGGGTGTTCCATTAGTACTTGGACCAGTTTGTTATGGTATTCATTGAAGATATACTAGTCTACTCGAGGAGTTTTGAGGAGCACGAGCATCATTTGAGGCTGGTATTGCAGACATTGAGAGAGAGAAAGTTATATGCAAAGTTCAAGAAATGCGAGTTCTAGCTGAGGTAGGTTTCTTTTCTCGACCATGTGATCTCTGAGGCAAGTGTATCAGTTGATCCGTGTAAGATAGAGGCAGTGGTGAGTTAGGAAAGGCTAGGAAATGTCTAGGAGGTCAGGAGTTTTCTAGGATTGGCAGGCTATTACTGACACTTCGTTGATGGTTTCTCCAATTTATCAGGTCCACTAACACGACTTATGAGAAAGAATGTAAAGTTTGAATGGACTGATGATTGTGAGCAGAGTTTTCAGGCATTGAAGCAAAGGTTGGTTACTGCCCCAGTGTTGGCTATTCCATTCAGGGAGTACGAGTTTATGATATATAGTGATGCATCGTTGAAGGGTCTTGGATGTGTGTTGATGGAGCACGGCAGGGTTATCGCGTATGATTCTAGACAACTTAAAGAATATGAGAAAAACTATCCTGTGCATGATTTGGAATTAGCTGCAGTGATATACGCTCTCAAAATCTGGAGGCATTATCTATATGGTGGGAAGTGTGAAATCTTCACAGATTATAAAAGTTTAAAATATTTCTTTACCCAAAAAGAACTGAATATGAGGCAAAAAATGTGGCTAGAACTTATTAAAGACTATGACTACACTATTAGTTACCACCCAGGGAAAGCGAATGTGGTAGCAAATGCTATGAGCAGGAAATCAATGGGACCAGTACTGACAGCTATGGAGATTTAGCACCCGATCCTAATGGATTTGGAGAGATTTGGCATAGAGTTAGTAAAGGATAATCCTCAGGCATTTATTGCCATCCTGGTTGTGCAGCATATGCTATATGAAAAGATTAAAGTCGCTCAGGGTGATGACACAAAATTAGCAAAGGTAATAACCAAAGTTCAGGATGGTCAGGGAGAAGAGTTCAGTATCTATGATAATGAAACTCTAAGGTTTCGCACTAGATTTTTTGTGCCTACAGATGATGATATTAGAAGAATGATTTTAGAGGAGGCTCACAGATCACTATACACAGTCCATCCTGACAGTACTAAAATGTATAGGGATCTGCGAGAGTATTTTTGGTGGAGTGGGATGAAAAGGGAAATTGTCGAATTTGTACAGCAGTGTTTGACGTGTCAGAAGGTTAAAGTTGAGCACCGGAGACCAGCAGGGCAGTTGCAGCCACTCTTTATTCCAAAATGAAAGTGGGATCACATCTATATGGATTTTATTATTGGGTTACCACCAGTACAATAGGGATTGAATGCTATTTGGGTGATCGTGGATTGTCTGACGAAGACCACTTATTTCATCCCCATTAAAGTCGGCTATTCCATGGACAAATTGACAGAAATATACGTTCAGGAAATAGTTCATATCCATGATATATCAGTATCCATAGTCTCAAATCGAGATCTTATTTCACGATTTTGGAAAAACTTTTAGGAGGCTATGGGTACACAGTTAGCATTCAGCATTGCTTTTCACCCTAAGATAGATGGTCAGACTGATAGGATAATCCAGACATTAGAAAATATGCTTCGAGCATGCGTGCTAGATTATGGGGGTAGTTGGACCCAGTTTATGCCGCTAGTTAAGTTTACTTATAATAATAGCTATCAGGCTAGCATCGGCATGACACCTTAAGAGGCACTGTATGGTAGAAGGTGTCGTTCTCCTCTATTCTGGGATGAAGTAGGCGAGAAGCAAGTTTTGGGTCCAGAGATAGTACAACGAGCGCATAATAAGGTCCGACTAATTAAAGAAAGAATCAGTACTGTGCAGAGTCAGTAGAAAAGCTATGTAGACACTCGCCGCCAAGAATTAGCATTTGATATGGGGGATCCGGTATTCTTGAAGGTAGCTCCTCTGAGAAGGAATTATGAGATTTGGGAAGAAGGGCAAGCTGAGCACTAGATTTATTGGCCCTTTTGAGATACTAGGGAGAGTGGGGCAGTTGCTTACAAGCTAGCTTTGCCGCCAGCTCTGTCTAGAATACATGACGTGTTCCTTGTTACTATGTTAAGGAAATACATCCCAGACTTGTCCCACATAATCAGTTATGCAGAAATAAAGCTTAAAGATTCATTAGTCTATGAGGAAGCACCATTACAAATCTTAGACCGAAAGACACAAGCATTACGCACCAAAGAAATTTAGCTGGTGAAAGTTTTGTGGAGAAATCATGCTATAGAGGAAGCTACCTTGGAGCTCGAGAAACAGATAAGATAGAAATACCCACAGTTATTCCAAGAGATCTAGTTATAATTAGGTAAAGTGTAAATAGTTAGGTAATGTTTCTTTTACAGGTACATGTATTAATTTAGTTAGTAAGTAGTCTTTTAGTTTTATATGTGTAATCTCTCAGAATATAGAATGTAACCATGGTATTCTTCCGCCATAAGTGAGAGTAAGTAATAAAATAAGTAGACCGTTTTACCTTTAAGGGATGATGAATCATATGAATAGTAAATTTCGAGGACGAAATTTTATAAGGAGGGGAGAACGTAGAAAATCGAATAATTATCGTAATTTAATAGTAGGAGGAGAGGAAAGAAGAATTAAAGAAGGAATTAAACAGGGTCTCGTAGATGAATGTAGGGGATTTGTTGACGAGCTCACATAAGGGGCTCGTCGACTGGGACATGTCTCGTCGATCAGAAGATACTGAGAGGATATATCGCAATTCTAAATTTCGTTGACGAGGAGTAAGCATTCGTCGACGAATTTCCTTCTTGACCTTGTCAACGAAGTAATGTGGCTCATCGATGAAGGCCAGTGTATAAATAAGCCTAAACTTCATTTTTGGCTGAAATTCACGCATAAATTCCTCTCTCTCTCTCTCTCTCTCTCTCTCTCTCTTATCTTCTCTCTAAGTTTCCGAGCCATATTCTTGCCGGTTCGACGATCCAAGCTCACCACGACACTCCTAGGGAAGTTCTCTTCAAGTCTGCTGGAGTAGATCGTTGGTGGGGCTGCCTTGGATTTCATCTCAAATTCATGGTAAGACTTGTTATTCAATATTTGGTCTTACCATAGTTATAAGAAATGTAGTACACAGAGAAATACTGAAGTTTTGTTTCAAGGGATGTTGTTTTCAGGGTGTTGAGCGGGGAACCCTGCTGGTATAGGACTAGTTATACTAGGAGCTTTCCAATAGTCAGGAAAGGAAAATATGCTATGCTAGAGATTTCAGAATGTATGTCAAAAGATTATGTTTATGTATATATATCAGCTTATTGATCAGTTTTCCACAATATTATTGTTATTAGTATTATAGTAGAATTATAGAAATTAAGCATGAGATTATGATTACTCAAATGTGTGGCATGAGTTTACTACAGACTAGTATGATGATTAAACAACTTTACAGATATCCAGTTACATAGTATATTAACAGAAAGTATGATTTATAGCATTTTCCAAAATGACATGATTTCTGAAACCATAATACTCAAACATATTTTACAGATATTCCAGAAAGATATTACAAATATTTTAGATAGATACTACATATATTTCAAACATATATTATAAATATTTCAGTCAGATATTACTACAGATATGGTATACAGATGTTACAGTATATACAACTCAGATTTATAGTGTTATGGCTATTTTGAAATAATGTTAAAACAGTAAGATAAGTATATGTATGTATGCATATATATATATATATATATATATATATATATATATTAGTATTACACAGTATCAGATCACTGAGGAAATTTTAGACAGATTCAGACAGATTTAGACAGCAGAGCATGGTATCGTTGCTAATTCAGATAAAGTACAACCACATAACTGAGATAGTATGTGGATTCCGTCTAACCTCGTTAGGAGAGATTGCAGACTCCCTAGCAAGCAAGTTGGGTTGAGGTGGCCGTTTAGACGAGATAGACTTGGAGATTGCCCGGAGAGACTGCAGTGGGCTAGATTTTCGGTTGATAGAGATATGAATTGACTTGCCTGGTAGGCCAACCAGAGTAAGTCCCACCTACGGGTCCCACAACCCTGTTATGAGAGGTTAAATCATGACATACAGTTCACAGGGTATTATCTCAGAAGTTCCTATGTACAAATATATCACACAACAACAGTTATATTATAATATTAGAAGTATGTATGAATAGAAAACTTAGATAAACAATTGTATTTTAAATTATATTACGAGAGTTTTGTACAACATACTAACATATTTATTTTACAGTATCACTATTATATCTGTTTATTAAATATGTAATTCAGCCGCCACATAATGGTAATAATATATTTCTTCTTACTGAACGTTGTTTCATCCTAGTGACTTGTTATTTTTCAGGAGATCCAGTTAGGCGAGCAGATCAAGCTCGCGGGTAAAGGACTGCTTACGCTGGCCTTATTGGAAGGATAGGTGTACTTTTGTACCAGTGGTTTGGGGTAGATTCCAGGTTTTGGTGATGTCACTTGGTATTTTGTGATATAGGTATTTATGCATTTTGGGTTTCATAGTTTCCTAGTATTGTATATAGATGTTTACAGTTTCTTGTGTACTGCTGCTTAGGAATGTATGTGTACAGGGTTTCCTCAGTACTTTTCGGATTTGAGATGTTTCAATAGCATTGCAGGTAGATTGGTTATGTGTTTTATAAATATTATGAAAAAAAAATGATGATATAAGTAGCAGGTCCTTACACTTACCTCTTCCTAGGATAAATTTTTTATGAGAATCCTATTCCAATAGGAATTATACTTTTGGAACAATTTGTTCTCATTATTTTGGATTTTGGATAATAATGTCCTTATAATGTGATAAAGTGCTCTACTATTTGATTTAAAATAAAAATAGTGAACTAAAGTAAAATATTTAAATTAGCATAAATATTAATTATTTTGATTATAAATATATACAATGTTATTTAAAGATATTGATTATAAAGTTTCAATTAAAATTTAATTAATTTTAATTAGGGAATAATTTTAAAATTTAATTATAAAATATTAAAAATGACAATTAAAAATACTAATAACATAAATTTTAGTTAATGTTATAATTAACATGAGGAAATTTTAATTAAATTCTAATTAGATAGTATTTAAAATGTTTATTGGGAGAATTAATATTTATGTTAATCAACATTTTAATTGATATTTCTAATTTATTAAATAAAAGAAATACTATTATCATATAAAAATTTTATACAATAATTAATATTTAGCTCGCACGTTCCTAAAGCCCTAGACCTTGGGTTTATCCTCAAATTAATTGGGCATTCACCTGAAGCTGCTATGCAGAGCGGAGCAGGACACTCTGCAAAAGAAAGGGTCTCTCCGGCATCCTCTGGTCCTCATTCTCGGTGAATTCGGGACACTTGAAGATGCCACTACACTTGGCTATATGGATGCTACTTGTGCTAGCGGGCTTTCCGGCGTCGCGTTCGCTCTCCGGTCCTCACTTGGCAGATTTGAACGTATTGTTGCCTCCCACGATAAAAAATCCGGTGGAGTACCGGCTTCGAGGAAGTGATGGCTGTTTTCAGTGGTATGTGCAGTGTATGCTCTTCATTTGATCCTATGTGCTTGAGTTTTGACATTACAGTGAAAATGCTCTCTAGCTTCCGCTTAGTTAGTGCCCAAGTGCTTCCCGACGGTGACATTTGAGTCGTGATTCTTTGAAGCAGTATTGTGTGGACGACATTTTCATGAGCATCCAGCAAGAGCATCCCTTATTCATTCACATTATCTTTACCACATTCGCTAATCTGTTGAACTGAGGTCTGATGAATCGCTGGAAACCACACCAAGCATTTCTTTAGTAAATTTCCCCTTACAATTGAGTCACGGAAATCTAGCAATATTTGGTGGCTGAGTTGGCCGTGTCTCTTTCAGCTATAACCCAGTAGCTTGGACTATGTAGCATCTCGTTAGATGTATTCTATAGGATAGAAACTGCACAGCACATTGCATTTTCTCTTGTGGGCATGGTGATGCAATTGAAACACTAGAATGAAGACTAAGCAGAATAGCACAAGCTAAGAATGATGCATAATAGATTCTAATTCTGATGTTTAAGTTGGAATGCGGGTACTGAGTGCAAGTACTTCTAGACCTTACAAATAGAACAGAGGGGGCCATTTTGCAGATTCTTAAAATTTAGGAAGGCTTAATATCTTTTTATAATAAAAGAAGATGTATTAAGGTACAAAATGTACAATCAAAGCGGGGACACTAAATCCTTAAAAAAATAAAAACAAAGGAAAAACTCAAAAAGAAAAAAAATAAAAGATAAAAGAAGAACGAAAACAGAAAATAAAAATGCTAAATCAGCCAAGAAATCCCTTCTTTAAACCCCTCTCATCATAGTTCACTGAATCACATACTTGTCTTTGTAAAAAAGAATATTATTGCTTATCAACAGCACGAGAAGCAAATTTCCGACCTTCATGGGATTTGTTGCAGATCTTCACATAGATGTAGTAAACCTCACTAGTCGAAAAAGAATGCGTGTTTTATGTGATCAAAATTTTGATTAATAACATTTTTTAAATGTAGCTCTTACAGCCTTCACTACGCCAATTGGGCTTTTCGAATGGTTAGTTATGCTATTTAGATTGAAGAATGCCCTAGGATCTTCCAGAGAAGGATGGATAAAGCGTTTGAAGGAATGACTGAATTTGTTGCAGTTTATATTGATGACGTTCTAGTATTTAGTAGAAATACTAAGGACCACTTAGAATATTTGAGGCAGGGGGCACAAGTGTTCAGAAGAGAAGGAATGATTCTTTTAGAAAGAAAAATCATTTGGATGCAACCTCAGATTGAACTTTTAGGTTTAAAAATTTAAGGGAGCGAAGAGGAACTTCAGCCGCATATAGCAGAAAGGCTATGTGAATTTCCCAATTAATTCAAAGATAGAAGGCAGTGTCAATGCTTTCTAGGATTATTGAATTACATTAGAAAATTTATAAAAAATTTGGCAGAAAAGGCAGCACCAATTCAAAGAAAGGTTTCAGTAAAGAATCCCTAGAATTGGACTTCAGAAGATACTGAAGTAGTAAAAGCTTTAAAGGAAGAAGCCAAGAATTTGCCAAAGTTAGAATATCTAGACAGTACAAAATTAGATATAATTTTGGAAACCGATGCTTCAGATATAGCATGGGGATGTATTTTAAAAATCAGGAAGATTGATAAAACAGAGCATCTCAGCAGATATTGGAGTGGATGTTTTAATAGAACAGAACTGAATTACCCAGTTCATGAAAAAGAGTTGTTGGCAATCCTTAAAGGAATTAGGGCTAATGAACTCTTTTTGGGTAAACCCTTCATCGTTAGAACAGATAGTTCCTACGTGAAGCACTTCATGAGAATTAAGTTAGAACGATGCATTCAAGCAAGATTGGTTAGATGAAGAAATGAATTACAATATTACTCCTTTAATGTATAACATATTAAAGGAAGAGACATTATTTTTGCTGATACTCTAACCAGATATTTGAATTCTTACAGATCTAATGGCAAGCAGTAGCAGCAGCAGTAGTAGCCATTACAAATGTTTGATTTGTTAGGAAAGATATAAGGTGGCAGATTGCCCAATTGCCTGATTTGTTGACAAGCAAAGACAGATAACTTTCAACTCCAAAAAGGGAGAAGGAAGTAGCAAAGAAAGGAGAAGCGTTTCTCAGAAGAGAGAACATTTAGTTCCAGTTCTGGAACAAAACCAGGCGAAGAAGGGAAGTTTGTCCAGGAAGGAGGATAGGCCCAGTGACAAGAGTCATATCCAGTGTTTTTTTTGCAGCCAATTTGGACATTACAACACTCAATGTGTCCAGAATCCTAGAACCAGGAGGGTAAGGAGAGAAGGCATGCAAAAAGATGACTCAGTCGTCATCAACAAGAATGTTTCAAGATCCAGTAAGGATAGAGAAACAATTGAAGTTGATTTTATTATCGAAGATTTTCTAGGAAGGACTCCAGAAATCGCAGAGGGAAAAAGAAATTTGCTAGAAGGGTTAATCAATAATCCAACGAGTCCAGCAAATACATCTTTTTTAGTTAATCTTAGAAAAGTGGTAGAAATATTGGAAGAGTTTGAAACCATTATTTCAGAAAATTTTAGGATTGTTAACAGGGAGAGTACATCAGAACTCATTCATCAACAGATTAAACTTAAGTTGAAATGGATATTCAACTGAAGAAATACAACTTTACTACCAGAGCGATAGTAAGTATTTTAAAGTATCCAAAATTGAAGCAATTTTGGATGAGAAGTGGATTGGGAATTCCAAAATTACACATTTCAAAAAATATAAACCTTGAACTTCTAATTGCAGTATAGAAGGCCTTAAGGACAGGAGAAGTCCAGTTTTTTGGATTCAACAAAACAGGGCAAGCTTTTGATTTCTTGCCAGCAATGGTAAAACATATGCTAAATTTCACTAATCCAGGACGGTTATGGTGGACTAGCTACATTGAACCAATTAAGTTGAAATCAGGAAAAGTTTTGTTCTGGAATCTTTTTCCTGAAGATCGGAAGGATGAAACAGTCTCAGATTTTCATGAAGAAGAACCAGACTGGTAGGATTTCCAGAAACATAGGAAATTCTATGAATTGGTTCAGAATTTATGGGGAATTTATCTTTTAGAAGCTAGGATGACTTTAGATTGTATATTCTTCTCTGATCATGAAATTTTGATTGCAATTGAAGAAAAATATCTCCAGAAATTTGAAGAAGCAAATTTCGCAGAATTTGCGATTAGAGCAAAGAAAATAATTAATCATATTAAAATTTGGGAGCATCATCTTGCTTCAACTCAGGCCATGAAGAGTGATCTTCAGATTGTACTTGCAGAATTAGCAAGAAAGCAGTACGATGAAGAAATCATAAGTGCTTTGAAAGATCTCTGAAGAAAGACGAGATCGTTGACAGATGAACAGTTCAGATGATAGTTCAGGTGCCATCATATCCCAGACCAGACTGAGTGGACTACTTAGAAGGGTCATATTAGACATTTGTCCAGAACCATGTCATATCCCAGGCCATGCCGAAAGGACGATTCTTCGGGTCATATCTTTTGTTGTTTAGTCAAAAGTTACTTTATTAATGTTGTTGGTAGTTTGTTCTTAGGTGAGTCAGCAAGCATGTGCTGTCCCCTCTTTCTTTTCTTTTTTAAAGTAAGTGAGTCAGCAAAACATGTGCTGTCCCTTCCTTTATCCTTTATTTAAAGTAACTTTTGCTTTACGTCGATATCAGACATCTGTTTTTGAGAAAGCAAGTTATGTTTATCCATTAGTAGTCGCTAGCCTATATAAGGGAGCTCCGACCCTTGTGTTCGGAGAGGGAAAATGAAGAAACATTAATACAAGTCTATTCAGTTCAAAGATCTCTCTCTCTTTGAATCTTTCTTTCTATTCCAAACACTATTGTGTGACGGTTGAAGCTCTAAGGAAGCCCAAGGAAGCTCGTTAGAAGGAGCGTTCGCAGAGGTTCCATTTAGACACCAAGCATACTAGTGGTATACGAAAGATTACCTATTATAGCTTTGTACAGGGTTGAAGAGAAAGATCAAGAAGACGTAATAAACTTTTATTAATTAATTTTCCTTTCCCCCTGGTTACTCTAGTCTCAGAATTGAGTCCAGTAGGAATTTAATAAAGATTCAAAAGAGAGAGATCTTTGAACTGAATAGACTTGTATTAATGTTTCTTAATTTTCCCTCTCCGAACACAAGAGTTGGAGCTCCCTTATATAGGCTAGCGACTGCTAATGGATAAGCACAACTTGCTTTCTCAAAAGCAGATGTCTGATATCGACGTAAAGCAAAAGCTACTTTAAATAAAGGATAAAGCAAGGGACAACACATGCTTTGCTGACTCATTTACTTTAAAAAAGAAAAGAAAGAGGGGACAACACATGCTTGCTGATTCACCTAAAAACAAACTATCTACAACTTTAATAAAGTAACTTTGACTAAACAACTAAAGATATGACTCGACGAATCATCCTTTCGGCATGGCCTGGGATATGACATGGTTGTGGACAAATGTCTGATATGACCGTTCTGAGTAGTCCGCTCAGTCTGGCCTGGGATATGATGACACCTGAACTATCATCTGAATCGTTCATCTATCAACGATCTCGTCTTCCTTCAGAGATCTTTCAAAGCACTAATGATTTCTTCATCGTGCCGCTTTCTTGCTAGTTTTGCAAGTACAATTTGAAGATCACTCTTCATGGCCTGAGTTGAAGCAAGATGATGCTCTCAATTTTTAATTTGATCAATTATTTTCTTTGCTCCAATCACAAATTATGTTAAATTTGCTTCTTCAAATTTCTGGAGATATTTTCTTTCAATTGCAATCAAAATTTCTGCATGCCTTCTCTCCTTACCCTCCTGGTTCTAGGATTTTGGACACATTGAGTGCTGTAATGTCCAAATTGGCTGCAAAAAAAAACACTGGATATGACTCTTGTCACTGGGCCTGTCCTCATTCCTGGACAAACTTCCCTTCTTCACCTGGTTTTGTTCAAGAACTGGAACTGGACGTTCTCTCTTCTGAGAAACGCTTCTCCTTTCTTTGCTACTTCCTTCTCCCTTTTTGGAGTTGAAAGTTATCTGTCTTTGCTTGTCAACAAATCAGGCAATTGGGCAATCTGCCACCTTATGCATTTCCTGACAAATCGGACATTTGTAATGGCTACTACTGCTGCTGCTACTGCTTGCCATTAGATCTGTAAGAATTCAAATATCTGGTTAGAGTATCAGCAAAAATATTGTCTCCTCCTTTAATATGTTCTACATTAAAGGAGTAATATTGTAATTCATTTCTCCATCTAACTAGTCTTGTTTGAATGTATCGTTTTAACTTAATTCCCATGAAGTGCTTCACGTAGGAACTATCTGTTCTAACGATGAAGGGTTTACCCAAAAAGAGTTCATTAGCCCTAATTTCTTTAAGGATTGCCAACAACTATTTTTCATGAACTGGGTAATTCAGTTCTGCTCCATTAAAACATCCACTCCAATATCTGCTGAGATGCTCTGTTTTATCAATCTTCCTGATTTTTAAAACACATCCCCATGTTATATCTGAAGCATCGGTTTCCAGAATTATATCTAATTTTATATCATCTGGATATTCTAACTTTGGCAAATTCTTGGCTTCTTCCTTTAAGGCTTTTATTACTTCAGTATCTTTTGAAGTCCAATTCTAGGGATTCTTTACTGAAACCTTTCTTTGAATTGGTGCTGCCTTTTCTGCCAAATTTTTTATAAATTTTTTAATGTAATTCAGTACTCTTAGAAAGCATTGACACTGCCTTCTATCTTTGAATTAATTAGGAAATTCACATAGCCTTTTTGCTATGTGCAACTGAAGTTCTTCTTCGCTCCCTTGAATTTTTAAACCTAAAAGTTCAATGTGAGGTTGCATCCAAATGGTTTTTCTTTTTGAAAGAACCACTCCTTCTCTTCTAAACACTTGTGTCACTTGCCTCAAATGTTCTAAGTGGTCCTTAGTATTTCTACTAAATACTAGAACGTCATCAATATAAACTGCAACAAATCTAGTCATTCCTTCAAACGCTTTATCCATCCTTCTCCGGAAGATTCCTGGGGCATTCTTCAATCCAAATGGCATAATTAACCATTCAAAAAGCCCAATTGGCATAGTGAAGGCTTTAAGAGCCACTGCTCTTTCTTTGACTTTTATTTGCCAATATCCTGATTTGAGATCGAATTAAGAATAAACTAAGGGTTTCTCCCTTCTTATTCTATTTTTAAGAGACTCTTGATTAGGTAAATTATACCCATCATCTCTTGTTTTCCTATTTAGATCTCTATAATCAATAACCATCCTGACTTTTCCACGTACTTGCTTGGCATGATTTGTTACCATGAATGCAGCACTCCTGTGCTCACTCGTACTATGCCTAATGAGTCCCAAATTTAATAATTCTGGAATTTGCTTCTCAAATTCCCTTATCTTTTCATTTGGATAACTAATCCCTTTACTCCTGATAATTGTATTGGGATTTTTAAGCACAATATCTACTTCTGGCATGACTTTCTGCCATAATGCCTGTGGATTCTCCGACCAATTTTCTAAAAGCATTTTTTGATTTCTTCAAGATTACTTTCTTCTTCTTCTGACTGATTTACCTTTAGGATACTTCCTGATACCAGTTCCTTCCAATTATCAAGTTTCTCCTGATAATTAGATTTTTCTTCTGATTTTTCTTCCTCGACTATCATGTAATTCTTTATAATAGTACTTGAGGATTTCAGAATGAAATGGTTGTCTAGGATTATTACTTCTGAAAATATCGTAAATGGCTGATATTTTCTAAGGAATTTACTTCTCAAAAGAAGATCATCTGGTAATTCTGGAATCAAGCAAAGAATCTGTTCCTCGTAATCTTTGCCATTCATCCTTATCTTCACATTTTTGGCAACTTCTCCAATCTGGAGTAATGCATTGTTACCAATTATAACCTGAAGATTTTCTGATTCCCAAGTCACTTTTGGAAATCTGATCCTCGTACAAGACCATGTACACCTAGTATCGATAAGGGCTGTACATTCCACCTTACTGATAGAAATGTTTACTAATGTTGCCAATTCTTCGATTTTGGCACTTAAAATGGATGTTCCCATATATGCTATATGAGATTGGTCTTCTTCTTCATCTGCATAGATAAGGATTCTTATGGTTCTTTGACCAACTACCCTTCTACTACTTGAAGTCCTTCTTAATTCAGATGGTCCAGATCCTTCTGATCTAGTTTCTGAATTTATATTTTCCTCTCTAGATATACTCGCTCTGCTAGGAGTATAATCACTCAAAGGTTCTGTTATAATTAATCTATTTGCCTCTTGTTGTATTGACTCTGGCAAAAGATTTTTCAATCTTTCTTCTGTTCTTAGGGTTACCCAAATCTGAGGCCAACTTAGTGCTCTTGGATTCACAACTTCTAGTTGTAATCATTTGACTGAGTCGGTTTGATTTGTTTCGAAGAGTTGAGTGAATCTATTGACTACCCTTCTGAGGGTTGGTTTCCCCGTGTTATAGAACTTTAAATATAACCTGGCAATGAGCCTAATGCACCTCCTATCTGAGCTACATTTTAACATATTCTGCCAGTCTCGCGTATTAACTCTAATCTGTAGAGTTTTCTCCCCACTTTTATCCTGAAGATCAACATGTAAATCTGGTATTACTTTTATCCAGGCTGCTCCTGAATGTAAGTTAGCCCTTGCTCCTCCTAGTAAGGACCTACCAAAATTACCGATACTTCCATCCATAACTGCAATAAGGATTGGAAGATCTTGCCCTTTCCTGACCAATGGATCTATCATTACCTGGATAATTCCATAGTGGACATATCTTGCCTTTTTATCCATTGTTCTCTGGACTTCTTGTGTAGTGAGTAATGGAACTATAAATGTTCCTGCATCTGTACTGGATACTTCTGCTGTTACCTCTTTCTCAATTACCTTTACTGTCTCTTTGTAAGGTATCCAAGAGGTTTGGTATGCTTCAGCCCAACTGGCTCGAGGCATCCTCCACTCTTGACAATCCCTACTTTCTAAAGGAATTTCAGTTTCTGCAGTCTACACTAGATCTCCTTCTTCTCCTTCTAGAGAAACTAGTTGTGGTGCTCTATCTACTGCTTTAATCATAGCTAGTCTTAACTGACTTAGCTTAAGATTATAAGGAGATTCATCCTCTGAATCTTCTTCTTCTTCTTTCGAATCGGAGTATTATGAGAAAATAGAATGAATACTCTCATCATTTGAGTCTATCTCCTCTCCCCAAATCAGTTCATAAAGTAGTTCTAAAGAATTCTCCATCACGATATTCTTGAGGCTACCCTTTCTTTTTTCTGCTTCTGGACAATTATTAGCCTTATGACCCTTCTTACCACAAAACCAACAATAGTCACAATTCTCCAAGGATTTTCCTTGCGGACATTTAGGATATCGTCCATATTTCTTTTTGAACGATTCCTTGACGTCTTCCTAACCCTATCGGGTCTAAGATATCTTTTTTCTGAGTTTTTCTGCCCTTTTCTAGAGTTCTTCCTTTTTCCAAATTTCTTCCAAGTCTTTCCTTTGACTTTGGATGACTTAATCTTCTTATGGAAAACTCCTCCGGCACAACTAGTTTCTACTCGTTCTGAGTATCTAGTTGGTCTCTGGTTATAGCCGTATCTCCCTGCTACCCCACTTGTCTTGGGATAACAATCTGGATTCATATAAGGCATGTTTCTTACATCTTGAAAAATATGCCGCTGCATATAGTAAAGTCTTATCATTTGTCTTACTGTTTCTGCTCTGACTCCGAGAGTATCTGATACTTCTGTATCTCTCTCTAGTCTCTGCTTAACAACTTGTTTTACCACTTCTGGCCAATTATCGGGTAAATTGTTGATAAAAACTTCTTTTGCATATGCTTGATCTTGTGGTCTGAGCTTATAATACCAATATTGAAATTCACAAAGAAACTCTTCAAAGTAACACATGTCACAGATCTTAATCTTTGTGAGAGCCATTCTGGCTTTTTCAACTAGCTCGTCACCTCTATCAACTAGCGAATATCCTACAAACTCATGTTTGAGGAAATCTGCTATGATAGCAATTACTTCATCTGGAGTTTTGATAGTGTTTATGATAATGGTATTCATATATGAGTTTCTTTGAAGTATATCCCAAAATCTCCAACATTTCCTCTTAGTGTGGCTACTGCAAATTTATATGCTTGCTCTATTGACCAAGATTCAATTCCTCTGCTAAGGATATGATATCTAATATCCATAGCCCAATCATCAATCGTAATTGCGGGATCCTTTTCGCAATTGAGCCTAAGGATTGTTCCGTTCTGGGGTACTCCCTCTGGAACACTTTTCCTTGGTTTGAATTCCTCCTGAATTCTTCCTGGGTAATTTAAAATAGGCTCCTGCTGTTTTGCCATAGTTTGGAGTATTTCCTTGAAAGATAACTTCTTTCGCTCCCATGGTTGTGGTTCCATTCTTAGGGGCTGCCATTCTGGCTTTGCATCCCAAGATGAAACTTCTAGAAAACTTACTTGTACTATTTCCTTATAACCTGATGGTCCTGCTCTTGCAGATCCACGTCTTACTAAACCATTACTGGTTCTTGCAAGAATTTTTTCAGCACTGGCTAGTTTCTTAGCCTTGAGGTTTTCTACCTCGTTAAGCCTTTTATTGATTCTCCTTTGAATCTCTGAGATTTCATTCTCTGTCCATTTTTCACGATGCAGTAATTTCTCCAACTCCTCCTGAGCATTTTGGATATCTTCTGTTATGTCTGACAAAACTTTTGTTTCATCAATGTCTTTGAGAGCACTCTGAACCTCCTGTTCCTATGCATCCTCATAGTCTTTAGCAGTATATCTTCCTGATATGTTGCTCCTGACTTGACATGATTGAAGATCTTCTCCCTTACTGAGAGATTGTATTTTGTCCTCATAACTTTTAATTATTTCTCTAATTTTGTTCATGATGGACTGACTTTCCTTCATTTTTGAAGATTAATGAGATCTTGGCCGTCTGATTCTGATCCTAGAGTTTTGTGGAATTGTTCTAACTGCCACTCACATTGCCTAATTCTAGATTGATAAAGACTAATCTGCCTTTCAATCTCTATTAGTTGTGATTCTAGACCTTTCTTAACTCTTTTTTGATCTATCACAATAGGATCTGATTCAAAATTGGCTTTAGAAGAATCTAGTTTGAAGTATTTTTCTCTCCAAACTTCTTCTATCAAATTCTCATAAAATCTTATATTTGATTCTATTGAAGCCTTCTAATAAAAAAGTGACCCTTGTTCTCTGTCTCTTCTGCTGATCATAATACCATATTTCTCCTCTTGAGAAACACTGATATTAGGACACAGGCTCTGATACCAATTTCTCCTCCTACTGGTCTTTCTTGTTAAAAAAATTGAACAAAAATGTAAACCTACTTTTAAATTCTTATCTCTTTATTCTACAGTTGAGATGAGAATTCGAATCTCTATGAGAGAAGTCTTTTTTCCTTCCCATGGTCTTGTTTTCCTTGTTTAGGATTTTGGTTTCTATTTCTTGTAGGCCTTAGGTTAGAAAGAGAGGTTGGGTAATCTAGGCTTGGGGATGGGAAGATCTTATTAGTTGGAAGATTGTCTTTAAGCCTTAGAATGGCGGAAGGATGATTGAGTCTAGGCAATTTGGTGTTCAAAAGTATCTTTTTCATTGTGGAAGTGATTATGGAGGTTTCCCTTGTTCCCTTGGCATAAGTTAATTTGAAGCAAATACAGGGTTGGGAAGATTTGGTAGGATGCTAGAGCTACTTGTAATGTTTGCGAACATGCCCTTGGAAATGTGTTTAGTGAGGGAAGTTACAAGGCTATACATGCTTACAAAAGGTAGTGAGTTTTACAATGATTGATGAACACTCACCCTCTTCTAAAGAGCTTTCTACGCTATTCTAAATATAGCGCAAGGAAACATAAAACTGATTGAGGAGTCATACTCACTTTTTACCCTAAGGCATTAGCACAATGAATAGAACCTATACTACTATTTACATGATGGTTGCCATTCCATGTGCACAAGAGAAGTGGCCATAGACAAGCATAATGTTCTGAACAAGCTCGACTACTGACAATGGGTGATCTAGGAAAATAGTGGTGCAAAATTATAGCCAAGGGAGAAATTGGAAGATGGAGGAGAGGAGGAGGGGAAAAACAAGAAGGAAGAAGGAAAAATAAGAGAGGAGGAAGAAGGAAATACAATTGGGGAAAGAGCACACATTTAATTCTCAATTCAAATTTATCAAAAACTAGCTTTTAACACAACTTTCACACTTTATTTATAAGAAAGAAGAAGAGAGGATGAAGGGGACTAGAAGGAAGAAGGAAGAAGCAGAGAGGAGGAATAAGGGGACACAATTGGGGAAAAGAACAAACATTAAATTCTCAATTCAAATTCATCAAAAACACATTCAATTCTCAATTAAAATTCATCACAAACTAACTCCTTAACACAACTTTCACACCCTATCCGTAAGAAAGAAGAAGAGAGGACGAAGGGGACAAGAAGGAAGAAGGAAGAAGGAAGAAGGAGATACAACTAGGGGAAAGAACACACATTCAATTTTCAATTCAAATTCATTAAAAACTAACTCTTAACACAACTTTCACACCCTCTTAATAGGAGAGCCTAAATTACAAGATATTTCACATATACTTCAAAGATACATGATGTTACAAACAAGCCCCTAAAATACACAAATATTGCAAGCTCCAAGATAGACAGAACCCTAATTTCTCCAATTAATGTCCATCCATTGTCCTATTTCGTGTCCTACATTGATGGGTTTTGGTCTTTCTTTGTATTTTTTTTCTTACTCTTTTTCTTTGCCCATTTGATCTATAATCCCAATGGCATCTCTTACCATCTTAACTTTTTTTGTTTTTTTTTTTGTTTTGTTTTGTTTTTGTTTTTGTTTTTTTATATATTTTGAAGGGGAGCTCAGGCGCAATAGTAAGGTTGTTGCCATGTGACCTGGAGGTCACGGGTTCAAGGCATGGAAACAGCCTCTTGCAAAAATGTAAGGTAAGGCTGTGTACTATAGATCCATTGTGGTCGGCCCTTTCTCCGGACCTTGCATCCGTGGGAGCTTTGTGCACCGGGCTGCCCTTTTTTTTTTTATAAATTTTTTTAATATATTTTATCAAGTAACCCTATATGACAACTTCTAAAACCCTAATTTCCTCTTAGTGCTCCATCAATTTTCTAATAGAGCTTAGATTGACACAAACATGCTTCTTACCTTGCTTGGTCCCCCACTCTGAAGGGGGTGGTTAAACTTAAAACGAAGAAAGAAAGTAGTGGGAGATGCTGCCTAAGCTGCAGTATGAATTGGATAGAAATAAAGTTGTGCGTATGCTTCCCAAATAGGCTTAGTAGAAACCTTAAAAGACAATTTTGGGAAGATATGGATCGTATCATACAATGCATACCAATATCTGAAAAAGACATTTATAGGAGCTAATTTGAAAGGACGCATTGGAAAGGACAATATAGGTTATGAGAGGATACATGGAGCCTGTTGAGATGTTGATTAAATGAATACCTAACTTGAAGATAGGTCTCTCCCTCCATTTATAATACAAATCAAATACATTCTAATGACAATAATACCATTACTAACTCTCACTAATTAACATACGAACCCACTTAATACTAATACTAAACTACATAAATAACCTCTAACACTCCCCCTCAAGCTGGAGCATAAATGTTATATGCTCCTAGCTTGTTATAGATAAATTTAACACAAGAACCCCCCAAAGCTTCGGTAAACTAATTAGCGAGTTGTATATTAGACTTCACATGAGTGGTAATAATGAGCTCCTGCACAAGTTTTTCCCAAACAAAGTGGCAATCAACTTCAATGTGTTTCATCTGCTCTTGAAAGACCGGGTTGGAGGCAATATGAAGAGCAACTTGATTATCACACATCAACTTCATAGGTTGAGAATGTGAAAAACCCAATTATTCCAACATGTTTTTCAACTAGACAAGTTCACCATGTTGAGTTTTTGTTTAAATGAATGACCTAACTTGAAAATAGGTCTCTTCCTTTATTTATAATACAAATCAAATACATTCTAATGACAATAATGCGCTAACAAACTCTCACTAATTAACATGCTAACACACTTAATAATAATAATAATAATAATAATAACCTCTAACAGAGGTGATGGATATGGAGTGTTAATGGTTATTTAGTCTTTTACCATTTATTATTATTATGTGTTAGAGTTTTGTTAGTAATAAGTGTGAGTTGGCAAGGGCATTATGGCCATTCCTATTATAAATAGAGGGAGAGACCTATCATTGAGTTTAGGTCTTTCATTTTACCCAATTACTCAACAGGTGTGATGATGGTTTATTGTTGGATGAAATTCAGGCTTAATATGGTTAAAATGGAAACTCCTATTGTGGATTTGGATGGAGTTTCCATTTTTAATGATTATAGAGGTAGTCTGGTGAGGGTTTTTTGTCAGGTTTGGATGGGACAAGAAAATGCCATGAAGGTGATGGTCTTTTACCGACACCACCTATTTATCTAGAGCGTTGAGGGCCAAGTGCTTTTGAATGAAATGAGCTTGAGTTTGGTCTTAACTGTCAAGAAATAAAGTTGGATGGGGGTAAGAGTATGAAGATGAAGGTGCAACAGGAAGTATAATTTAAAATGCTATACAAATTATGATAGGAAGGGACAATTTGCCCTAATTTATTATGTTTTCTTCATTTCTTTTCTTCTGCCTCAACCATCTCTTTTGTTTGTATTTTGTCCCTTTCTCAATAATTTTTATTTCGTTGTCAATATTGTATATCAAAGAAGATTTTTTTTTTTTTTAAATTTTTTTATGAAAGAAAGGAATTTAAATTTTAGAATGTTATTAAGGTAACTTTCTAATGTTAATATATTTTTCACAGGTCCTGGGATCATCATGATATTCTATCTGTTCTGCCTGAATATAACTTGAGTAGTCAGTGTTCAATGAGTGCCAGGCTGATATCGATTGCCCCTTACAGCGGTCGAAAGGAGACTGCTGTGTATGCTGCTGATGTACATACAGGGATTGTAATTCGATGCATGGTTTTTATTGATAATATCTCCAGGATCCAGATATTTCACAACTCTATTAAACTTGACTTAGATGGGCTTGCTACTCTTCGTGTCCGTGCCTTTGATAGTGAAGGTATCCCTGAAATGCTATTATCACATATTTTTCTCATGAATGCTGTGCAGTATATTTGTTGATTTTTTTTTTCATTTTTTTCCCTGTTACAAAGAAATGCATTCAAAGCTAATCTGACTAAACTGAGGTCAAAGAGTTGTTCAGAAATTGTCCCCATCCTACTGCCCACCAAAAAAGAGAGATCTCTGTATTTGTCTGTTTTTGTTGTTTATGTTACATAATTCTTCTTGGGCTTGCCCATGTTGACTTCAATATTCAGCTTATGCATTTTCTCAATGATATGCAAGATAAGATCATATGAGTAGTTTTAGATAAGATCATAAGAGTAGTTTTATTTATTGGCACTGCTAATTCTGATAAATGGATTATTGGAGCAGTTTTGGCTGGAGAAAAATTAATAGAGTGAACTATAAACTTAGTTCAAAATCAGGAACATTGACCTTGGTAAAAATCAGAAGTCTGGAGACATATAAATATTGCTAGCCCAAGACTTGGGCATTGTGTGGTTATGCCACGTTATGATGTTGTGAACTGGTCACATATAATGTATGCTTAATTGCTTGTGTGATTTATGCATTGGTTATTTTTTTGTTTTTTATTATTTTTTTATTTTTATATCTGCGTTCTTTTAAAAGCCTTATTTTCATTTCCTTATTTGTCCTTCCACAAGAAATATGTCTAGGCATTAAATTTTGTTCACTTTTTGACCAATATTGCAGATAATGTATTCTCATCATTAGTGGGTTTGCAATTCATGTGGCTGCTAATGCCTGAAACTGATGGGTTACCTCATCACCTTGTTCATGTTCCTTTGAAGGATTCTCCTCTCAGTGATTGTGGTGGATTATGTGGCGACCTAAATATCCAAATAAAACTTGAAGATAGTGTATGTATGCTGCTACTAGAAATGACATAGCAAGAGTACTGAGTGCACAGATACTCTGTTTTCTATATTTGATTACATTCAATGCTGCGTGATGCAGGGTGTATTTTCTGATTTGTGTGTTGTAAAAGGAATTGAAATAGGCCATGAGCTTGTTTCTGTGCATTTGCTGGAGCCTCAGTTTGAGCACATGGAAGATAAGATTGTTCTAACTGTAGCAGAAGCAATGTCACTTGATCCTCCATCGCCTGTTTTCATCCTTATTGGTGCTGCTGTCCATTATGGTCTTAAAGTTATTCGTGGGAATATTCTTCAAGGTTATCTGCCATGAATCTTTCTGATACTGGTTTTTCCCTTTTATTTCACTATTGCTATCTAGTTTGATAATTATGCCAACTTGATTCTGATATGAATTGTAATCTTTATACCAACTAGTTGCAGTGGGTAATTATGTGCAATCTTTCTATAAATTCAAATAAATAAAAAGAACTCATCAATATGAGGATATATGATAATTTTATTTGAATTTATTTATTATTTTGTCCTAATTTCATTTGATAGCTGGTACTATGGATTTTAAACAAAAGATAAGTGTGTATTGGATTTAGAAGTTGCTACATTGAGTTTTTTTTTTTTTTTTCTTTTTGGAGTCTGTCTTTGGGAATCAAGCAGTTGTTTTGGATGCAATTATGGAACTGTGGTATTCATTTGGATGAGGAAAAAATTCCCTCAAGTTTCAAAAGCATTATAGAGCAAAACCTAATATGAGATTGACAGAATATATGCGAATACATGTTGAGATGGGAGGTTTTGTGCCAAAATGTTTAATGTAACATGGCTAAAAGTAGTATAATAGGGACTAATATGGAGCATTCAGATTGAGGAGTTTAGCACTGTTGTGGGGTGTTTAGTTTTCATTTGGCTAAATTGACCTTCATCCAATGCCTGGTCTCCCTCCTGTGTTTCTTGAATATCTTGAATCATTTTCTTGTTAGTTTCCAGATTCACAACCCTCCGTCTCTCCTTTTTAACTAAAATAGTTTAGCATCTCTACACAACCAAAATAGTGAGGGCAATTTCGCCTCAAAAATAGGATTTCCATGGGATTGAGATTCTGATGAAAAGAGAATGAGATGCCCATGTTTTTTTGTGAATCCTTCATTTCTAGGAATGTTAAAACTCCCGTCACATCAGATTTTGGTACCTAAACAAATATGGAATGGGGCATCACATTCTTGGGAATATTGAAAGATGCTACACACCAAACATCCCCGATGGTTTTTTGTTGCATATGGGATGGACGATGGGGATGAGTATTGTGTAAATTGGAATACTTGACCACAACAATAGGTCTTGCTCTTTGTTAATGAGATTTGTCAAGTACATGACAATGACATTGGAATATGTATGATATTGGAGTATGAAAGGTTAAAGAGATCTGACGAAGAGGGGGGCTCATCTGGGAAGTTTTAAGTAGAATTGCTACCGATATTGTTTTTATTTAGGAATGTAAACTTTGGAGGTTTTTATATATTTATTTTATTTTATTTTGAGAGGAGGGCTGTTAGGGGTGTATGAGAGGGGAGGTGTAAGGAGTGGGAGTTTCTTCCTTCTCAGTGCACACTTTTTTGCATTATTTATGCTGTTATATATTTAGAGTTGGGGTTCAGTGGTGGGTTACATTTGTGTATGGTCCAATTAGGCCAGTGTTAGGTAGTTTTTTGGAAAGCACTTTATGCAGCTTTTTGGGTTTTGTTTGCCTAGATGGTTATCGGGGAAAAGAAAGGGGGAGGGAGGTTTTCTTCTAGTATGATTAATATTCATAGTTTTATGAGGGAGTTTGCGTTAGGATACTGTCAAATGAATAATGCTTTTGTTTCTTGGTCAATGGTTGGGGAGAGAGTAGTTGTGAGTTGTATAGATAGGTATTTATTTTTTGAAGAGTGGGGAGATGAATTTCCAAACTCTTCTCAAATGGTTTTGTCTATGCCCATTTTCCTATTTTGTTAAAAGGCATGGGTTTCTACTCCCTTTAGGTTTAAAAATATGTGGTTGGATTATAAGTCTTTTCTCCATTGGTGGGGGATAGTTGGAATGAAGAGGTGAATAAGGGTTGGAAGGGCTTTATGCTTATGAGAAAGCTCAAAAAGTTGAAGTGTTGAAGAAGTGGAATATTGAAATCTATGGAGATAATAGAATTAGAAAACAACATTTTGTGAGATTTGTAGGTTAAAAGGAGGACTAAAGGGCTCTTCTGGAGGGGAGAAGGTTTAGAGTGTGGGTTTAAAACATGAGTTAGATGAGGTAATTTTTGGGGAAGTTAGGAGTTGAGGCATAAGATGAAATATAGTGGGCTAGGAGGGTAATTGTATTGCTAAATTTCTTTCATACTTCGCCTAATGCTAAGAGGGGGATTGTTATGAGGGAATTGGAGGTGAGGGATGTAGTGATTACTTCTTATCCTGTTGTGATAGCATGGAAGCTTACCATTTTTTATTTTTTATTTTGTTTTATTTTAATTTTTTGTAGTTCTTTTTTCAGAGGTTGAAGGTAGGCCAATGATTGAGGGTTTGGAGTGGAATCCCATTTCTATGGATCTGGAAGGCAAAGCAGAGGAAGGGACTTATCAAGGTCAACTGAGCTCAAGGAATTTGAGTAGTATGGTGTAGACTCAAAAAAGGTGACATTAGCAAAGGCGAAGAATCGATGTAAAGTAGGACTATAACATCGACATCTCTTTTGAGTATAAGAATAACCCAGAAAAATATATTTGATAGCATGAGGATCCAACTTATCCATTTTTGGGGTTAACTGATGAACAAAGGACACGCAACCGAATATACGAGGAGGAAGGGAGAACAAAGGAGTCTTAGGGAAGATAATTGAATATGGAATTTTACCACCAAGGACAGGGGATGACTTCTTATTGTTGAGGGAGCAAGCTATGGGTACCACATCACTCCAAAAAACTTTGGGCACATTCATTTGATACAATAGGGTACGAGTGACTTCAAGAATATGTCTGTTTTTCGCTTTGCAACTCCATTTTTTTGCG
The DNA here is from genome assembly GCF_029873635.1 of Malania oleifera. Classification (NCBI taxonomy): domain Eukaryota; kingdom Viridiplantae; phylum Streptophyta; class Magnoliopsida; order Santalales; family Ximeniaceae; genus Malania; species Malania oleifera. Next base: position 84,903,864 of record NC_080420.1, read on the forward strand.
GAGTGTGGGCACAAGGGGACTGATGGATCATATCCAAAGTTAGTCATATAAGTATTTAATTGGGTATTGAAGTACTCCTTAGCATTATCACTACGAAGTATCTTGACTAGCATATCTAATTGAGTCTTTGTTTGGGAGCAGAATGCACAAATGATATCAAACAACTTAGAACGATCTTTCGTTAAATATAATCAAGTCATCCTAGAATAGTCATCAACAAATGTAACAAAGTACCGAAACCCCAACTTTGATGTGATGTGATTAGGAACCCAAATATTGGAATGGACTCGCATGCAAGGACTAACCACCTGTTTGTCGACCCAAGAAGCAAAGGGAACATGATGATGCTTGAAATTGACAAGACTCATGCTCAAGATTAGACAAAGAAATCAAAGTAGTAAAGTCCACGAGCCTCACGTCCTATGCCAATTGTCTTTCTCGTCTTCAGATTCTAAATAATCACAGAATCAGGAAAGAATATGACAAAACAATTTAGTGACATCGTAAGCTTACTAACTGACATGAGATTGAAATGAGATTTAGGAATGTATAAAGCAGAAGGAGGAGAGATAGAAGTAGGATTTAATGTTCCTACCCCCACAGCAGTAGTGGACCCATTAGTAAGGGTAACTTGAGGTAGATACTGGAGATTAGAAAAGAAGTTGGTTGCGCCTGTTATATGGTCAGTGGCAGCAGAATCAATCACCCAAGAACTAGTAGGAAGGATACCGGATGACATATAGACTGTAGGATTACTTTACTGGGCAAAAAATGCGAGGTGATAAGAGGCTTGTTGAGACAATTGATATTGTAGACACCTTGAATACTCCTCTGATATGGTCACAGTATGTAGTTCACTCAAACAAGTGGCTAATGAAGGAACCATACTTTTGGGATTTGCAAACTCCATCCCAACATTCACAAACTTAGCCAATGATCATAAAATTAATTGTTGGAACAATCGGAACAACTACGAACAAGGTGACCCACCACAAACAAGTCACAATTAAATCTGTACAAGGCTGCCACAACACCAAGAAACTCAGATGCAGCCCCAAGTAGGCAACTCACAGCACTGGAACAATTGGAGGGGTGAACCACCGAAACTATGGTGGACAAATCACCAATGAACTTACCTAACACTGCCACAGCCTCACAAAAAGAGCTTATGAGCACTGCCACTGCTCCAAGAAAGTCATCGGTGACTATTACTAACACCGAACAACAACTAACGAATTACCACGAGTGTATGGTCACAACAAAGATTGGATCTTTGGGCAAAACACATGCTCAACATCTTGATATTTTGATATGGAAGGAATTAGAACATTGAATTAAAAAACACAGCAAATCCCACTGTTTCAGACCCAATAAACACAATAACCATTGATAAACAGCTTCATGAAGCATCAAACAACCATTCCTTGGTGCAGCACATGAGCAATTAAAAAAGGTGAGATCTTTGGACAAAAAACATCATGAAAAACTCCAATAGCATGTTAATAGAGGGATTGAATCACTGCTGGATGATATCAGGTCAAAACCATGCCTGGAAATAGCTTCATGTGCCAGCGCGTGGGGTCAGCCCTGGCAGTCTTCGACCGGCGTGTGAGGGCACGTGGGACACTGCCTGAAGATGGGATTTCAATGGGGGGAAGATCAGCAGTGTCTGTGGGTGACTATGGTGTTGTTTTTGCAAAATCTATAGCAGATTGATGTTCTTGAACTGGCAGAGTTTCCCAGAAAATTCCAGCAACAGGTCTGACTTTTGGCTGCTGCTGGCTGTTTCCTAGGGCTATAGTATTGCTGGAAATTCTTCTATGATGGTATACATGCAGCGGATTTTGGGTTTTAGTTTTGGTTTTGATGATGGTGGTAACAATTAGGGTTTAGGTTTCAGAATCATGCTCTGATACAATGTTCAATAATTGTGTAAAATGGGAGACCTGAACTCAATGATTGGTCTCTCCCTCTATTTATAATATATGTCAAATACAATTGGAATGACCATAATACCCTTACTAACTTGCTCTTATTACTAGCAAAACTCTAACACACAATAATAATGCTAAATGACTAAATAACCATTAACAGTTAGAACCACCATCAAAACTGAAGCTCAAAACCCTAAATCTGCTGCATGTCTGCCATCATAGAAGAATTTCCAGGGACACTATAGTCCTAGAAAACAGCCAGCAGCTGCCAGAAGTCATGCCAATTTCCTGGGCGACACTGCCAGTCCAGGAACACAAAATTGACAATAGATTTTGCAAAAACAACACCATAGTCACCCACGGACACCACCGATCTGCCTCCCACTGAAATCCCATCTCCAGGCAGTGCCCCATGCGCCCTCATGCACCAGTCAAAGGCTGCCAGGGCTGACCCCACGCGCCGGCGCCTGAAGCTACTTTCAGGCATGTTTATGACCTGAATTCATCCAGCAGTGCTCAAATCCCTCTATAAACATATTAATGCAGTTTTTTGTCCAAAGATCACCTTTTTCAATTGCTCATGTGCAGCACCCAAGGAATGGTTGTTTGATGCTTTGTGAAGCTGTTTGTCAATGGTTACTGAGCTTATTGGATCTGAGACAGTGGGCTTTTTTTTATGATTTTGATTCAATGTTCTAATTCCTTCCATAGACCAAAATATCTAGCTGTTGGGCATGCGTTTCGCTCAAAGATCGAATCTTTGTTTAGACCATGCACTCGTGGTAATTTGTTAGTTGTTTTTCAGCGTTAAAGGTCATTGGTGACTATTGGAGCAGTGGTAGCGTTATAAGCTGTTTTTATGAGGCTGTGGCAGTGTTTTATTAGTTTGTTGGTGATTTTCCCATGGTAGTTTTGGTGGTTCACCTCTCCAATCCAGTGCTTGGCTTCTTGGGGCTGCGTTTGAGTTTCTTGGTGCTGTGACAGCCTTGTACTGAATTATTTGTGACTCGTTCATGGTGGGTCACCTTCTTCGTGGTTGTTCCTATTGTTCCAACAATTAATTTTGTTATCATTCGTCAAAGTTTGTGAGTGTTGGGATGGAGTTTGCAAATCCCAAAGTGTGGTTCCCTCATTAGTCACTTGTTTGAGTGAACTGCGTATAGTGGCTATATCAGAGGAGGAGTATACAAGGTTTCTACAGTATCAATCGTCTCGACAAGCATCTTATCACATTGCATCTTTTGCCCAAAAATGTAATCCTACAGTCTGTATGTCATTTGGTATCTTTCCTAGTAGCCCTTGGGTTATCGATTTTGCTGCCACTGACCATATAACTGGTGCAACCAACTTCTTTTTTGCCTTCTAGCATTCTAAAAATCTACCTCAAGTTACCCTTGCTGATTAGTCCACTATTGCTGTTAAAGGGATAGGAACAGTAAATCCTACTCCTTCCATCTCTCTTTCTTATGTTTTATACATTCCTAAATCCCCTTCAATCTCACGTCAGTTAGTTAGCTTACAAAGTCACCAAATTGTTCTGTCACTTTCTTTCCTGAATCTGTGGTTATTTAGGATCTGAAGACGAGGAAGACGATTGGAACAGGACTTAAGGCTTGTAGGCTTTATTACTTCGAGTCACTTTCTCCTCCCATTGCCTGCACAACTGCAACTACAGCACTTCAAATCCATTGTTGTCTTTGTCATCCGTCCTTGGACAAGTTGAAACAACTAGTTCCTACATTGAGTTCTGCGCCTAATTTTGAGTATGAGTCTTGTCAATTGGGAAAACATCATCATATTCCCTTTGCTTCCCAGGTCAACAAATGGGTGTTTAGTCCTTTCATGCTAGTCCATTATGATATTTGGGATCCTAGTTGTGTCATTTCGAAGTTGGGGTTTCGATGCTTTGTTATATTTGTTGATATTTGGGTCAATAAATGGGTGGTTAGTCCTTTCATGCTAGTCCATTCTAATATTTGTGGTCCTAGTTGTGTCGCGTTGAAGTTGGGGTTTCAGTACTTTGTTATATTTGTTGATGACTACTCTAGGATGACTAGGTTATATTTAATGAAAGATGGTTCTGAGTTGTTTAATATCTTTTGTGATTTTTTTTTTCAACTAAAGACTCAATTTGATTTGCCATTCATTGAACATACTTGGTAGTGATAATGCTAAGTAGTACTTTAGTACCAAATTCACTACCTATATGACTAATTCTGGCATGACCTATTAGTTCTCTTGTCCCCATGGTTATTAAAATCGTGATATGGATAATAGGATTGTACGATTCTACGATCCAGATTCACCCAAACGATCCAAGTCGCAACAAAAATTGGAATCAAGTAGAATCGTGGTAGAATCCTAAAAGAATCGGAAGAATTGTAGAATTGGAATCGTAGAATCGTACAGATCCTACTCTGTTACCTGGATTGGGATTTTTTTTTCCCCTTTTTGGGCTTCAATAATATGGCCCAATACATGTTTTTATTCACCCAAAGGCCCCAAAAAGTTTATGTTTGGTCCAAAGTCTTCTAAAACTGGGGCAAAATGGCTCCCAGCCTCCCATCAGTGAACAGATTCAGCAGAATCTGCACATGATTTCCCTGGAGTTTGACACCTCATTCCTCTACTGCTCATTGAAATTCTGCAACCCTGCAGCTGAATTTCTCTCCTGTTTGACAACCAGAGAGCCCTCCATCTGGTGACTGGTGTTTGATCAGCAGCAGCCAGTGGTCTCGCTGTTTGATCAACAGTTCTTTGGTGTTCAACAACCAGAGTTACCAGGGTTCAACAAAAACTCAGTCCTCAGTCCTCTTCCTTCTTTGATGTTCAACAAGAACACATCAGTCCCCTTCAACTCAGAGTTGTTGTTTGATCAGCAGCAGCCAAGAAAAGAGTCAAGCCAGCTGGCCTAGCAGAGCTGCAGAGGTATGATTTGAAACAAAATTTTTGCTTCTTGAAAAGACTTAATAGTGAGCACTGTTTTTCTCCGTCTCCTTCTCCTTTTCTTGCTTTTCTTCTTTTTCTTCTTTTTATTGTTTCAACCTTTTATTGTATTTTTAACTTCTTATACCAACCAAGTTTTTAGTCTTAAGACTTGTCATAAAGTTCCACATATATAATTTTTTAATATTTCTTTGAAAGTAGAATTTTACGATTCTTGATCCGATTCTATGATTTGATCCTGCAGACCCCTCCAATGATCTCACTTAGAATCCCGGTTCTAACAACCTTGCTTCTGCTCACACTCCACAACAAAATGGAGTTGCAGAGACATACAAATTCTTGAAGTCTCATGTGCGGTCGTACCCTATCGCATCAAATGAATGTCCCCAAAGTTTCTTGGAGTGATGCTGCACTCACAGCTTGCTCACTTATCAATAAAATGGCATCCTCTATCCTTGGTGGTAAAATCCCATATTCAATTATCTCCCCTAAGGCTCCTTCATTCACCCATCCTCGTTGTATATTCAGCTATGTGTCCTTTGTCCATCAGTTAACTCTAGGAACGGATAAGTTGGATCCTCATGCTACCAAATGTATTTTTTCTGGGCTATTCCTATAATCAAAAGGGATGTCGACGTTATAGCCCTACTTTACATCGATTCTTTGTCTCTATTGTTGTCACCTTTTCTGAATCTATACCATACTACTCTGATTCCTTGAGTTCTATTGACCTTAATGAGTCCCGTCCTCAGCCTTGCCTCCTAGATCCCTACCTATTATTTGTGCCCAATGCTCCTACATCTTCATCTAGTTCGAGTCTTTCTTGTCGCTTGGATCAACCCAATTTGTAGGTATACAAACGGTGATTCAAGGGAGGAGAGCCTCCTCCAACTTCTACTACTGCGCCTCTAGTTCACTCCTTAGATGATCTTATCTCCCATGATGTTGATCCTTTTATAGCTGTTCAAAAAGGTAAACACACTTGTACGCAACATTCAATCTCTAATTTTGTTCATTGTGATTTCTTGTCACCCCTGTAGTACTATTTCGTTAGTGCTCTGTCTTTTGTTGCTCTTCCAAAATCTATTTTTGAAGCCCTATCCATTCTGGGTGGAGGATTGCAATGGTTGAAGAGATGCGTGCACTACATAATAATGATACTTGGGATTTGGTACCCCTTTCTTTTGATAAGTCTGTGGTTGGTTGTCACTAGGTGTACAATATGAAAGTCAATCCTGATTGTTTTATGGCTCGTTTAAAGGCCTACCTTGTTGTTAAGGGATATTCTATGGTGTACGATTTGGATTATTTAGGCAAATTTTTTTCGGTCACTAAACTTGCCTTAGTATGTTTCTTCGTTTCTTTAGCCAGTACTTTCATTGGCCTCTACCCCAGTTAGATGTGAAAAATGCTTTCCTATATGGTGGTCTTCATGAAGAGGTATATATGGAGCAACCACCTGGGGTTGTTACTTAGGAGGAGTCAGGCTCAGTGTGTTGGCTTAATAAATCATTATATTGATTAAAACAATCTCTTAGAGCATGGTTTGGCTGATTTAGTGTTGTAGTACTTGAGTTTGGCTTCTGATGGTGTGTAGTAGATGATTTTGTATTTTATCGTCATATTCCATCTGACAAGATTTTGCTTATTGTGCATGTGAATGACATTGTGATCATTGTTGACGATAATCGAGGCATCTAGGACCTAAAGCTTTTCCAACAAAGTATGTTTCAGACCAAGGACTTAAGACCATTGAAGTGCTTCTTGGGTATAAAAGTATTGAGATTTGGTACAGTAATTGTCTTGTCATAGAGGAAGTATATTCTTGATCTTTTAGATGAGATGGGGTTGCTGGGATCCAAACTTGTTGATACACCCATGGATCCCAATAGTAAATTAGTGCTAGATAATGAGTGATTGTTGCCTAACTTAGGTTAGTACCGGAGACATGTTGGAAAGTCGAACTATCTCTAGTCACTCAACCAGATACATTCTTTGCAACAAGTTTCGTGAGTCAGTTTCTAGATTCCTTGAGAATAAGTCAATGGGATGTTGTAATTTGCATTTTGATATATCTCAAAGATGCACTAAGGAGAGGTCTCTTTAAGTATTGGGGTCACACTTACATTCAGGGATATACATATACAGATTGGGCCAAGTCACCTTCCGACCAAACATCCACAATTGAGTACTGTATCTTTATTGGTGGTAATTTGGTGTCTCGGAAAAGTTGAAACAAATTGTGGTGGTTAGGTCAAGTACTGAGTCAAAGTATAGGGCTGTGGCGCACACTACATGTGAACTTGTTTGGTTGAATAACATGCTGAAAGAACTAGGTTTTCCACATTCTTAGCTTATAGAGTTGATGTGTGATAATTGAGCTGCTATTCGTATTGCCTCCAACCCGGTCTTCCATGTGGAAGCAAAGCACATTGAAGTTGATTGCCACTTTATACGAGAGAAACTTGTATAAAAGCTCATTACAACCACTCATGTGAAGTTTGAGTTTCAGCTTGATGATTTGTTCACTAAAGCCTTGGGAGGTGCTCATGTGAAATTCATTTGTAACAAACTAGGAGCATATGATATATATGCTCCAGCTTGAGGGGGAGTGTTAATGGTTATTTAGTCATTTAGCATTGTTATTATGTGTTAGAGTTATGTTGGTAAGCGTGAGTTAGTAAGGGTATTATGGTCATTGGTATTGTGCTTGACACTCATTATAAATAGAGGGAGAGACCTATCATTGAAGTTAGGTCTTCCATTTTACCCAATTATTCAACAAGCACTAGCAATCTGTTGCAGAGTAGGAGGCCTTTAAAGGCCTTATCCCCAGATGTATGTGTTCTTTTTTTTGATAGTTCTGTATCTCCCTCTTATTTGTTTTTGTGTTGTTTCCTTCTCTTGGAGGATTTGGAATAGACGCTTTGGATTTATTGGGGAAAGTTTAGTTTGTCCGGGTTTGGTGGTGGATATGTTGGTCATTTCTTTTTCCGGGTTTGGAAGGAGCTAAGATAGTTCAGCCCTTTGAAGATGTGGGTTGTATGCTGTTTTGTGTGGTGTCTCCAGGGCAAGAACACTCATATCTTCAAGGGGTGAAGACTTCTTAGTCATTGGTTTTGGATAATATTGAATATTCGGCTTCATTATGGGCTGTTGTTGCTGCCTGTTTCAAGGGAATTACTTTTGAGGATGTTCATCGTGATTGATTTTCTGTTTCTTATTAATTCTATTTGTTTTTCTTATTTTTGTTTATTCTTTCTCTAATAATAAAGTTCTTCTTTTACTATCATTTTTTTTTTTGAAAAGCTTGATATGGGAGTCAATGTGTATATGTATGGCTTGGCAAGTCTGGTCAAATGATCAATTTTTATTGAGTATATTTTAACGACAAATTGCACTTATTATTGAATATATTTTAACCTGTAAGGTGAATAAACGTATTTACACCCAAACACAATAATTAGGTTGTGAGGATGATTTTGCAATGCATTTTCACTTGGTCTGTCTTGAAATTTTTGGATATACGGTTGAGTTGATGTTGCAATAGCCCAAAGGAGTGCTTACATTAACAATTTTTTATATATGTCGATATTTTGAAATTTTATTAGGAGAAAGGTTGGCAGGGTGTCAAGATACCTTGCATTGCAATTTCAATGATCTTACTGATGGTCAGTTTATTGGCATTTACAGGGGTAACATTACCTTCTCCATATTATCGATGGTTTGCTTCAAACTCTTCAGTTGCTCAAGTGGACATTATGATGGGTATAGCTCATGCATTGAACTTAGGGGTAACAATTGTTACTGTTGAGGACACCAGGGTTGCTGGCCACATACAAATGTCATCTCTACATGTTGTAATACCAGATAATATATGCTTATACATATTACCTTTGTCTCTTTCTGGTGATCCTGTTGAAGAAATAAATGCTATTTCATCTGTGGCATGGTGGTACATTATTGCTGGCCACGAATATATCATTCATGTGAAGGTTTTCTCTCAGGGGCCTGGTGCACATGAGATCTACATTACAGAAGTAAGCTGCACATTATTTCGAGTTTTTATCATACAGCGAGGTGTTTTTTTTTTGATATTTTTTATTTTATGAATATAATTTCTAAGTTACATTGATTATGCAATTAAAGGAGTTTGGGAGTTTTATTCTACAATCTTTGTTAGTGTACATTTTTTTTTTGATTTTCTAAAAACATTTTAATTTAATTCAAATTTTCATGTTTGAAGTTTCATTATGTTAAATTGCATTTTCCTGAGATTTCGGATGCATAGTTTTAATTTAATTTGGTTCAACCTAACTCCAAATGACTTTGCTCAACGCTTGATATTGCTATCAATTTTAAACTGTGCTGATGCTCTGACAGATCAGTCGCATAATGTTCTGTGTCTTCTTGTTCTTCATTTAAAATTCTAGATGTCTTACAACTCCACTCTGTAGTATTTGATTTTCTTTTAAAATTTTAATTTAAAATTTTGTCTTAATAGTCTCACACAGAGAAGTGGCTTTAGAAGGTTGTCTAACTGTCTCATCAGCTGGATTGGTTGGTTCCCATGCAACAGGGGATAACATCCTTCAATAATTTTAATTTTCCGTCATTCTCATGGTGATTTTTTTTAGCTCTATTATAGATTAGTATTTCAGGGCAGCCTGTTTGGAGAATGATGGTGGGAAACAATTTGGACTCCTTTCAATTTTAATTTGCTTAAGCTAAATTGTTCTTTAAACCTCTGACATGAATAAATTTTTGGGTCCTTTTATGTTGTTCCATGTCTTTCATTTTTCTTGCATGTCTTCCCTTGTTAGCATTTATGGTTGTGTGAAAGCTTATTTTTTTTGTTGTATCTTCTTAATTTACATTTAAGATTTGTGAGTAAGGATATTTCTTTCTAATCAAGTTGCATTGCTCACTTGATTCTATTTTATCAATTGCCTCCTCTATATTTTATGCCATTTTCTGCATTATTTTCTTGGTTCTTAGCTCAGGAACCCCTTTCATGCATTGCAGAATGATGATGTTAAGTTGCACTACCTGTCTGAATACTGGAAGACCTTCGTGGCACCAGATAGTCTTGTGGTCAAACATGGCTGGAGGAATTCTAGGATCCTCAAAGCAACCTCTCCTGGACTGGGAAAATTGATGGCTTCATTAACTTATTCTAGTGGGTACCCTGAAAAAAAGGAGGTGATTCTTTTTTTTCTCTTAGATATTATACTTTTTAAAATAAAAAAAAATTATTTATATTCTTATTTTTTTGCTCTATTTTCCAGATAATTCTTGTATTGTCTATTTGTCTATTGGAGGTCGTTTTCTCCCCTCCCTTTTTATGTTTTTCTTTTGAGAAAAAGGGGGGGGGGGGGGGGCGTGTTGGTTTTGGGTAGAGGGAAGCGGGTTGTTTGACTCTAAAGGTGACCTCTTCCAGGTTGTCCAAGAAGTCATGGTTTGTGAGCAAGTGAAATTAAGCACAGGCAGCAATGGTAGTGCATCTCAAAGCATTCTTCTTCCATGGGTGCCTAGTGTTTATCAGGAGGTGGAGCTGAAGGCTACTGGGGGTTGATAACCTTTTACCTTCTCATCGTTTTCTTACTTGTGTGCTTGCTATTGGCATCATTGATGAATTTTGGATGTGATTGATTACTGTAGGTTGTGCAAAAGCTGGAAGTGACTATAAATGGTTTTCTTCAGACAAGGCTACCGTGTCCGTCTCTGCCACGGGGGTTATCCAGGCAATGAAGCCTGGTACAGCTACTGTTAAAGTAGTATCCATTTTTGATTCAGTTAATTATGATGAGGTAACGGTGCATGAGTAGTATTAATTCCTCATGTTTCTTTATTTTTTTTTTTGCTTCACGAGGCATTGCATTGATGAAAGTGAAGCTAATTCTGCAGTATTGTTCTGTGCATACATGATATCTGATACTTGATATGAATTTTCTTGTGTAACTACCTTTTTAGAACTTTGATTTACACATCTATTGCTGATTGTGTTCTTCTTGCTTGGCCTTTGACATAGTTGAGGGTGCCTCAGGGTGGTGATTCTCTATCTACTGCTTTGTGCGATCCCACCCTTGCTCAGGTGTCTTAAGCATCTGCAAAGGTGGAAGGGGAACTTTCTTTTGGGGGAGTTAGGGGACGCATTACTTCGATCCAGGCTTTTTTGTCTTTTCTTCCCTGCTATTGCTTGTCTTTGTTTTGGATTTCATTGGTGTCGCAGGGTGTGGATCCCCACCCCTAGGGCCCACTAGCCTTTTGGGGAAAAACTGAAGGTTAAATTTTTGAAATTTGGAAAAAAATGTTCCTTTTATTTATTGAAAAATGAGATTTCTGGAAAATGTGGATTTTGGGAGTGAAAAAGTAGTTTGAATTTCTTTCCAAGCCTCATTGTGAAGTAAATGGATCATCATCCCTTAATCATGCTAGTCAAGTGGTAGGAACGTTTGGCTAGAAGCCCTAGGCCAGAACCACTAACTTGGATGACCTTGAATTATAAGAATTTGTTTACCTTCGTGTGTTGATCACCTTCCTTTGTGAAGATAGTGGTGACATGTTTGGACCATCACCTCTCAGTTACGTACGATGATGATAGGGGCCTTGTGGGCCATCACTCTAAACAATTTATCCTTTTTTAATGTAGGAAAAAAAAAAAATAAATATAAAAAGGAAGCTATATTAAAGAGAGAGAATATACAATCCGAATGTCTTTGTTAAGGGAGAAGAATCATTATTTGACCTTCCTTCTGTGTGCTTCTACCAATTGTTTTAGAGGGGTGAGGTTTTCAGATATCGAATGGTATTGGTCGGCTTTATTAGTCTGATTGTTTGAGTTTTGTTTTATCTTTATTCTCTCTTTTTTCTTTCTTCTGTTTTTGGAGGATTTCTTGTTCTCCTTCTTGTACATACTTCTTTCTATAATAAAGTTGTCTTCTTTTGCTAAAAAAAATCTGGGCAAGAATAGCAAATCTTCCAAAAAAAATAAAGAAAAAAAAGAAAAGAAAAAAAGATAGACAAAAGCCAAAAAAAAGAAAAGAAAGATAAAGACAAAAATAAAAACTAAAATTAACCAGGAAAACCCCTCTTTAAGCCCCTCCCCATCATAATTCACTGAACACTTCCAATTCGCTGATTCCTTCTCACCCTTCTTGACCTTAGATTTACCATCATCTATCTGAACTTCATTTCCCCCACAACCAGACAATTGAGGACCCAATTTATTTTACAAAATCTGAGCTTGATGATCCTTCCCAGAAATCTTTTAAACTGGGATGGGCAATATTCCATCATTACCCATTTGCTCTTTACCCATACCATCATCTTCAAAATACAAATCCCCTCCAATCCTTCCATTGGAGGTGGCAGGCACGTAAGCTAAATTCCCAAATTGGTCAGGGAAGAGTCAGAAATATAGCTATGTTGATCCCAGATCTCATCCGAAAGTAAACCCCCATCACATTTGAAATCACTAATGCCTTTAGTATCATTGTACAAACCCCACTTCTTTTTCTTTTCCTTGCATATTCCATTGCTCTCACCTATTGGCTCCTCCACTATACTTAAGAGCATCTGAATCTCTCTTGAGAACCTTTTTTTGGTTCTACCGCTACTAGGTCTGTATGTATGTCCAGTATGAAGATCTAGGGTTGTATTTTTGATCACCTAACTCCGAGACAATGTCTGATTACATGGTGGTGTAAGGTTTAATAAAAGAGCAATGATCAATAGCAGTGAAAAGATTTTTTTTGTTTTCTTTCCCCTTCTGGGTCTGTTTGCGTCCTGTATGAAGATCTAGGATTGTTTCATGATGTTTGATTGCGAAAGCTCTGAGACAATGTCAGATTACATGGTAATGTAAGGTTTAATAGAAGAGCAATGATTGTTTGCTGCGAAAGATCAAAAGATAACAAGTGTTTTTAATGGTCTCATTTTATTTGATCTGGTAGCATAACTATGGTGCTTGCAATTAGTTTAACACGAGACCATCTTCAAGGGCTTGAGCTTTTATCAACTTCTCACTACATTCGAGTTGATGAACAGAAAAAAGGTGATAACAATTTAGTGTAGTTACAGATGCTCTCATTTCTGATCAGCCTGAAAACTTATCTTTTAACCATCTTCTTCTTTGAATGGAGGGAGTTTTGATGGTGAACAAGGGCAATCAGTTAAGAGATCTTCCTTGCTCTTTTGTCTATCTCACAACCGACCAAAAGTGGAGTTTGAGGTTGCAGTTGTGTGCACCTAAAAGCTTTAGAACCCCACCCCTCACTAAATCTTTTCTTGCATTTACAGTTATCTCTGTGAATTTAATTACAGTCATCTCTGTGGACTTTAAATTCATGAAAGATCTTAAATTTTAAAGAAAGCATATAACCAAATATATATAATATTCTGAGCAGCAGGGTGAGTTTACCTAAAACCCACCTCCACGGTGAGAACCCATCACCAATCTGGTTGGTGTATGTTAATTATAAACCCTTTATGTTAAAAAAAAAAATTATCTTGTTCTCAATATGGGTGTTATTCAGTCTGTTTTTATCTCTCTACGTGCAATTGGGTTGCATGGGAGGGGGAGTGTTAAGGCTTGATATACATTGTTGGCCCAAAACCTAACAGCGTAAGGTTTTAGGTAAAGTGGGCCAACAATGTATTTCAAGCCTTCTCCCATACACATGCAGCCCAATTGCATGTGGAGAGATAAACACACAATGAATAACACCCATTTAAGGTTTTAGGTAAAGTGGGCCTACAATGTATTGAGCATTAACATTCTCTTGCACATGCAGCCTGATTGCACATGGAGAGATAAACACGCAATGAATAACAGCCATATCAAACTTACACATAGCAGTCAGAAGGTGCACTTGAGACGCGCTTAGGTGCAAAGTGCACCAAGGCAATGAGGCTTGTGCCTCACAGGGGTTGAGGTGAGGTGACCTTTAAGAGGCACAATGAGGTGCACTGAGGCGGGAGGCATTCCTCACAAATGTTCAGATTATGCTTCATTTTTTTTTTTTTTCCCCTCCTCTTTTAATGTCAACCGTCTGTTTTCTTTTCTTTTATTTATATTTTTTGCTGTTTTTATGGAATTGCTGCCCCTTTTTCCTGACGTATACTCCGCTGCTCTCAGACTTTTTCTTTTCTTATTCTTCTTCTGGCCAGCTGTGCTGTTCTCAGTCAAAGCTGTGAACCCCCTTTTTTTAATTTTTTTTTTTTTTCAAATTTATATTTCTTTTTCCTGAAATTTCTGCTCTGCTACTGCTCAGTTCTTATTCTGCTTCTTCTTCTGAGCTGCTCTGTGCAACCTCATTAATGTTCCTTTTTTTTTTTCCTTTTTATTTTGTAGTGTTATTTGGAAAATGAGCTGTTTTTTATTTTCCTATAAGCATTTCTCTTTCTCAGCATTTCTGCTTTTGTGATCTGGAATTTCCAGCATGTACGTGCTGCACTGCTGCTGTTTTTGCTGTTTTATTTTTTTTAACTTCCCTGCTGCTTATTGCTGCTTCTATTTTGTGGAACTTATGGCTTGAACATCACATATTATTGAAAAATTGTGTTATAGTATTCATTTTTATGTCCTAGGATTGAGTATTTTGATATTTTAAAGTTCAAATATTAGTCTTAGTGTGTTTACAGTCAAGAATCCATTATGTAGGGTATTTTACAGACAATTTTATTAAATGTGTGCCTCACCTCCATGAGGTCTCCAGGTATACGTTGCGCTTCAGTGTGCCTTGCACCTTTGGCAACAAGACTAGAACCCAGGACCTCCTGGTCACCAGCTCCGATACCATGTTAGATTACCACTTTAACTAAAAGCTTAAGCTGTTAGGTTGTGGGCCAATAATGTATAATCAAGCCTTAGCAACATTAGTAATAAACTTGAGAAGATGTCTGACAGGGCAGTTTCCTTAGTAGTCAGATCCATTGCCACCCCAAGTCTTATGAACTTGTTCATAATTATTTTGATTTTAAAATTTAATATAAACATTATGTAAGAATATGTGATCGAAAATTGAGAACACCATTTAAGTAATAATTGGTTTGTTTCATTTAAAATTGCACTTCAGCTTGCATGTCACTAAGCCTCAACTTCCTCCTCCCCCACCTCCCCCACAAAAAAAAGGAACATCTGTTCTGTACTGAAAAATTTACTATTTTTTTAATAGATGTTATGCAGCTCCTGCATTCCATTTCATCTTATTTTTTTTATTGCGTAGCATTTTTTATGTTTAAATGCTTAATGAGCTAACTTTTGATTCATTTTTTTCCGTAAAAAAAAAAAATGTATGTAGGTGTCGGTTGAAGTTTCAATCCCTTCCTCCATGGTTATGCTGCAAAACTTCCCGGTAGAGACTGCTGTAGGATCACTTCTTCAAGCTGCTGTGACAATGAAGTCGTCAAATGGTTATGCCATATTCTAGAATCACGGAAATTTGATTGATTTTTCATTCTTGTTATATTCTTTTCACCTTACCTTAAAAGTTAAAGTTGGCCTTTGCAGGTGCCTATTTTTACAAATGTGATGCTTTTAATTCCTTCATTCAGTGGAAAGTGGGAAGCGAATCTTTTGTAATTGTTAATGGAACAGGAGAGACATCTTACTTTGACAAAGTAGAAACTATTGAGTCTTCTATGCCTGTTTTTGGCCCTGCTTGTGCATGGACCTATTTATATGCTTCTAATGCTGGTCAAGCTATGCTGCATGCGACGGTGTCGAAAGAATATCAACAGTATGGACCTTTTCTATTAAAAGCATGCTCATGTATAGCGGCTTATTTCCCACTTCGAGTTCATCAGGCTGGTCATGGAAACCAGTTTGGTGGTTACTGGTATGATTTGGATCAAGAGGAAGCTCATGTTAATTTGGAAAATTTGGTCAATTTATATCTTGTTCCTGGATCTCAAATGGATGTTTTGCTTCTCGGAGGACCTGAGCAGTGGGACCAAGGCGTTGAGCACATTAAAACAGTGGAAATTTTAGATGAAAAACATGCTTATATAAAAGACACAGATATTGTGCATGAGGTTTCTATGAGCCATCGAAGTCTCTACAGAGTATTTTGCCGAACAGTGGGAACATTCGTAAGTTTTTTTTTTTGGGTATTTGTATTCATATGCTAGAAGCTTGAGCTGTTAGTTTTGGGCCAACAAGTCATCACTCCCCTGCATGCACAGTCGGTTGCATGTGGAGAGACAAACATGTGATGAGTAACACCATATGGAAATGATATAATTTATACCTGGGCTTCCTTGTAACCATGGATCTGTTCCATGTTAGATTAGTACTTTAGGTAAAAGCTTAAGTTGTTAGGTTGTGGGCCAACAATGTATATCAAGCCTTAACATATGTTTTACGATATCTCCAGTTCAATATATTCATAGCAGATTTTTTATAAATGACTCAGAAACTTGTTTTTAAACGTGGAAACCTGGTTGGTGATGACCATCCCATACCTTCCGTAGCAGAAGCAGAATTGTCACTCTCATGTAGCTTACCTTCCTCAATTGTACTGATAGCTGATGAACCTGGTAAGGAAAATCCGTTTGTCAAACTCTCATGCAGATAAAGTGCATTATACATTAATTACCACTTGTACTGGTCAGTTCGGTAATAATTTTTTCCCTTCTTTGGATGTGACCTCTCATCTTTTGTGTGGATATATGCTATGGTTTCAGTTAATGCACAGGACATTGTATGGATGGAAGATCAAATTGACCGTGGTCCAGGCCAAATTCGTGTTACCCCTATTACTGTGGCAAATGGACGCACCATTCGAATTGCCGCAGTTGGCATTAGTAACTCTGGAAAAGCTTTTGCAAACTCCTCTTCTCTTTGTTTGAGTTGGGAATTGAGCAGTTGTCATGGGCTAGCACATTGGCACAGTGATTATAATTTTGAACGGTCCAAATCTAGTTGGGAGAAGTTTTTGGTCTTGCAAAACGAATCAGGACTGGTATTGTGTTTTAACTGTTTACATTTTCGTTTTTATATTTTTATCTTGTGTGTTAGGGGATTTTTCGATGTTCATTTAGTATTTCAATATTAAGTTTTAATTGTGGGAAATGTTTGCGAAGATTTTGTGATAAGATAGGTGACAAGGTCCTGACAGGATCTGATTTTGGGGAGAAACTGTGAGAAACCAGAAGAATATTGTCTAAAAGAAGCAGAATTCTTGCCCATTTTTAATTGATATGTAAAGCAATAAGGGTCCGTTTGGCTTATGGGAATTTCAACAATTTTGGGAATCCCCACATTTGTTTTAGGGCTTTAGAATGATATAGTGCTAACCTTACATTTCCTTGGAATGAAGAATGCCCACAACACCTTTTTTCGAAAAGAAAAAGAAAAAGAAAGGGAATGCTAACAAAACATGGATCTCATTCCAATGTTTACCCATGGGAATCCGATTCCCATGGATTTATTTTTTATTGGCTCTAAATAATCCCCACTATTTTGGCTGGTTGGACATCCATGCTCCCTATAATATAGTATTGCTACACAATTATTTTATTTATAATAGTAAACTATTATAATATTAAAAATAGAAAGCAATAAAACATGGAAGTAATATTATTATGTTATAAGAATACAAATAACTCGATTTTCTTTCATGAACTATTTGTGTCAATGGATTAGTTTGATCCCATAATTTGTTCTATTATTGTCATAAAATGGTGCAACTGTGTACCTTATCTTACAATATATATTCCTTCACTGTTCCATGGCCTGATACTATGACGTGAGCTTTTTCGTTTGAGGGGAGAATGTTATATTGCCTTCAACTTTGATAATTTTTTATTGGTTGATTTTGTTGGCTTTGGGAATGAAAAAAATGTTAAGGTTTTGTAGTAGTATGCCATTTGTGAAAATTTTTTTTGGGTTGTTTTTGGTTGGAGAAGAATAATTCGACTTTTCATGATCACATCTTTAGATCTTGTTTGGGGTAAGGTGATGTTCTTGGCTTCATTGTCGGTGTTTGATATTTTGCTGAGTTTGTTAATAACTTTCTTTGATAGTTGGGGCAATTGTTTGACCTTTCTAGCCTAGTCTTTTGTTTATTTTGTTTTGTGTTTTTTTTTTGTTTGTTTTTGTATGTATTAGTTTTTTATCTTTCTTTCTCACTTTGTAAGTGAAGATTTCTCATCTTCTTTGTATTCTCTACATCTCCCTTAGTGATTATCTTCTTTTTCTATAAAAAAAGTATTATCGTTGTGATTCACACATTATTATGGTATATACTTTTGAAGTGTTTGGTGAATTGAAAGACTTGATAACATTGTTAGGTCTCGTCCTCTATTTATAATATATGTCAAGTATGTACCAATGACCATAGCTTTAACAACTCACACTAACATAGCACTAAAACACTAATAATGCTAAAAGACCAAAATAATCACTAACACTCTCCTTCAATATGGAGCATAGATATCACATGTTCCTAGCCTGTTACAAATGAATTTAACTTGAGCACCTCCCAAAGGTTCAGTATACAAGTCAGCAAGCTGCCCTTTAAACTTCACATAAGTGGTTGTAATGAGCTTCTTGCACAAGTTTCTCCAAAACAAAGTGGCAATCAACTTCAATGTGTTTTGTTCGCTCATGGAAGACCGCATTGAAGGAAATATGAACAGCAGCTCGACACCATGTCATTTGTTTTGGTGTAAAATCAAGGAGGAATATGGAAGTTATGTAAGACGAGAAGGCAAGCCTTGCTCTCTCTCGTTTTGGTAGTTAGCCTTCGGACCCTAGCCATCGTGGGACATTGCAGCCTTTGAACCCTATCCATGCCAGACATTGCAGCAGTGCAGCCTCCATCGCCCTATGTCACTCCATGGAAGGCTTTAATCTTCTTTAAGCCATTGAACTCATGTAACAATTTTCTCGCCCTTGTGCAGATATAAACATGGTTGTGTTAGCAGGAGGAGATGTTAAAGCGTTCGGTGCAAATCTAAGGAATATCCTTCGATCTGAGATTAGGCAAGGAAGGGGAGACCCCTTTACTGTGCGTGCTCAAGAATAATGTTTCTTGAAGCACGTGGGTTAAACTCACAAAGTGGCAGTTTCCTAGCTCATCAATGGTCTATATACTTTCGTTTAGTTGGAAAGGGGTTCCAGAAGCGTTCGCAAGAGAAATTTCCATTGCTAGACGGTGATTAGGTGGATGAGGGTGGGGAAGTTTCTGGAATTAGGGCTGAGGGGGAAAGGTAAGAATTCTTCGGTGTTCATTCTTGGAGGTGTAAAAGGAATTGGATTCCGAAGCCTTGTGAATGAGTTCTCCAAATTTGCGAAGGAAATTCATTACAATTTTGAAGGAGCAAGTGTGGCAAGCATTTCAGTACCTAGATCATGGAGTAAGGTGGTGATGGAAGGAAAAATAGGCGAAGGTTGCTCAAGTAGTTCACAATTAGAAAAATTGTGTCTTAGTTGTAGGGATGATTTGCGATTGAAGGAATTAGGGGTGCTGTTACTAGATTATAATGCTGCCCGATTGGAGGTGAACATCCATACGGTGTAGGGAAACTAGGGTTTTGGTGGTTGTTGCTAATCTTGCAGAGGTGGCTAGGGCCACGAAAAGGGACAATGAGAGTTTGAAGTTTGGGTTTGGTCGTTTGGTTCTCATCTTGGATTTGGGCCAAGTTTGTGAGAAAGGTGGTGCTTCTTTTTTAGCAAAGTTGAGCCATTTAATAGAACAAACCTAGTGTTTTGACAAGAATGCTATGGGCCTTTCTCTAGTTTCAAAAGAAGTCTCTTATAAACAGGGGCTTTCAGAGATAGGCCTTGTATCTAAAAAGCCTAGGGCAAGGATATAGGTGCTTAGGCCCTTCCCTTGCACGCCCCTATTTCTGAACAAGCCCATTTTCCTAGCCACAATTTGAATACAAGAGAGGTGGGTATTTACAACAGATGTAATGAAATACAAAATCTTTCTCCAGCTCGCCAAAATAAGCATAGATTGGATCAACATTCAGAGTGTAATCAGGATGATTCTAGTATGGTTTTGAAATCAATTTGCGAAGAAAGTGATGATAATAATAGAAGTGTCAGATTGGCCGTTGATTTTGGTTTTGCCGAAGGATTAGAGGCTGGTGTTGACAGGATTAATAAAAAGGAAGCTGGATTGGCTAGGAAATTTGGTGTTTTAGAATTCAATTCTGAAAAATCTAAGGGTCCTAAAGTGTATGATCGTCGAAAAGCTGCAATGATGGGTGCGGAAATGAAGAAATTATATGAATCAGAAAGAGAGTATTTCGGCGAGATAAAGCCAAAGACTATAAGGAGAGATTTTGAAGGAGAGTTGTGCATTGTGGAAGATACACTTGCTAAGATGAAGGATATAGCAAGTGATGGAGTTAGCAAAGGAAATGAGGCTAAGAAATGGGGAGATTTTTCAGATAACGATAGTCATGACATCAGCAAGTTTGACTGTGGTGGTGGTTTGCTATTGGATGAGATTCGGGAACAATATGGTTATGTTTCTAATTCTTGTGATGTTCTCATGGTTCTATCATATGTACATTTTTCCCTAATGGAAGGATTGGAGGGGGTTCCTATTTTTGAGAACGATGGATGGATAATAAATTGCAATGATGGAATTTTACCTACACCAATGGAGGCGATTTCTACAAAGGACCTAGAAGCCCAAGATATAGTGGATAAATTGGATTTTAAAATGTGTGATGTTGGTGGAATTGAAGTGCGCTTTGATGGGGGGTAAGTACAAGGCAAAGAAGGGTCAGAGGGAGCTTGCAAATTTAAAGTGCTTGGTGAATTATGAGGGAAAGGGATTGAAAAGGGTTTTCTTCGGCAAGTGTACTTTTCGATGATTTTTTGTTTTATATTTTGATTTGTTATTTTTTAATTTTCATCTTTAATATTATTATTATTATTATTTGTTTTGTTTTTGTTTTTGTTTTTATTATTTTATTATTTTTATTTTTTTAGGTGCACCTCGTGTCCCCTTAGCTTGTAACTTCACTTTCTCAATCTAATACACCTTTTATTATCAGGAAAAAAAGAAGAGCAACTTGATTGTCACTCATCAATTCCAAAGATTGGGTATGTGGGAAGCCTAGTTCTCCAACATGTTTTTCAACCAAACAAGTCCACATGTAGTGTGAGTCATGGCCCTATACTTTGACTCGGCACCCTACTGCAATTTGTTTCTTACTCTTCTAAGAAACCAAATTACCATCATCAAAGATACAGTACCCGGTTGTGGATCTTCTGTTGGAACTTGAGTCGGTCCAATTTGCATATGTATATCCCTAAATATAAGTGTGGCCTAGATCTCAATATAAGAGACTACTCCCAAGTGCACCTTTGAGATATCTCAGGATGCGAATTATAGCATCCCAATGCTTTGTGCTCCGAGAATTAGAAATTGACTCACAACACTTGTTGCAAAAGATACATTTGGTCAAGTGACTATAAGATTATTCAATTTTCCAATGAGTCTTGTATAATCTTGGGTTAGGCAACAAAATCATCCATATCTGGAACTAACTTGCTGTTAGGATCCATGGGTGTATCAACAGGTTTGGATCACAACAACCCAATCTCTTCCAAAAGATCGAGAGCATACTTCCTTTGTGACAAAACGGTTCCCATATGAGATCTGGATACTTCTATACCTAAGAAGTACTTCAATGGTCCCAAATATTTGGTTTGAAACTTAGTTTGTAGAACATGTTTTAGGTCTTGGGTGCCTTAATCATCATCAACAATAATCTCAACATAATCCGCGTACACAATAATCCGCAACATAATCCGCATACACACCCGGTGGAGTATGACGATAAAACACCGAGTGATCTACTGCAAACCATTGAATGCCAAACACAAGTACTGCGATGACAAAACCATACTTTGGGAGATTGTTTTAAGCCATACAATAATTTCGTGAGTAGGCATGCTAAGCATGACTCCCCCTAAGTAACAAACCTAGGTAGTTGTTCCAGATAGATCTCCTCCTCAAGATCATCATGCAAGAAGGCTCACATCTAATTGATGTAGAGGCTAGTGACATATGGTGGCCATGGAGACGAACAAATGTATTGAGGTAAGTTTCATAAGCAGGGAAAAGGTGTCGGAATAATCTAATCCATACACTTGAGTATATCCTTTGGCAACAAGATGTGCCTTCAACAAGCCATAGAACCATTAGGGTTGACTTTCATGGTTTATACCCGAAGACAACCGACCATAGATTATTAGAAGGAAGAGATGCCAACTCCCAAATATCATTTTCTTGTAATGCACTCATTTCTTGAACCATTGCATTCCTCCACCGTGAGTGGGCTAAGGCTTTAGAAATAGATTTGAAGAGCACAAAGGATAGAATAGTAACAAAAAACTAATAGGAGGGTAACAAGAAGTAATGGCAAACAAAGTTGGAGATTGGATGTTGTTGTGCATGTGTGTTTACCTTTTTGGACAGAAATGGGAGGATCAATGTTGTAGGAAATATGATTGTTAGACGAGGAAACCAAAGGCATAGTAGTAGGAGAAGTTGGAGGAGACTCTCTTCCCTAGACTGGCTGTTTTGAATACACATGCAAATTAGAAAGCTCAAGATGATGAAAAGAACTCAAAACCATATGTAGACAAAGGTGGATGACTTGGTAAAGACAACAAACTTGAAAATGGAAGATTAGGTAGAGAAATGGGGCCTTTTTTTGCACTTAATAGGCTTTATACAGAGTTGGTTCATTGAATGGGTTCTAAATTAAGAGATTAATGTTGTTTGTTTAGTTCTGAAGTACCTTTTAACTCCTTTATCTCGGTCAGCTAGACTCATTGGTGAATGCCATTTTGAGGCTTGCGTAGCAGTCCTTCTCTCACCTTGCAAGCATGAGCTCAAGATTGGGTTTGGCTTCATCATACCCAAATCTCTAGGAGATTTTCAGGGAGGACGAGAGGAACACTTGAGCATCTCTTTCATGCTAAGTTTGTTGATGATCGATGAATCGATTAGAAGGATTTGCATTTGGTCTTTGAGGAAGTCAATGAAGAAATCATGGTGAAGGGCAGCGAAAGAGATGCTGCTGCTGCTAGTGGCCATTATCGCAATGGATGGAGATGCAAATTCCTCTAATTTGAGTTCAAAAATCTTTTTTCTTGGATGTTCATCATTGTCATCATTCCATTTCTTGAGTTAATCTACTGCTGCATGAAATTGGGATTCAATTTTGTTCTATTTTGACTGATTTTCTTTTTCTTGAATTTGAATTGCTACTTGTGTTTAGATTTGTTTGATTTGTGCTGAATTTTTACTTTATTTTGAAGAATGCAAGAAATTTTTCATTTCAATTTGGGTAATCTTATTTATGTTTTTGCAATTTTTTTTATAATTATTTCTAGTTTTTTTTTTTTTTCAATTATAAAGAATGCATATATAGATGTCTATCAAACAAGTTATACTTGTTAGTGTTAAGGGGTTCAATCAAGTTAATTCAATGTTCAACATTTAATGCTTAGTTTTGTTAAATACCCCCGAAGAGACTCACTGAGGTCAGAAGAGCTTAAGGACTGAGAAAAGTATAGTGTAGACTCAAAGAAGTTAAGATCAGCAGAGACACAAAACTGATGCAGAGCAGGATTGTAACACGTATATCCCTTAAGAGTATATGGATAAGCTAGAAAGCTACATTTTATAGCACAAGGGCCCAACTTATCCACTTGGGGTCAAGCTGATGAACAAAGGACACAACCCCCAAATATACGAGGAGATAAAGAGAACATCAGAGCATTAGGGAAGAGAACACCAGAGTTAGGAATTTTACCACCAAGAACAAAGGATGACATCCTGTTGATAAGTTAGTAGACGATGAGCACAAATCAGTCCAAAACACTTTAGGAACATTTATTTGATAAAGTAAGGTATGATTGACTTCAAGGATATGCTACTTTTCGTCTCTGCAACCCCATTTTGTTGATGAATGTGTGGGCACGAGATTGATTTACAATTCTAACTGAATCATATTAGTAGTGAATTGGGTATATTGAAGTACTCTTTAGCATTATCAATGCGAAGTCTTCGAACAAGCAAGGTTTGAAGTCTTCATCGATGTTTAAAGGGTCGAAACCTTTGTTGAAGGGTTGAAGCCTCTGCTGAAGGATTGAAGCCTTTTCTCTCTATAAGGCTTGAAGGTTCATCTTTCCTCAATGTATGGCGATTCTATGAGCATACGAAAATTCTCTCTCCCTCTTAAATGTGGTGATACGAAAGCTAGAGTTTTGCGAAAAGTTTCTCTCTCCCCCCTTGTGAAATGATTCTTTCTCCTTCTTGATGTGGATGTGTGATGCAGTTGAAGGAACCTTGGTTTTCGATGTCAGGACCCATCGCAAAACAATCGGAATTGTTACTATAATGGCGAGGAAGCTAGGGTTTCAGAAGGAGCAACGATCTTCTCAGATGTAGTTAGGGCTGCATTTGGGGAGGAGGCTGCAAAGAGGATGGGTCAGGTGGTATTTTTTTGGTTCTGGACCTGGCCTAAATAAAAGGAAAAGAATGTATATGTTTTTAATAAATTGGGCCTATGATTTAGTTAGACCCAATTTTTAGGAAAGTCTGAAGTGGGGTCAAAGGGAGGATCTGATTCTTTGGGCTTCATGTCGATGAACCAAGGTGGTAGTCAAGCTTATGGTTTACATAATAGTGATTCAGGTACTTCCTTGTTGGAAACAAAAATGGATAGGTCCAAAATTTTGTTCTTAGATCTTAAAAACCGAGAATTGGGAAGGAGGACAATGTACCTTTTGATGGTACTTCACATTCCAGCCTACAAATTCCCAAGATATGGGTTGAATTGATTGAGGGTTGGAACAAACTCAGATTAGCAGCAGAGAAGATTTGAAACAAGATTGCCGTGATGCTTCTTCTAGTCGTTCCCCCTTTCTGATCCCTCCTTCCTGGTTTGTGATGATGGGCTCGTTCCTTTTACTATGATGGGAGGCATCCTTAAACTTGAAGACCCCTTTACTTCTTCTTTCCCACCCCACTCCTTCTTTCCCCTACCTTCTCTTTCTTTGTACGCTGGAAACTGTAAACCCTCTGTAGTACCTTTCCCTCACATTGCGATTCCCTTTACCCTGCACAACTTCGACTTTTGTTCCTTGCGACTATGGGGTCTCCCCCACCCTACCCTCATTCTTCTACCTTCATCCATTACAGGTGCGAAGCTCTTAGTGTGGATGGCCATTGAAGGGGAGGCACCAACATCTTGAGGCTCACGGAACTTTGGAATGGTCGTTGCACTCCATCTTTTTGGTTTTGGAGGAGCTTGCTTGGTTCCTTCGAGTTTGGGAAGACTTCTGGAGCTTGAGGAGAGCCCCCCTCTCACCCTCGTGGTTTCGTAGAATGCGAAACAAGGAGAAAACTTTGTTGCTCCACCTGAAGTCGTACAAACATGGCAAGTTCATCTTCCTCTTGGAAACCAACAGCAAGGTTGGAGACATTTGGTTCTCCCAGAGGGTTTCTATTCGAAAAGGTGGCTCAAAATCTAAGATGTGGTAATGGAACTGAGCCGACACCTGCTTCCACCTTTTTCTGGAAACCTTTTATCTAGGCAGCATTGCAGACCCATGTCCCCCTCCTTGAGCTAGGAGATTTTGAAGACATCAGCTTCTGTTGCAGCCGCTAGGACTTTGTTGAAGCTAGTTACAGCCCAGGCTTGCACCCATTGCGCCTGTCCTTGCTGTGAAGAATCTTTTCCCTAATTTTGAAAACTGCCCACCTGCTAGAATTTCTTGGGCGTGGGGAAGTTGTTTGGTTCCACATAGTCTTTTGTGGAGAAGAACAACATAGGTCTGGGCAAGCCTAAATTTTTCTCCTCTTTCATTGAGCTTGGGACTGAGTTGAAGGTGAACAAGGCACCCTGTTTGAGGGGTCTCTTCCCTTTGGCCTCCCTACTCCTAAAACATCCCCTATAATCAAACCTAATGCTTACAATCCCTTTACTTCCCACAAAGAACTCTCCATGGCAGTTAAAAAGTCTTTATCCTTTTGGGAGAAGCCTGCAACTCAAGCGCAGTCCTAGATATTTCATTCTAGTGATGCCGAGAAGGAACCAGATTCAGGACCTCCATTATTGCAGGCTGATGCCTTTGTTTTAACCTCAATTCCAGCTCTTTCCAACCACCTGGAAGCCTTTCATTCCAGCCTTAATCTGGCTGATACCCAGGACCTCAACTTTGGAATGTTGAATAGGTTAGATTCGGAAAGCACAATTTTTAAGGAGTAGGTCTCTGAGTTGGTTTCACGAAAAATGAAAACGATCAGTAAAGTAATTGGTGTGTCTTTTGATGGCTGTGAAGATAGGGGTTTGAAATTGTTTGAAAATATCGAGAAGAAGAGAAGAGGGGAGGTGCAGCTCAGCTCCAAAAAACCTATGGGCAGCAACAGAAAACTGGACACAAACAGGGAGCTGAAACGCTTGGAATTTACAATGAATTATGATAAAGGGTGGATGCATTGATTTGGTGGAAGCGAACAATAGTCGGGTGTGCACTACTAAACCATGTTCAGTAAACTCATTTCTTGGAATGTGGGGATTAAATGACAAAGATAAAAGGAGCCTAGTCAAATCTTTTCTTAAAGAATGGAGAGGTGACATTGTCTGCTTACAAGAAACTAAAGTGGAAAATTTGGATCAATTCTTAGTTGGAGATATTTGGGGATGGGACAATTGTAGATGGATCTCCCTTGGTGCTGTGGGCAACATAGGAGGCATCCTCATTTTGTGGAATCTCAACTTGGTGGAGATGATCAACCATTCCATCAACTCCTTCTCTATCTTATGCTTCTTTAAAAATCTAGATGGCAATCTTTTATGGGTTCTCACTAGGGTCTTGGTCCAAGCATATGACCTCACAGACATTTGTTTTGGATTAAAATTTTGGAGATTAAAGGTCGTTGGGATGCACCTTGGGTTATTGGAGGAGACTTCAACATGGTGGTTGTACCCTTATGAAAGAAGTGAGGGCAGAGCGAAGAATAGATGTATGTGAGAGTTCCTAAACTTCACCAATGTGAATGCCCTCATTGATCTCCCTCTTATTAGTGGCATTTTCACTTGGTCCAACTCTTAGGGACCCACCTTCCTTCTCGAGAGTTGACAAATTCCTTATTTCAACGCGTTGGGTACTCACTTTCCCAAAACCACTCAAGAGCTCCTACCTAGGCCTATGTTAGATCATTTCGCTAACATCATTGATACAGGTGGAATCAAATAGGGACCAACCCCATTATGCTTTGAAAAAATGTGGTTAAAACACAATGGCTTTGGGGATCTCATTAAGCTCTGGTTGTCCATACTACACTATGAGGGGAAAGCCAGCTTCGTGCTAGCTTCGAAACTAAAAGGTTTGAAAAAGAAGCTCAAAGTGTGGAATTAAAGAACTTTTGGGAACATTTAAGTGAAGAAGACCATTATTCTAAATGACATCGGGATCCTTGATGAGCAAAAGCTAAGACAGGGGCTCAGTTCTGATGAAAGGGCTAAAAGTGTTTTGTTAAAGAAGGAGCTAATTGAGGCTATTACCCTAAAGGAGATATCCTCGAGATAGAAATCTAGAGCCTTATGGCTCAAGGAGGGAGACCGGAATACCTGATTTTTCCACCGAACTGCGAATGGCCAGTATAGATTGAACACTGTTTCCAACATTGAAATTGGGAGAACACCTTAATTGACGAGGAGGATATCTACTTTTATACTCCAAATCCGAAAGTTGGAGACCAGTAGTGGATGACATCAATTTTAAATCTATTAGCCCCTCCACTGCAGAGTGGCTTGAGAAACCCTTTGAGGGAGCTGAAACCCTCCAAGCCACTGGAAATTACAATGGAGACAAAGTGCCAAGGACAGATGGGTTCTTTTAAGGAATTCTTTAGATTAGGTAGATTTGTGAGTAACATTAATGCCATTTTCCTTACCCTGATCCTGAAGAAACCCAAGGCAACCAACATTGAGGACTTTCGTCCAAGTAGCTTGGTGGGAATTATCTATAAAATCCTTGCTAAAGTCTTGGCTATGAGGCTAAAAAAAGCCGCTCTGGAAGTCATTGGGCAATATCAACACGCCTTTGTGGTGGGAAGACAAATCATGGATGTAGCCCTAATAGCTAACAAGGTAGTGGATACTTAGCGGAGGGAAAAAAAGAAATGGGGTGGTGTGAAAACTTGGCATGGAGAAAGCTTTCGATCATGTCAACTAGAACTTCCTTCTCTTTACTCCCCGAAGAAACCTAGGGCAACCAACATTGAGGACTTTCGTCCAAGTAGCTTGGTGGGAATTATCTATAAAATCCTTGCTAAAGTCTTGGCTACGAGGCTAGAAAAAGCCGCTCTAGAAGTCATTGGGCAATATAAACACGCCTTTGTGGTGGGAAGACAAATCATGGATGTAGCCCTAATAGCTAACAAGGTAGTGGATACTAACCGGAGGGAAAAAAAGAAATGGTGTGGTGTGAAAACTTGGCATGGAGAAAGCTTTCGATCATGTCAACTGGAACTTCCTTCTCTTTACTCCCAAGAAAATGGGTTTTTGGGGAGCATTGGTGTAGTTGGATTGCTCATTGCATCAACACACCAAGCTTCTTAGTTTTAATCAATGGGCGCCCCATTTATTTCTTCCACTTCTCTAGAGGTCTGAGACATGGGGACCCTCTATCCCTTTTTTGTTCATTATGGCGATGGAGATGTTGAGCCTCGCGTTGATAAAAGCTACAGGAGAAGAGCTGCTTAAATGCCTTAGAATTGGAAGGCACAATTGATCTATGGAGGTCACACATCTCTTGTTCGCTGATGACACTATCTTTTTTTCGTAATGATTACCCTGTCCAAATTCTGAATCTGGGTTGTATCTTGGTAGGCTTTGAGGTAGTTTCAGGTTTGAAAGTTAACCTTGGAAAAAGTGAAATCATTCCGATTGGAGAAAAATTAGGTGAGCTTCTCATTGTTGGTCTTCTTGGCTGCAAAATGGTTACTTTCCCTATTAACTACCTTGGGCTACTTCTTGGCGCCACATTCAAAGATAAAGGAGTGTGGGATCCAATCATTGAAAAATTTGAAAAAAGGTTGGCTGGATGGAAGAGGAATTTTTTATCAAAAGGTGGCAGACACTCTTTTTTTGAAGCACCTTGACAAATCTCCTTGTTTACTTCATGTCTCTCCTTCCCTGGCCAAATATAGTTGCCAAGAGACTTGAAGGAATTCATAGGAGGTTTCTTTGGGGGAGCTTTGGGGTGGAATTCAAATTTCACCTTGCCAAATGGGGCATGGTGAAACAGCCCCTTTCATTTAGGAGGCTTGGATTTGAAGTTCATCCACATTTTCAATAAAGCCTTGTTAGGGAAGTGGTTTTCGGAGATTAATGATTGAGAAAGACCACCTTTGGCATAAAAATCATTGTTATGAAATATGGGCTTGAACATAATGATTGGCTCTCTTAGGCTAACAGAGGACCATACATTGTGGGGGTGTAAAATTTCATTAGGAAAGACCGTAATGTTTTTGCTTCTTGTATTAGGTTTCAAGTTGGGAGAGGGGAAAACATTTATTTTTGGCATGGCTCGTGGCGCAATCAAGAAGCTATTAGTGTCTTATTTTCGACCATATATAACTTGGCATGTGATGAAGATGCCTGTGCCAGTCAACACCTTCAAACCTCAGATCAAGGTCTCTTTTGGAACATCCCCTTCCTTAGAAATGTGAAAGATTGGGAACTAAACCAGCTAGCGGGCTTCTACCGCTTTCATTATAGCTTCCAACACCATAATAGCAATGATCTTCCTATTTGGGCCTTAGATGAGAAGGTGCCTTCACTATTAGATCCTTTTATAGGAAGCTCTTCACTTTGGAGTCAAAAAAATTTAATTTCCCTTGGACTCAGATTCGGAAGACAGCCCCCACAAGAGTTTCCTTCCTTACATGGGAGGCTGTGGCTTGATACACATTGTTGGACCACAACCTAACAACTTAAGCTTTTAGGTAAAGTGGTAATTTAAGTTGGTATTGAGCTGGTTACCAGGAGGTCTTGGGTTCTAGTCTTGTTGCCCGCATTTATTGTGTGATGTTTAAAAGTTATTGTACTCCCTGTAATGGATGTTATCCGTTGTTTGTTTATCTCTCCACGTGCTGTCGGGCTGCACGTTCGACAGCACGTGGAGGGGAGTGTTAAAGGCTTGATACACTTTGTTGGCCCACAACCTAACAGCTTAAGCTTTTAGGCAAAGTGGTAATTTAATTGACGCAACCTGTGGTAAGATTTTAATTGTGGACAATTTGCAAAGAAGGGGTTTGTCAGTAGCTAGATGTCCCCTTTGCAAGCCTGACATTGAATCTAGTGAGCACATCCTCTTTCACTATGCTTGGAAAAGGAATTGTTGGAATATGGTGTTGATTCTGATAAGACAAGAGTGGGTTATAGCTAACTATGTGGGAGGGGAACTTTGGGCTTTTGAGCAACAAAAGAGAAGAGAAAGGCTATGTCCCTCATTCCCCATGGAATTTTCTGGTTTGGAAAGAGAGGAATAGGCGAGCATTCAAAAATTCAAGCTCAGCAATTCGAAACAGCAAAGAACACTGGTTTGCTGCAGTCAATAGTTGGCATAGTAGGACTGCTATCAATGATTATGATGTAATCTTTGATTTGTGTGGCACCCTTCAGGCTGCTTGATTTATTGTACCATGGGTTGGCACCCCCTTGATGCCTTTTCAATAAACTTTCCTTTGCTTATGAAAAAAAAATGCAACAAATTTAGAAGAGGGATTTGAAAGTGATGTGGAAAAGAGTAAAAAATTAGAAGTTGCTTTGGGTGGGAGGAAGTCTAATGGTTTTTGTCTTAATTATAACAAATTTGAGGGAAACAAGGTTTATGCTCGTTGGTGGTTGGCTTGTATGGGTGCTGAAATGAGGAAGGTGTTTGAAGATATAAGAGAGAAGTTTGGTGAGTCAATGGCAAAGTTATTAAAGGGAGATTCTAAAGGAGAGCTTTGTGTAGTGGAAGATTCACATGCTTAGAAGGAAGCCGGGTGTAGTTATGGGGTAAGTAAAGTAAAAGAATGAAAGAAATGGGGGGACTCCAATGATTCAGAAAGTGATGTTATTAGTGGGTTTGATTGTGGTGGGGAATTATTGTTGGATGAGATTCAAGAACATTATAGGTATGTTTCAAATCCTTGTGAAGAAATTGGCAATTTATGTTTTGTCCATCCACCTCCATTGGAAGGACTTGAGGGAGTTCCTATGTTGATAATAATGATCTAGTTAACAATTTACAATGAAGGGATGGAAATTTGAAGATTTTTTTTTTGGGGAAAATGGGCTTAAAGTTGGTTGATTTTAGAGGAAATGAAGTCAAAAGTCAAAACTTGAAGGGACAAAGGGAATTAGAGAAATTGAAGAGCTCAGTAAATTATGATGGAAAGGGGTTCAAAAGGGGTTTTTGTTGGTTAACATTAAGTAGTATTATTTGTTAAGGGGTTGGATAGTGTTTTTTGTTTTTGTTTTTTATTTTTTCCCTTTTTATTCTCTTAGAGGTTTTCTTGTTTTATTTGGTGGTCCCCTTGCCCCTCCATGTATCGTCCTTTCCTTCTATCTAAAGTAGATTTTTTTTTTTTCAACCAAAAGAAAAGTATCTACACAAGGAAACCAAATTGAGTCTTTATTTTAGCACAAAAGGCACAAAAGATATTAATAACTTATAACAATATTAATAACTTATAACAATCTTTTGTTAGGTAAATTCAGATGATCCTTGAGTAATGACCAATAAAGGTTGCAAAGTATCAGAAACCCCACTTGGACAGAACCTAACTAGGACCCCAAACATAAGAATGAACTAACACAAAAGGGCTTGCTGCCCCATTATTGACTTGGGGAGGGCAAAAGGAACACAATGATGCTTTCTCAACTGACAAGACTCGCGCTCAAGACTAGATACATAATTCAAATAAGGAATTAGTAGTTTTAATTCTTGCAATGAAGGATGATCAAGGCGACAATGGATTTGGAGTGGTGTGACAGCAACAATGCAAGTGGTAGAAGGAGATAGCAGATCAAAGTGGTAAGGTATGACAACTTCATGCTGTCTTCCTCATTTTCAAATCCTAAATATCCACTGGATGAGGGAAGAATGTACTGAACATTGCATGGATTTGGCAAGATGGCTTTACAATTACTTTCTTTTAGGATAGCTGGGAGATATTGAAGGGAGACATTATTAAAGTTTTTTTTGAATTCTTTGATAAGGGAGTGGTAGGTAGGAGTATGAATTCTACTTTATCACCTTGGTGACTAGAAGAGAAGGTGCCGTTAAGGTGAATTGCTTTTGACCAGTTAGTTTGGCTAAGTGTCTATAAGATCTTAGCTAAGGTACTATCTAGAAGATTGGATACTATTCTAGAGGACACTATCTATATTTGTTAGACAACTTTTATATAGGCAAATCCTAGATGCTTGCTCGATAGCCAATGAGGGGATTGAGGATGTCGTTTAATGAAATAAAAGGGGCATGTGTTGAAATTGGACTTTGAAAAAGCTTATGATAGGGTGAGTTTGAGTTTGTTGGATAAAGTTATGGTTAGAAAAGTTTTGGCTTAAGGTAGAGAAAATGGATTAGAGGGCTTTTATCTTCTGTGGCTTCTCTTGTCATAGTTAATAATGAGGTTAAATCTTGGTTTCATGCGTCTAGGGTCTAAGACAAGGAGATCTCCCCTCTACCTTTCTCTTTACTATTGTGGTAGACAGCTGAGTAGAGTGATTGAGAGAGGTGTAGATAGAGGGTTGGTGGAGGGGATGAAGGCAGATTATGAGGATGATATCATTTCACATCTTTAGTTTGCAGATGATGGTATTCTCTTCCTATCAGATAATGAGGGATGCTTCTTTAACTTGTTGATCATCTAACAAATCTCTGAGAAAGTGTCTAGGCTGAAAATTAAATTTTGTAAAAATGGTGTAGTAGGTCTTGGTATTAATGTGGATCCTTTTGTTAGGCTAGTAGGTGTGTGGTTTTGACTTGAATTATTACGTATCTAGGTATCCCATTAGGTGGTAATCCCAATGCCGACTCCTTTTGAGACCTTGTTTTTGAGAGAATAGTTAGGAGATTGGAAGGGTGGAAATGAGCGCTCTTTGCTCTAGGGGGGCATATTACAGTCATTCATGCTAGTTTATCTTCTATACCTTTGTATTACCTTTCTTTATTTACAATCCCTTTGAGATTGAAATTAATGAGGGATTTTTTTTGTCAAGTAGGGGATAGGGTAGTAAAGACAATCTCGTAGGTTGGGAGAATGTGCGTAGACCTAAAAGGGAGGGAGGCTTGGGTCTTGGTAAATTGGTGTCCAAAAGCATCTCTTTAGTGGGGAAATGGTTATGGTGCTTTCCTTGAGAACCTAATTTTATTTGGCATAAGGTAATTCGTAGCAAATTTGGAATACTACAAAATGGGTGGGATGCTAAAGTGGAATTAATGTTTTGCTTATTTAAGTCCTTGGAAGATTGTATTTCATATTTATGATTATTTCCTTTCTAAAGTCCTGTATTTAGTGAGAAATGAGGAGTGAATTGGTTTTTGGGAAGACCATTGGGTAGGGGAAATGCCTTTGTCTATTACATTCCCTCGTCTTTTTTGATTATCTAATCTTTGTGATACCCTTATTGTTGCTTTTCTTCTTACAAAAGGAGATAGGCATTCTTGGAATTTCCATTTTGGGAGAAATCTTAAAGAGAGAGATTAATTAGTTGGCTCTTTTGATTAGGTTCCTTGATTCTTTTCATACTCATTTGGGGAGTGACAAATGTGTTCGGAGCTTATACATTTCTAGGGAATTCTCTTGTAAATATTTTCTCTCTTATTTGATTTGTGACATTACAGCAGATAATTTTGTTTTGTATCCATTGATTTGGAAAGCCAAAGCTCCCTAAAAAATAAAAGCTTTCATTTGGACTGTGATACTTGAACGGATTTACACCGATGACTTGGTTTAGAAGCAAAGACCCAATAAAGCCTTGTCACCGATCATTTATGTCCTTTGTTTGAAGAGTGGAGAGACTTGAGCACATTCTCATTGCCTTTTCACAATGGCTATTTGGAATAAGTTTTCTGGTACATGCGAGAACTGGGTTTTCCCTTCCACATTGAAGGCATTTTGTACCATCACATTTAGCGGCTTTGGTAAGGGGAAAGATAAGAAAGCCTTGTAGTGATGTTCTGTTGTGGCTATTATTTTGTTCATTTGGTTGGAAAGGAATGCTAGAATATTCAAAAGTGTGGCTATGTCTAACAACTTGCTATGGAGTAGAGTGATATATCTTTTGTTGTTGTGGGTGTTGGCAAATGGATATTTTGCCATCTCTTTGGAAGACATGCAGCGGGACTGGTTGGCTCTATTGCATTGAGTTTGGTTTTCAGCTTAGTCTGTGAGCTTTGTAATTATTTCCTTTTGATGTAATGGGAAGATTTTATTCTCCCTAATTTTTATTTTTTCATTTCTCCTTGCACATTCTGCTCTTTTTAATAAAATTTCTTTGTTTTTGTTTTTGTTTTTTGTTTTTTGTTTTTTTTTGTTCCTCCAATTTGGGAGATGAAGGTTTTGGGAGGGTGAGTTCTCTTTTCCATTATTCGTTCTTCCATTGCTTCTTAAATCTCCTTCCCCCATTTTCTTCCCTTGCAGTCACATTATTTGGAAGGCAAAAGTTTCTTTCAAGATTCAGACATTCATCTGGACGGTGACTTTTAACATGATTAACACATGATTTATTACAAATTAGAAGGCCATATAAGGTCCTTAGCCTTGAAATGTGTATGATGTCCTGTTAGTCTAATAAAACGATTGTTCACCTCTTCCTTCATTATAGGGTAGGAAGTGTGAGCTGTCTCTGGAGTAGTACTTTTTGTGCTTTCGTGAAGCTTGGGTGCCAGCTTGTGCAGTGGATGATTCCCTGCCTGCGAGATTCTAGAGTTTTGGCTCAAGTAGAAACTACAAAGAGAGGTGTTTTATGGAGCAATGCGAGTTTTTTTGTTTTTTGTTTTCTTCTTATTCTTCTATATTTTGTGGACTTTGGATGGATAGAAATGTGGTAACTTTTAAGGATTGCACTACCTCTTTGTCTGTTGTGGATAGAGGCCTCTTTCTGGGCTCATTCCTTTGGATTATTTGGGGGTGCCCCACTGCTTGATCTGGTTAGGGATTGGAAGGCAGAGTATTGTAATTCTCTGGTTGTTCTCTTTTGATCATTGTAGGACTTCTTGCCCTCCTATAGTATTTGATCTTTCCACAGATAGGTCTTATTCTTCTCTTTATATATTCTTTCCTCTTCTTGGAATATATCTTCTTTTCTATATATATAAAAGGCTTCTTTTTCTATCCCCCCGCCCCCATAAAAGAAAAAAAAAGAAGAGTGCCCTTGTACTTATGACGTTATATTTTCTTCTTCGTCATTATTAATATAATTCACCAAAGATAATCTTTTCCAGTATAAGATCGTCACTAAATATACATCATTAGACTTATTACACAGTTTTGACCAATGTCTATTTAAGCATACCGTAGCTACTGCTTTA
Organism: Malania oleifera; assembly: GCF_029873635.1. Taxonomy (NCBI): domain Eukaryota; kingdom Viridiplantae; phylum Streptophyta; class Magnoliopsida; order Santalales; family Ximeniaceae; genus Malania; species Malania oleifera. The sequence continues at coordinate 84,939,327 of NC_080420.1, forward strand.
GAGCCTTTGGCATGCCATGAATTTGTTCTTGTTCCTTGAACTGGAACGTTTTGCATTCTAAGTTCATTGGTTTTGACCATTCTAGCTCTTCTACAATGTTTTCTTTTGTTGATTTTTTGAAGCAATGAGCTCATTACAGTTTTTCTTTCTTTCTTTTTATGGTACACATGTACATCTATTCTTTGTTCATGGGTTTTATCACCCTTTTGACACTATTATTGTTTGTTTCATTTTTAATTAAAAAGAAAATAAAATTATCATATAATGATTGGAGGACCAATGCTATTATTCTCTGGCATATATATATATATATATATATTTTTTTTTTTCAGCTGCCTTCTTGTGTCAATTTCACTCCAAATAAGAGCTTTTTAACTTATTCTTATTTTTATTTTTTAACTTTTAACTGTGCTGCTGCAAAACACCCAGGGGATACAAATTTGCTAATGTTTTGGTCCTTCCGCCCCTCCAAAAACCACAAGGGGTCGTTTTCTTTTTGCTTTTTTCCTGTGCTATTATAATGGCAATATTGGATGTTTTCTGATGTGTTGATTGTTTGCTTTAGTGCATTGTTCGTGCCACTGTTACTGGTTTCCATGATACCATGACTGGTCATCATTCTGCTCTATCTTTTGAAAATTTGAAGGACCTTACAGATGCTGTACGCCTACAGGTATGCTGTTTGGGCAGATTTGTTCTTACATAGATTTTCTCCAAAGCAATTGCATGAGAATCAGCGCTCTCTTTGCTGATTCTAATTTTGATGCGCTAGTACGCTGGTTGTTAATGCTTCTAAATTTGTTGGGTGCGCAGCTTGTTTCTACTCTAAGAGTCGAACCGGATTTCCAGTTACTCTTCTTTAGCCCTAACACCAAGGTAGATTCTTTTTGCCTCTATGTTTATTCTTATGTGTGTTATTTTAAAATCAAAATCAGTATTAATACCCATATTTTGACCATACCACTTTCGATGATATTTTACATGTCCCAATTATTCATTCTTGTTTTTTGACAAATATGTGTAAGAAGACTCAATACTGTTTTGAATTTAATTTTTTGTGGGTTTTGCCTCACTTCTGGTAACAATGTTTTGATACGCCTGACTTGTTGAACTCCATATGCACTAGCAAATAAGGATTTGGTTGGAGCTACAGAATGGAAACTTGATTTAATTGAAGAAATATAACAACAATTTGAATTATGGAATGCTGATCTTTTGCTATTGATGGTATTTACATTAGTGCAATATATTTTGCTAAGAATTGCATTTATTGTGGATTTTTTTATTTGTTTTTTTTGATTTTTTTTTATTCAGAGCTATTTCTGAATTTTTTTTTTTTATATTAGCTGCCAGTCATGATTTGCTTTAAGTATTGCTTTTTATAACAGAAGTGGTGCGCTCTGTTACCATTTTTGATGAACAACAAAATATGTTATGAGAAAGAGAGAAACTTTGCAGAGAGTTGGGTAAGGGATCCTCCAATAAAGAATAAAAAAAACAATTAAAGAAAAGAAAAGAGAAAGTATAGTGGATCCTCCAATAAAGACTCTTCTAAGAGTCTTATGCACCCCTGTTTTAATTTCGTGTTTGGTGGATAGCCATGCTAATCCTCATGAGTGACACGCCTCTGCTTGCTTTTGGTCCTTGCCCGGCTTTGGTTGCTAGGTCAAAATGGGACATCTATGTGTGTTTTGAAGGTTTTAGGAGAGCCCTCGGGGTTTTTGGGGCCTTTCAGGGTCCCTCTAGGTCCTTGGTAAGGCCCTTGAAGCTTTATTAGGCCTAGTTGCGCCCACAGGGCTTCAATGGGCTTCGCTGGGCCACTTTGAAGCTTTTAAGGAAGCTCCTTGCAGCCTTAGGGAGCTCAATTGGGCCCCCAAGGGCCCAAGAGCATGCTAATTAACCTTGCCCCCCTAGGACACTTGTGTCCTTTTCTTTTTTAAAAAAACCTAGCTCCTTCTCTTTGCCTATAAATAGGAGCAAGGAGAGAGCGAGAGAAGGGGGGTGGGGGGGGAGCTCACTTGGGGAGAAGAGAGAGAGTTTGTGAGAGTTATAAAAAGAGCGAGTGTGTTAGAGAGAGGGAAAGAGAGAGAGAGTGTTGAATAGAGAGAAAGAAAAGAGAGAGAGAGAGTTTAAAAATAAAGAGAAAATATGGTTAGAGAAAGGAGAGGAGAAATAGAAAAAGAGAGAGAGAGAGTGGGGAGGCTATGGCCAACCAAAAAAAAAAAAAAAGAAAGAAAGAAAAAAAAGAGAGGAAAGAGAAAATAGGGGATGAAAGAGAGTGGACTGCTAAAGAGGTGAGTTTAGGGAAAGAAGAGGAGAGCAAGAAGGAGAAGAAGCCAAGGAATAAAGGAGTGTACGGCCACTAGAGGAGGAGGAATCCTAGAGGAAAAGAAGAACAAAAGGAAGGAAGGGGAGAGGGCTCACAGCTTTGGCTCTCATCCACTGCACCTAATCTCCTTAGTCCTACCCATCTAAGGTATGGCAGCCCATCATTTTGTTTTGATTTGCATATCATTCATTAGGTTGCTGTCATGGTCTTAAATATCCACAAAATTGTCAAAATTTTGATTTCCATCACCCTTGAAATTGAAATGGCATTCGATTTCCATTTTGCATAATTTTCATCAAAATTTCAAACGATCATCCAAAATTTAGCAAAATCTCGAAATTTTAGCGAAAATTGTCGAAATTTTAACTATAGAATGAATTTCTTCAGAATTGCAATGAGAGATTTAGGAGCAAAGGGAAATTTCTTTGTTAATTTATTTTATTTTTTTATTGAAACAAAAAGATTATTACAAGGGCTTTTGAAGTTATATCAAAAAATAAACTTACAACAACATTTTTTATCTAACCATTCATGTCTAAATTATCATTATTTGTATAACAAATAATATTTAAATGATTTAGGAATTTAATTTGTATTATCTGAATATGTATAAATCACATATCTTACAAATATGTTTGATACAAAAATTATATTACAGATGTTCCATCTCATACAGAACATAAATGTATTTAACTTGTAATATATTAGTCCTAAAGCTTATATTATTATGTCTATTAACCATTTCTAAAGTTTCATAAAAGAATCCCATGCTTTACTATTGATTTCCATTATTTTTTTCAAATCGAAATCAAAATTAACATTGAAATCAAAATTTTTGTTGGAATTTCCGTACTTTTGGAGCTTCAAAAATTGAGTTGACGTTGAAATTTAAGACCTTGGTTTCTTTGTTGGGTCATGTAGGGCAGTGTTAGATAGGTTTCTATTAGAGAGAGTTGGGAAGGAGGTTGTAGCTTGGCTAGGGTAGCTATGCTGCTGTGTAGGGGCTGGAAAATAGGATTTATGTACGCAGCAGCAGCTACAGCTGGAGTAGTTGCTGTGTAGGGGGCTGGAAAATAAGATTTATGCACACATCAGTAGCTATGGCTGGAGGAGTTGCTGTGTAGGGGTTGGAAAACAGGATTTATGTATACAGTAGCAGCTACGACTGGAGGAGTTGCTGTGTAGGGTGCTGGAAAATAAGATTTATGCACGCAGCAGCAGCTATGGCTGGAGGAGTTGCTGTGTAGGGGTTGGAAAATAAGATTTATGCACACAGCAGCAGCTATAGCTGGAGGAGTTGCTGTGTAGGGGCTGGAAAATAAGATTTATGCACACAATGGCAGCTGCGGCTGGAATAGTTGCTGTGTAGGGGCTGGAAAATAGGGTTTATGCACGCAACAGCAGCAGCTTCGGCTGGAGAAAAAGATGTAGGTTACGGATGGGGTAGAAACCCTAGCTTTGGGGGTTAGGAATGAAGGGTCTTAGACCATTCTTAGGGCAGGGATCTACTGTAAACTTTTGTGGCAGCTGCAAAATAGGTCTCTTCTGCTGTAGGTCTGTAAGCTAGGGTTCACATGCAAACTTTGGCATGCGATGGAGCAAAAGTGAGGTGTGCTGCAAGGTGGGTTTCAATCTCAGCTGTAAATAGCAACAGCTGTGAAAGGGATGGCCAAAAGATGGGTTGAGAGGTGTTAGAGGCTTTCTATTTCCGTGACATTAGGGGCTGTGAGCACCATTGTTGTGCACAGCAGCTGTAAACACAGCAAGCTCATGCTTTTCTATTTAAAGTTTTTCTTGTCTTGTTTGTTCTCCCTTTTTTCATTTTTGTTATTTTTTCATTTTTATTTTACGTGTGAACAATCTATATTTTATATCCCTGAATGTTAGAGCAGTAAAAAAGGAGATGTTTGCTTCCATGAAAGAAGGTTGGTTAAGTCTCTAACATGTATTTGGTTATCCCATTAGTTCATGCTCTTGTATATGGGTTCTTTGAATGGTTAACTTGAACTAGTACTCCTTCATTTTGGTGCATATAGTATGGTTTGGAATACGTTTGCCTTCATGGACGAGAGTTTGAGATTGGCATATACTTGTTTACTCCATTAATTCATGCTTTTGTCTATACTAGCTATTGGAATGGTTAACTTGGTTCCTTTTGATGTAATGTGAATGATAGTTCTTCTACTTTGGAACATATAATATAGTTTGAGAATGCTAATACATCATGGTAAGTTGAGTATCTCTTTTGAAATTGTCCTTTGCCATGAAACATAGAGCATGTGGTTCCATTAATTATGTATGAGTTGCTGTGATATTTGAAGATACTTAGTTAAGAATTCAAATTGCTTATGCTTATGTTATATTTCCTTAGTGCTAGTTAATGATTTCACTTTGTTTAAGATTAATGGCCATGGTTGCTTGCATGTGCCTATCAAGCCCCTTTTTGCCTTATCCCTAAGTGTGTCTCATTTCATTGCGTCTCCAAGCTTTGTTTAGGTCCTATCGACCCGACTAATGATGGGATGATTGGGGAGATTTCACCGTATGTTGTCCTCTCCATTTTCAACCCTAGGCCAGGGACAAGTGCTTTCCAATAAGCTTGTATGGGCGAATGGGAGTCGATGCTTGTACCACAGGATTGAGGAGTTAGGAGTAAGTTTGAAATTCCTTCTTAAAAAAAAAAAAAAAAAAAAAACTTTCCTTTCTCAAAATAGATCATTTAAATCCTTTCCCTTAAAGGCTGATAATAAGCTTAGTAATTTTTCAAAAAATCTTCCTTATTTGTCAAAGTATCTTGCCTCAAATTGGAAACTCTTCTTTTCCAAAAATGTCAAAATTCATTAATGGTTAATTTATTTAAACTCTCCATCAAGACTTGATGTCAATCAAGAGATTTTCCACTCTATCAACATTGAGTTTTTTTATTTCAATCATGGGGTTGTGTCACGGGCCGACTATTTTCACACCTTTGTGAAGGTCCGTGCGGCACTAGCTAAATCACTCTTGCTTAACTAGCCAGCCTATCATTTACAAACATTCATCCATGAAACACTTTCATTAACATTCATTCAAATAACAGCGGAAATAGTAATCAATTCATGAAAGCTGTGACAAGCAAGCAGTAAACATTGAAGCAAACGTAATTCATTAGCAACACCTCCGTTGACATTGTGTGTTTAGCAAGGGAGGCAAGTAGGCTAAACACGTTGACAATAACAATTGAGTTTTACAATTACTGATGAACACTTACCCTCCCCTAAAGAGCTTTCTATGCCATTCTCACTTTGGCACTAGGAAGTGACCGAGGAGTGATGCTGCCTTATTTGGCATGTAATGAAATAAATACTCGAAAATAACCCTACACTAATATTTACATGATGAAACCCATCCCTAACACACGAGGCAAGTGGTCACAGACAAGCATAATGCCCTGAACAAGTTTAGCTCGTGACAGGTAGGAATCCCAATTCCCATTTATTCAAAATTTGATTAAAAACCCCATCCACCTCATCTTGTCTATGATTGAAATCAAATATTTTGATGTTGAGTTTTCCTAAACCTTGATTTCAAAGGAAAGAGTCATCTTTGAATCTAAAGGCAATCAATCAAAACCTTTTCCATCATCTCTTCCAATTTACCTTATGTTTTCAAAAGTTAGGATATTCTGAGGCCAATTCCTCTTTTCAATCAAAGTACGTTAGGGCTTTCAACTTTGTTGTTTGGACTTTTGGACAGTGATTCTTCATTGGATGACCCAAAAGGGGACCTTTCCTTCATTTCTTTCTATTCCTTCTTTATTCTTAGTTAAGAGTCTTAAGACACGCACGCACATAGCGGTAACCTTTCTCAGAATGGGCATGGGTAGGGTGTTGGTGGATTGATTCTCCTTAGAATGGTTCGTTTGCCACCTTCCCTACACACAAACGTACTCTTGAACCCATTTACTTTGAATTGTAGACATTTTTTGGGTTTTTTTCTTTGTTTTGGGAAACAAAAAAACAATACCCTGATTTAACCATCTTGTTTGAGGGGTTCGCCATGCATGAACATTTTCTATTTGTCGGAACATCCCCCGGACCAGATTCCGGTATCGACACTAGTTCACTATCTCATTCTGAGTTATTCTAGGTCTACATTTGCCCCTTCTATTGCCACCGACATTAACTAGCTCACATGCCCCGGTGCATTATTTAGTGCAAGTTGCAGGTGCCCAAACATCTCATGTATCCCTTGTGTTCTACTGATGCTATGCCTAACATACCACGAATATGTCCATTTCTAAATTTATCTTTTAGAGGTGTTCCACTCATCCATCTTAGCATTATTACTTCAGCAACTTTCACTTTTTGGATATATTGTTTCTTAGTTGCCCAACATTCTAATCCATATAACATAGCTGGTCTTACAAGTGTTACATAGAACTTTCCTTTTATTTTGAGGGTCTTCTACGATTATACAACATGCCTTGAGCACTTCTCTATTTTATCTAACCTACTTAATTTCCTTGACTAGGAAAGAGATAATCAATGGGGCAATCATAGCGAGTAGAAAAACTTGATTAAGAGGGGCATCCCCAACCCAAACATCTTCCAAAGAGCGAACCCTATCCTCATTACTGTATTTATGCCTCACATGTGAGAAACAAAAGACCAGAAATTTTATAAACAAAAGTTTGAGGGCTTGCGCAGCTAACAAGAGCACTAGCTTTTGCATCTCATTTATTTTGCTCAAGCCCATACTTGGTACGAATCACCGTATGCCAAGAGGAATTGTGCTATAAAAGGGACACTATGACCAATTTCCCACTAAATAATGTTTTTAGAAAACAAATTACCAGGGTACAACCCTCTCTCAGGCTTTCAGACAATATCCTAGCTAACAAGGTGATTTCTCTTACCATACCTAGCCTAAAGCTATAAAAATCTCCCATTTGCTTTTCTAACCTTGAGCAATAGACACCAGAATCCTAAACAGTGACGGGTAATATGAAGGGAAATTGAAAGTTAAGCCTGAATAAGACTGATTTGACCTCCTAAAGTGAAATTAGCACCCCTCCAACATCCAAACTTCTAGGAACCTTCTCTATGATTGTATCCTGAAAAGAGTTCAAGATCTTATTGATTAGAAAATAGACGTAGAGAAAAATATTGGAAGCTTTCTGTGTCAGATATAGTCACGACTCATGAGAATTTTTTTTTTGAATAAACACACTCATGTAGGATTACCACATAGGGGAACATCTAAATATGTGGTAGGCCAGTCCGAACTGCTACAACCTGCTTTTAATGAATAATGGAAGGCACTGAAGAGTCAACATTAATATCTGCAATCCCGCTTTTAGAACAGTTAATCCTCAATCCTAACACTCCAAAAAATTTGTAAAATAATCAACGTATTGAATAAATTATCCAAATTATTGGACAAGAAAAAAATGATATCATCCACAAACTATAAATGAGAAATGAACACATCATCTAAGCCCGCCCTAATGCCTATTAAAAGGTCACTACAAATTCCTCCTATAAAAGATCATAGTCAAGAAATCCACAGCCAGGGCAAAAAGAAAAAGGAGATGATGGGTCCTTGTCTAACATCCATCGTACTTTGAAACCAACATCTTGGTTCACAAGTAACAATAATAGAGAAGGCAGTCAACGAAAGAAAACTTCTAATTCATCTTCTCCACCTGGTCCTGAACTCTGTTCTCTATCACTCTATTAAAGAACTTCCAGCATACTCAATCATAAGCCCTATCAAAATCTAGATTCAAAACCACGCCATCCCTATCTTTCCTCCTAGACTCCCATTTCCAAGTCTAACAAAAGTGCTTTGGGTGCTAGAGATTGTATCAGCCAATGCAACACACATTCTATTAGAAAGAACTTATGTTAATTTCAGTAATCAGGCTAATAGGCTAAATCTGTAACCTTGATAGATTGTCCTCTGGCACAATGGTGATAAAGGTGGAATTCATACCCCTCCCCACCATGCTATTAGTGTAAAATTTTTTAAACATTTTCATTGATTCATCCTTGGCATATTCTAACAACCTTGGAAGGTATCAATATTCAATAGTTTATTATGGCCTAGGTCCTTATCCCCTTCTGACTCAAAAACAACTCTCCTCACTTCCTCCTCCTCCAATGACCTTTCAAGCCACACAACATTACCCTCTGAAATTAGGTACCAAGTGCTATAATAGGTTTGTCAACATCTTACTCCAACTTAAGTCTCTTATAAAAATCAATGATCTCCCCCACAATGACCTCATGATCCTTAGCAACCTCTCTCTCCTTGATCTCCAATTCTTTAATAGAACTCTCCTTCCTCCCATGCTAGCCAGCCTCTAAAAGAATCTAGCATTACTTCTTTCATCTACTTCAGCCTAGATTTTCGCTTCCATCTAATCTCCTCCCTCAAAATAATATTATCTATCTGATTGTTTATCCATAGACTAGCAGCAAACCATGTAAATTGTGCATTAGGCATTGGGAATTTGATGCAACTAACAATCTCTAGTGAATTTAAACCCTCTGATGTTGGCTCTAACCCTAAAGCCATCAAATTTCTCATGCAAAAATCTAATGGCATTAAAATCTTCTCTCACACAGCAATTAGGAAAACAAGAACCATATACTGCACGCAACTCTTGCCAAAAGAAACCGCTAAGCGTAGGAAATGTATCCACCTTCATAGCAAACCTTCTGTCATAGACAAGAATACTGTTGCCTAATTAGATGAAAAAGTAACCAATCCCAAAACCTCATTTCCCAGACACTCCTAACCGCAAACGAAACATCGCTAATTTGGTCTCCTGTAACATTCACAGGTTAGGTGACACACAATCATCTGTTTTATCTTACGAGTTATAATGCTTCATAGGATTCCCTTGACTCCGAATTTTCCAACTTAAGGCTTCCATTATGATGTCTTACTAACCCTTCCCTGCCCAGTTTTTGACCCTACATAATTATTGGAAGCAATTTTTGACTCTCTCAATTCAAGTTCTTTTTCTTTCTAACGTAAATCCTAGGACTTACTACAAACCTAATCTCTTGAACTCACTAATCTCAATCCCATTGTCTGGGTTCCTGGTGTCTAGTTCACTCTGATAATATTTGATGTATCATGGATAAAATTATGGAAAAAAAAGTCGAATATAAAGCATAAATTATTGTGAGTCTTGAGTCTACATCCTCTACAACTTACGAATTTTTAACTCTATTTTTTGTTGGCTGCACACATTCCACCACTCTAGATTTTTTTTTATTGTCTTTGAAACTGTTAAAAAGTGACTGTCTTTAGCATAAATCTTAATAAGCATCTTGTACTTCAGCACTCAATGTCCTATTACATGACATTTGATGGTGGAAAAATCATTTTTTAGACAGTAATTTTCAGTTATTTCTAAGGAAATTTCCCCCTATTATCTTTGTGGGCTATGTATAGCCTATAGAATGGTACTGTTGTGGGCCATTGCAGGGCAATTGTTTTTGAACTTAATTTTTGCTGGACAGTATCTGAGTTTTGTTAACTGTAATTTTCTGGTGATATATCATGGTGTTATTGCGTTGCAAGCTCAGTACTATGCACTGTATATATATATTAAAATAAAATATTGCATGCTTTCATGTTCCAGGTAAATATGTCGATTACTGGAGGGAGCTGTTTTCTCAATGCTGTTGCCAATGATTCTCAAATTGTAGAAATTGTTCAACCCCCAACAGGTTTACAATGTTCACAATTGATATTGGTACCAAAGGGGTTGGGGACTGCACTTGTAACAGTTTATGATATTGGACTTACTCCACCACTTGCAGCTTCTTCTTTGGTAATCTCTTCTCTTGTTTTTGTATTCCTATCTTGTGATAAAATATTACGTTACTAAATTTGTAGTTTTTCCTCATAAACCGAATACGTATCTATTCTCATTGATAATACCATAATAGGATAATTCTCTGGAAAGGTTCTTTCAGCGAAGAATTTGGTTAAGTGGTGTCGAGATTTTGATTAAATGAATGACCTAACTTGAAGATTAGTCTCTCCTTTATTTATAATACAAATCAACTACATTCTAATGGCAATAATACCCTTACTGACTCTCTGTAATTAACATTCTAACAAACTTAATAATAGTAGTACTAAATGACATAAATAGCCTCTTAACACTCCCCTTCAAGCTAGAGAATAAATGTCATATGCACCTAACTTGTTACAAATAAATTTAACATGAGCATCCCCCCAAAACTTTGGTAAACAAATCAGCAAGCTGCATATCATACTTCACATAATTGGTAGTAATGAGCTTCTGTACAAGTTTCTCTTGAACAAAGTGGCAATCAACTTTAATATGCTTCATTTGCTCATGAAAGACTGGGTTGGAGACAATATGAAGAGCAACTTGATTATCATTCATCAACTTCATAGGCTGATGATATAAAAGATCTCTCTCAGATGCACCTTTGAGATATCTCAAGATGCGAATTATTGCGTCCCAATGACTTGCCCTCGGTGAATGTAGAAATTGACTCACAACACTTGTTGCATAAGATATATTCGGCCAAGTGACTGTGAGATAATTTAACTTTCCAACAAGCCTTTGGAATTGTCCAAGATTAGGTAGCAAATCACCCATATCTGATACCAACTTGCAATTAGGATCCATGGGTGTACCAACCGGTTTAGATCCCAACAATCCAGTTTCATCCAATAGATCAAGAACATACTTCCTTTGTGATAAAATAGTTCCCATACGTGATCCAGATACTTCTATACCCAAGAAGTATTTTGACGGTCCCAAATCTTTGGTTTGAATATTTCTTTGTAGAAAAAGCTTGACTTTGAATTCCTTTTATCATCATCACTTGTAATAACAATATCATCCAGACAAACAACAAGAGGAATCCTACTTAATGAAGTATGACGATAAAGCACATAATGATCCACTACACACGGTCGAAGACCAAACTCAAGTACTACAACACTAAAACGACCAAACAATACTCTAGGAAGTCATTTTAAACCATATAGTTCCTTCTTGAGCTAACACACTAAGCCTATATCCCCCTAAGCAACAAACCCATATGGGTGTTCCCATATAAACCTCCCCCTCAAGGTCACCATGCAAGAAGATATTCTTCTTATCTAACTGATGTAGAGGCCAGTGACAAGTAGTAGCCAAGGAGATGAACAAACGTATTGATGAAAGTTTGGCAATCGGAGAAAAGTGTTAGAATAATCCAAACCATACACTTGAGTACACCCTTTAGCAACAAGACGGGCCTTTAGATGAGCCACAAAGCCATTGGGATTGACTTTAACAGTGTCTATCTAGCGATAACTAGCCCCGAACTTGTCAGGAGGAAGAGATACCAACTCCCAAGTGCCATTGCCCTTTAAAGCATTCATCTCTTCAACCATAGCATTCCTCCACCCATAGTGGGATAAGGCTTTTGAAACAAGTTTAGGAAGGTTAGTAGACGATAGAGCAGTAACAAAACAATAGGAGGGTGCTAAGAAGTCAGAACAAACAGAGTTGTCAGAACAAGCAGAGTTGGAAATGGGATGTTGAGTACCTGTGCATTTACCTTTCCGTGCGTTTACCTTTCTGAATAGCAATGGTAGGATCAACATCATGGGAAATATGATCATCAGACGAGGAAACCAAAGGTATGGTAGTAGAAGCTAGAGGGGACTCTCTTCCTTGGAGCCTCCGTCGTGAATAACCTTGCAAATTAGGATCATTAAGACGATGAGAAAAACTTAAACTACATGGAGACTAAGATGGTTGGTTGGGCAAGGACATCAAAGTAGAATCTGGAAGATTAGGCAGAGGAAGAGACTTATTGAGCTCAAAAGCACTTAGAAATTTGGTTTAGTAAGCTGTAGAATCAAAGAAGGTAACATCAACAGAAACAAAAAAGTGATGTAGGACAAGACTACAACAACAATATCCCTTTTGAGTATGTGAGTAACCTAGAAATATTCATTTTATTGCACAAGGATCCAACTTATCCACCCTGGGAGTTAGTTACTGAACAAAGGACACACACATGAATATGCAAGGAGGGAGAGAGAGAATAAAGGTGAATTAGGAAAGAGAATGGAGTAGGGAATTTTACCACTAAGAACACAGGATAACATCGTTTTGATCAGATGGCAAGCAGTAAGTACGACATCACTCCAAAGTACTTTAGGTGCATAGATTTAATATGGTAAGGTGTGAGTAATTTCATGGATATGTCTATTTTTCCTCTTTGCAACACCATTTTGCTAAGGACTATGGGCACAAGATGATTGATGGGCAATACTAAACTAAGATAAGTAGTGAGTTATGAACTGAAATACTATTTAGCATTACCACTTCGAAGTATTTGAACTGGAAAACCAAATTGAGTCTTTATTTCAAAACAAAAGGTACAAAATACATGAAATAACTCAGAACGATCTATTATTAAATTTAGCCATGTCATTCTTGAATAATCATTCATAAAGGTTACAAAGTACTAGAAACCTAACTTGGACACTACTCTACTAGGACCCCAAACATCAGAATGAGCTAACATGAAAGGGCTTGCAGCCCGTTTATTGACTTGGGAAGCGAAAGGGACATGATAGTTCTTTCCTAACTAACAAGACTCACAATTAGGACTAGACACAAAACTCTATTAAGGAGCACGACGTTTTAACTTTTCTAGTGAAGGATGACCAAGATGACAATGACTTTGGAGAGGGGTGGCAGCAAGAGTGCAAGTGGTAGAAGGAGATAGTGGCTCCAAGTGATAAAGTCTGCTAACTTCATGCCCTTCGCCAATCATCTTCCTCATCTTCAAATCATAAATAACCACAAAATCATGGAAGAATATTACTGAGCAATTGATGGATTTAGTAATCTTGCTAATGGGCATAAGATTGAAAGGAAATTTGGGAATATGCCAAACCAAAGTAAGAGAAATAGAAGAAATGGGATTTACAATCCCAATTTCGTTGACTGCAATGGTGGATCCATCAACAAGAGTAACACAAGGTAAATTTGCAACATATTGACGAATGGAGAAGAAATTAGGTATGCCTGTGATATGATCTATGGCAACAGAGTCTATGATCCTAGGACTGAGGCGAGAAGTACTAGATGATAGGCATACTGTGGGATTACTTATTTGGGCAAGCGATGTAATGGGAAGAGAAGCTTATTCTGACACTTAATACCTCTGGAACTAGAAATACTCTTCCTCTAACATGGATACAGTATGTTGCCCCCCACTCAGTCCCCAAAAGTGTGGAGTCGGTGGTGGCTGTATTGGCTGCCCGCAAAGGTGTGATTACTTCGTCGACAATGAGTGCACTTGCTAGGAGTGCCTCTACCTCGTCCATCTTTACCATCACTACCACTTGAACCACCTCGATAACTTCTGCTGTTGTTTGATAGAGAACTAGAATCACCTTGTTTGGCAAAGGATGTTTTCTCCGAGCCAGATGCAAGGGAAGGAGAATGTGTGCTAAAAGAAGCACGAAGGACACGAGAATAAGCATCACCAAATGCTGGCAATTTTGCACTACTAAGAATATGAGATCGGATTGCCTCAAACTCAAGTCTTAAGCCCGTTATAATCCAAAGAACTGTCATACGCTCCCTCTGCTTTTGTATCTCACAAACGTTGGCATTTATAGTTTGCATAACATTAAGCTCCTTATGGATGTGCTTCATCTATCCAAAATAATACGCAATGCTCCTATCTCCTTGTTGTAACTGAAAGTACTTTTGGGATAAATTATATGTATGTGAACGTTACTAGAGTATAGAAGCTTGGCATAATCCCAAATCTCCTTGCACGTATCTAAATGCATACACACTTGTGCAATTTGTGGCTCCATTGAATTTCACAAGAGGGAAACAACCAAGACATCTTATTTAATCTACACTTCTTTTCTTTTCTGATTAGAAGGATTATAGTGGAGCAAGTGGTCAAATTTTCGTAATTCTACTAAATGAACTTGAATAGCTTTAGACCGTTGAACATAATTCTTTCCATCCAACTTTTGAGTCATTATCGGTGGTAGTGATGAAGGAGACTTATTTTTGGGATTCATAGACTCCATCGCGCACTCACAAACTTGTAGCCACACCAATGTCACACAAGAAGAACAACAAAAACTAATCAGGGCAATCACAAACTATGTGAAGTACCGACACAACCACAGACGAGGTGAACGACTTACCAACTGAGATAGCACTGCCCCTGCCTCACTATCTTAACTTGCGAACACTGCTGCTGCTCCAAGAAACTCACAAAGAAACCTTTACAAGCACCGAACAAAAACTAACGGATTACCATGAGTGCTTGGTCAAAAAAGGCTGGATCTTTGGACAAAAAAATGTCCAACAACTTGATAATATTGTTTGGAGAGGGGACATGGTAGAGGGAAAAAAGGAAAAAGGTGGCTGGAAACTTGCTTATGCACTGGAGCGCGGGGTTGGAACTACTGGTAGATAGCCAGTGCGTGGGGGCGCATGAAGCTTTTTCCGGCGATGGGGTTTTTTGGAGGGTAGGCTTCGTAGGGTTCTGATTTTGGCTATATGGTTGGCTTTGTGAAATAATGAAAGGATGGAGGTGGATCTAAGAAGGGCAGCAATGGGAATGTGTTTTTCCGGCGACGACTGAGTATAATAGGGTTTAGGTCGGATCATGCATATCAGGTTGAGATTTTGATTAAATGAATGATCTAACTTGAAGATAGTCTCTCCCTCTATTTATAATACAAATAAAATACATTCTAATAACAATAATACCCTTACTAACTCTCACTAATTAACATACTAACGCACTTAAGAATAATAATACTAAAAGACATAAATAATCTCTAACAAGGGGGTTACTTTTTTACTGCTCAGATGGTAAAAATATTTTTTTTGTTAGTTGTAATAATTGAACCCCTAGATGCCTATGCCCAATTGAATGTATTTACGACCTTGTGTGGATAAAAGTTTAGAAGACTATTATTTATGATATGATCTTTGTTCTCTTTGGTGTGGGATGAGGGGCTTTCCCGAATTAGAAATGTGGCTTTGACACGGAAGACGCCAATTTTTCCTCAAGATTGTATTGAGACCATCACTCCTTTAGGAAAACTAAACTGAGTCTCAGTGAGGAATAAATCATCCATAGAGGGAGATCATGGCTCTCTCGCGAAACCCCCCTTCTCTCTTTCACGAATTGAGATATGTGTTTGGCTGAAGTAGGCGATGAAATATCATTCGATTTAGATCAACAGAAATACTTTCAATCTAAAAATTGATAAGGTGGGGAAATCCATTATTTGTTTGTTCTCGAGAATAATACTTCTCGTAATAGATGGGTAAGATTCTCCAAAGACGCTGTAAGTTGGTTTACTAATGTTTTGTCAATTTTGGGTTGAATGGAAAGGGGTTTTCGAAGTGTTTATATCAAAAACATGCGGTACTGGCTATTGATTCCATGGACAAAGGTGGAAAAATTTCCGAAGTTAGGAGTGGGGTGGAAAGGTAACCAGTTTTCTGTGCTCATCCCTAGGGGCGCTGAGCCCTTGTTTGGGAGCACTTAAAAAAACTACTTATTGTACTTATCACTTAAAATAAAGACTTTTACAAAAAAAGTTGCATTTGACGTGTATTACAGCAAACATTTATTGCAAAAAGTGTTTTTCCAAAATCACTTTTTTGAGTACTTTTTAAGTGAATTTTGAGAAAAATCTAAGGTAGCTTTTCTGCCACTTATAAGTGGCATTATTCTTGGGCGGAATCAATTTTGTAAATATAGGAAAATTTAGTGACTATTTTATAATTATATAAATACATTAGAAGATAATCATATACTATTTTAGTATGTATTATAATATATTAATTATTAATGAAACAATTCAATTATGGAATGAAGAAGAAAAACCTTCTATTAATTTGAAATAATATTAAAAATTTAAAATATAATTTAATTAATAATATTATTTTAATATAAATTAATATAATAATCATATGTTTTAAATATAAATTAAGAACAAGATTGTTGTTAAACAAAAAATAATATTATATTATTTTTAATTAATAAAAATATTTAAATATGAATTAATTTTAATAGTTAACACAATTATTAATTAAGTTGTTAATTAAAAATTAACCATATAATATTTGACTATGCATTTTAGCCTATTAATTATTAATAAAATATAATTAAATTCTGAAATGAATAAAATGAACCATCTATAATTTTAAATTAACATTAAATAAATTAAAAATTTTAATTTAGTTACTAATACTATTTTTAACATAAATTAATGTGATTACATATGTTATAAATATACATTAATAATATTATAATTGTTAATTAATAAATAAGAATATTATAATTATTTTAGTTAATAGAAAATTTTTAATTTTTAAATATAAAATTAATATTATTATCATTTGAATTTAGTTATAAAAATTTTATTATTTTTATTTTATTATTTTAGTTATTATAATTCAATTCTGGATTGAACAAGAGCTATTTATTAATTTAAATTAACATTAAATAAATTGAATTTTTGAATTAAATTAATAATATTATTTTTATTATAATTTAGTATGATAGTAATATGTTATAAATAAACTTTAAGAACAAGATTATTGTTAATTAAAAATAATAATCTTATATCATTTTTAATAGAAAATATTAAAATTTTAATCATAAATAATAAAATTAATTATTAATGAAATTTTTAATTTTAAAATATTAATATTCGTAATCTAAAATATGCTTAAAAATAATCATATTGTACCCTATAATAAAAGCAAGTATCCAAATAACAGTTATTTTAAATACAACCAAACACCACTTATAACTTTTTGCACTTTTCCACTTCAACACTTATTATCGGCACTAATTAAATTCAGCTATCAGCACTAATTAAATTCAGCACTTTTTCTAAAAAACACTTCTACATATGTGGTTCCAAACGAACCCTAAATGGGATGAATGGCGAAGTTTTGAGAGATAGGAGGGAATTTGGTCATGAGTCTAGTGGCAAGGCTGAAGCAAGTCCTTTAGATCCTAGATTGTGGAGGCAAGTGGTGTTGAAAGGGAAGAGAGGTGAAGGTGAATGTGAAGGCAAAGGCAATGGTTGTAGAAGTTGTATCCAAGCATGGAAGTAGGGTGATGCAGGGGCAGCGTCAAGGCAGCCATGGAGAAATTAGAAGAGTGGAAGGAAGGGTAAGGGAGAAGAGACGAGATACTGGGGGGAACTCACGAGCACTTCCAATTCAAATTCATGAACAGCTGCCTACAATATGGCTTTCACACTATTCATAAGAAAGCCTCTTCACATTAAATTACATATAAACCCCTAAAACTACATAGCATTACAAACATACCCTTAGATTACACAAATACTACAAACAAGCCCCCAAAATATACATAATAGTATAATACTATACTAATTAAACTAAACACGTGATAAACTACTAATTAAACCCAACAACTCCTTGACCCAACTCTTCTTAATATTCTCCAGCAAGGATCATCTCATGGTCTTGCTTCTCCATCTTGATCCTTCAACATTGCAAAATTTAAGGCCGATTTTTTCTAATTGGGGAAGAGTTGAGGGAGGACAAGGAGAAGAGTGACGGAGAATGGGTGGACTGAAAGCTAGAGAATGAGAAGAGAAAAAAGAAGCAGCAGCAGATGGGGAGCAAGAAGTTACAGAACAGAGGAGAGAAGGAAATAAGAAGAAAAGAGGGAGAAAACAGGGCAGAAGAGAAGAGAGAAGGGGACGATGGGGGGACTGAAACGGAAGAATGGAAATTGAAGCTGGGTTCTGCTACCAAATGATGCTGCCCCAAGGTTCTGCAGCCATGGAGAAATTAGAAGAGTGGAACGAAGGGGAAGGGGAGAAGGGGACAGTGGGGGGATTGAAATAGAAGAATGGACATCAAAGTTGGGTTCTGATACCAAATGATGCTGCCCCAAGGTTCTGCAACCATGAAACATTGGAAGAGAGGAAGGAAGGGGAAGGGAGGAGAGAGGAGAGAGGAGATAGTAGGGGGGAACTCATGTTCACTTCCAATTCAAATTCATCAACTGCTGCCTACAATATGGTTTTCACACATTATTTATAAGAAAGCATTTTCACATGAAATTACATATAAACCCCTAAAACTACATAGCATTACAAACATAACCCTACAATACAAAAGACTACAAACTAGCTCCCAAAATACTCATAATACTATGCTAATTAAACTAAACACATAATAAACTATTAATTAAACCCAACAATTCATTGACCCAACTCTTCGTAATATTCTCCAGCAAGGATCTTCCCAAGGTCTTGCCCCTTGTCCTCATTCACAGGGTGTGGAGTATAGGAAAGTCATGATTTGTTTTCAGTGTGGGGGGAAATCTTCCCACAGTTTTTCTCCTTGTCCTACATCATAGGGTGTGGTGTATAGGAAAGCGTGATTTGTTTTCGGTGTAGGGGTGAGTTGCAATTGAATGAACTTGTGATTTTGTTGCCCTAAACACAGCTGATCGATGGGAGAATGTCCATAGAGCCAGTGCATCTAGGGTTTCAGATGGAGCTGCCAAGGTAGCAGAGGTGGCTATGGTTGTGCTTGGAAAAGAAGAGGCAAAGAATTTTGGGCCTAGATGCTTGGTTTTTGTTTTGAATTTCGGCTAGGTAATTGAAAAAGAGGACCTTCTTTTTCAGCCAAGCTTGGTCAAGTGATGCAATCAGCAGTCTTTATTTAATTTTCTTCTTACATCAAGTGTTGCTATTTATGGGTGCTAGGGATATTTTTGTAATTTCTATATTTTTTGGGTTTACTTTTGTAAAATTAGCTTTGGGGTCATTTTTTAATATTCAGGGTTATTCTTGTGATTTTAGTTATTTTTGGTCGGGCTTCAGAAGATAAATGGCTTTTAGATGGTTTTATGTGCAAAATAGGAGTTGGCTTCTCTTGGAAGCTTCAGGCCTGGTATAATTAGGAGTCTTCAGCCACTTTTTCAAGGGGGGTTTTAACATTTTATCTTTGAGAAGATTTTTCTCCTGAGCTCAGCTCCAAACCAGCTAGGGTTGTGAAGATTTGGAGGCCAGGGTTGTGAGGATTTAGCTCTGTGGTGCCTACCAGTCCCTCCATTGCAGCTAAAGGTGTGAGAGGCTAGCAGAAATCTGCTGTTACCATTCTGAAATAGTGCCAAAACAGGTACTTATTTGAGAATTAAGTTGCTGTGGTTCCCAGAATTTGTCTTATTTGCTGAACTAAAATTCACAGCAGTCGTATTTTCATTATTTTATGGATTTTTAGTTGCTTGAATCAAAGAAGGTGGCTGAAATACTATTCTGTACTCTCAGCCTTTATTTCTGAATTTCTTGTTCTATGTCTACACCTATTTGCATCACCAATTAATTGAAGAGGCCCAAGTTCTTGGTAAAAATGATTTGGGCCATTCTCTGGAAAAAAAAAAGGATTTTTCTTATCTGACAGCTCATTCTCAGATGAGCCATTCTTTTAAACAGGCTCATTGTTTGAACATTATTGATAGGGCCCAACAAGCTGATACAAATATTCTGGAGTTGTTCAGTTCTCAAATAAGGCTCAAGAGGACCCTTCTGTTGGTATTTTTAAAGACCAAGACTGTTCGGCTGGGTGTGATGGATTGAAAAGTGAACACTTACAAGAAGTCTGAGAAGATGCAATAGGAGGAGCTCCTAAGCTGGAGCAGCAGTTAACAGAAGTTGGAGCCCAAATTGAGGAACTTCAAGAGAAGCCTGCATTTCAAGCCCAGTTTTCTCTCATTAACATGTGTAGGCAGCCAAGGAACTTAACAGATATGTCGTCTTCCAAGCAGAATCCAGTTACAAACCCTATCCTGCATTGCTCACTTTCTAAGTAGATTCATGATGATCAAGAGGGTTCTCAATCTTCCTTAGAAAGAAGCAAGAGTATTGAAAGGTTTAGAAGGAAAGAGGCGAGAAATGAAAGTCTTGTTCGAAGCAATTCTAGAATTTTTGTTGATGATTCTATTCTTTTAGTGGGACAAGAGATTCCAGTAGTAGAAAAGACCTCCAGTGGGTCTTCTAGTGTGGCTAAAAAAGGAAGGGGTTTTATAAAAAGTCAT